>NC_069140.1:59297519-59629171 GCF_943734755.1 Anopheles moucheti
ACCAAACATCACAACAAAAGAAAATAACAATTTGTACAAAGAAAACCAATGCTTTACAAACCCAAGAGGAAGCTTTATTGCTTTCCATATTCCAGATAAAAACAGCGAAGAATGGTCGGAAGCGTAATGTGTGACAACATATAATATCGTGCGGTTTAATGTTTCTACAACCGAGCTAAAACTAAAAGCTAATATACGTTCACAAGTATATGTGTACCGAAGCGAAAGCATGTAGAATCATATACAGAGAAGCGACCACGGAAATCCGTGTAAGACGTAGTGTATTCAAAAGAGGTCCATCCGTTTTAAGAGAAGATGGTAAACTGCAGAAGAGGGTATTGATGCGATGTAAATTCGTGTCCGTGCATGTTTGCCCTTGGTGGCGAACGGTTAGTAACTGAAATTACGGAATAGGAACTAAAGCGAACAAGTACTTTCTCACTTGCGCACTTGTTTTCTCAATCGAGAAAGTATGAGAAAAGAGTGATTGTGTGAAACTAGATCGCATTACACAAGATCTAGTTTGACCTGTCTTGATTGATATAATCAAACCATGGGCAATGAAAGCAACCGTGAAGATAGCCAGGCAACTGTTTTTCATTGTACGATAATTAAAAAGGTTGCATACGAGTATCTGTGAGACGATGGTTGATAAACACACCATACCGTCGGACGTGTGGTTAACGATACAAGTTTAATCGAGCATAGCGAATCAAAGTTACGTGCGCTGATACTTGAACGATTCCGATTAAATCTAAAAGCAAGTTAATTGAGGATTTAATTTCAATATTACAAACAAAACCATTTTCTGTTTGTATTTAAAATTGCATTTAAATTCTGAGAAATTGGTTTCAAATGCTATACTTGCTATAAGCTTATTTCTATTGAAATGCCGGAATTGCTAATATGCTACATAATCTACTAAACACAGCGATACATGAGGTGTTTAGCATAAACCCTTCACAAGACAAAACCGGTCCAAAATCCTGTCTGGACCAATCCTCACAGCAAGCCAGGAATGATAGACCTAACCCTCTTCAGGTTGTTGTGCCGATAAATCAGAAAAAGGAGTGGTAAACGATCGTAAAAGTTAACATGTCCAATCCGTTCTAACGATAAAAAATGACCATACAAATATTGTTGACTCTTTTGTTTGTTTGTTTGTTTTAAAGTATGATTGTCAAATAAGTTCGTACTTACGCGTGTGAAGGTCGCGACTATCCATTACGTCTCGTTTATTTACTCATCTGTGAGAAACATTAGCCATATTTGTCTACGTTTCTATTCTATTATGTGCATTCCAAATACAAGTGCTTGTGCCAAATACAATGATGCCTAAGGGTCGTTGTTTAAAACGCATAGCTTATAATTATTTAATTTGCATTTCCCAGTCGATCTATTCACACACTTATGCAAATTGCTAAGTCTGGGATACTTTTTGACAAAAACATGCATTGCTTAGATCTTATTTTGCCTGAAGTGTTGTTCTAAATATTCAATTAGTGAAACGTTGCAACGATGGGTTTCATTTTTCATCCGACGTATATGGGTCAGTTTTACAAAGCGAAAGTTTTTAAGTGTAATTTGTGTAAAAATTAGTAAAAATAATTGCTGATCATAGAATTATTAAAACTGAATATCGAATACTGTTCGTTTGATTGCATTTTATTACACTTTTGACACGTTTGTTAATAAATTCGCTTCTGTATGGTTCAATATCCACCACGGTTGGGCAGTAGCGTTCGTCATCTATACAAATCTCTACAAGTTACGCTCTATCTATTTCCCTCTCACTTTAATATGTATGGCTATTTCGATTTAAGGGCTTTGTTATAAGTAGTTGCATCTCTGTCTTTCTTCCATTCGAGAATGCGTGATGAATATTCAATCTCACCCTCTGTAAGGCTTCAATTGATCTTCGCTACGAATAATCGCAACTCTTTCTCTCTTCGACTCAAGTTTTCCAAAGCATATTCGCGCTGAGTTCGTTAAGTCGAACACGCCGAATTTGGTTTTTAAGCCGAAAGCCTAGATATTAAGGCTCATTTAATTATTACGTCACGCAGAAAATGACAATTTGTGACCCCCTCCCCACCTATTTCCACTACTGATATTAGTGAACCAGTATCATCACTAGCAGCTGTTCATGGTTAACGCCATTTCGTCGGATACACCAATCTACTGATGAAACGATGAAGTCACTTTGCACTTGATATTCATCTTTTGTAGCAGCATATTATTCATCACATTTTTAGCAATTTTTTTTGTTAAGTGCAGATTTAAAAGATCAAAAAAATGTCGATTGAATAACTAAATTTGTTTTCGAAGTAGTTTTAGTAGCCACTATGGCTTGATAAGCATTGTGGAATTCGACACCATAAAAACAATCTATTTGTAGCTGATATTCCGACTACAAACACGGTCATACAAATACTGATCATGATGCCACACGTTACGTTATAAAAGGATGTTCCTTTATAACTCCTCTTTCCTTTTGTTTAAAGGGAAAGTCGATAAAAACGACAGAAAAAAACTAAACGGCTATAAATGAAAAAATATTGAAAAACATTCTTGAAAACCTATATTTAAAAACGCTTAGGATGTTTTAACTCAAAAACCGTCCTTTACCATTATCGCTCGTTAACTTTACCTCTTTTTCTTCTTTATGGGCACAACAACCCGAAGAGGTCTAGGTCTGCAATTTGTGTCTTTCTGTAACTTTATTTACCCGTAGGTGGATAGTCAGTCGTGCGTACGGAGGATTGGTATGGATGGGATTTTGATCCGGTCCGTTTGTTTAAAGAACGGCGACGCTACCATCATGCAACTGGACGCTCATTTATTTTACCTCTATAAATGATAAGAAGAGGTTTGAGAAGAGTGCGGTGAAACAACGAACACAAGATTTGACTCGGTATTCTGTCTTTTTCTTGGTATCTTGGCTGTTTTTAATAATGTTTATAATTATAGGTCAACTTTTTTGTTGATGGTACAGTTTTGGTTTAGATCGGTGTAAAATCATATAGACAATCACTTTCGTCACTTCAATATCGTTTTTAACACGTTCAGCGTCAAGTTAAAAACGTGTAAGGCAATTTCCATAGCGCCAATATTTGATAGCGAATCACTTGAGTCCGTTTCTATGCTCAATTATCCATTCGCAAAATAATTAAGACTTACTATATGCACCGTTAACTAACTTCTAAAGACAACTTCGTCCCTATCAAACTCATAAAAGGGAAAGGGTAGAAAGGGAAAGGGTTTTATAGTAGTGACTTTTATTCTCCAAAAACCGTTGCGATGCCTAACATATCAAAAATGCTTCAAATTTGAGGAAAACAAGCACATAGACTGTGGTCTAATCTGAGGGAGAAACTTTTAGGAGCGCGCTACTCAATTGAAAAACAAAAACGGAATCCGGGAATTTTCGTAAGAGAAGAGACCACATTATGTCACGGTAGAGTTCACAAGATTTTATTGTATTATATTTTATTACATTACTGCAATAATTTATCATCACTTTTCTGCGTTTCATTTCGGCCATTCGACACTTCTCCGGAATGTAAATTGGCAAATAGCAAAAGAGTTTTAAGATATTGTAGTCAAGTTGTATACTCATACCATAAATTATAAATTTGAAATAGGATGTTCGGAACAGTTGCAATAAAACATAGTGTCTTTGAGTATAATCTGTCTTACCCACATTAAACACTTTTTTATTATTCACCAATCATGTTTGACAGAGTTTTTGGTTTTGGCAAATCTCATAACATTCAACATTAATATATCTATAGTTGTCTTAATGTGTTAAGGTAGTGATATTAACTTCACGTCTTACTAATTCGCATAGAACCTTGCGGAATAGACATTCAATAGAGACATTCGTTCATTTTTTCCGAAATCTACTATCGTAGGTAAATCATTTTGGATCAAGGTCTGATGTACCAATAGAGGAATTGACATTTGAATGGTGTTTTAATGGGTCATCTTTGCATCTAGAAGATGTGTTCCATTAGGCAACATTTCAAACACGAACGCGATACATTTAATTGACGTCCAAGTTGTCTGTTTCGTACAGTAGACACTGCTGGTATTATGGTTTGCGTTTGCCAGAATGTGGTATTTGATTCTTGCTCTTTATTTTGTCGCAACATTTGAAATTGTTGTTTGTTTCGGTTTAATGATCTCAGCTAAGGCCGATTTCCCTGTTGAATCGTTTTCATTCACACGTTTGCACAACTGTATTGACGCTAGAGTATCGGTTTAAGATTTGTAAGCTAATGCAACAGGAACAAGAAGTAGGAAAAATAAACAGAAATGTTGGATATAGACCAAATTTTTAAAAGCAGCAACAGTAACGCTAGATTCCCTTTTGTTACGGAATGCACATGAAATAGAATAAGAGCTGTTCTCCTTCAAAACATACACATATCTTCTACATTGCTTGTAGTGGTATTGTCGATTTACGGAATTATGAAGATATATTGGGTTTCAATTTCAAAGAGAAGAGGAAAGAAATAGATTAGATAGTACAGATTTTCGTGCTTATGTCTCAAGAGAATGAAATTTTCATCGAAGTTACGTTCAAGTTTTGTTTACTTTTACCAACAAGGAATATTTCTTTAAAACAGTTACAAATTTAGCTTGTATCTCCTTCACCACTTCCATTTTTCGCAGGAAGAATCTACTACACACGTACATGTAATATTTAATATCATTATTAATCCCAGGACATTTTACTCTGGCGCCATTTCAACCATACGATTCCATTTTAGTTTCAATTGTTGGTTGTGTATGTTCGTTTAACGGCAACCCGTGTTACCTTTCTGCATATTTATGTTTTTTAATGTTCTGTTTAACCTTGTGTTAACAAGAACTGCTTGTACTTGATTGTACACAATGACAAAATCGTTGATATCTGTCATTCTTGTTTGAATGAGCGATATTCTTTTACATTAGTTGAGTATTCACTTTTCTTCTGGCTTGTCTATCTATCAAAAATATTATATGAATTGTTTTGTGGCTAACAATTTGTATAAACAAAATTAGTATATACTTTCTTCCATTTTCCTACTATAGTAACGTTCTGACAGTGGAGTGATCGAATCTTTTCGAAGCTCTAAAAAAAGTGTTTTTTTTTTTTATTTTCGTGAGAACAGCCAAGCCGTAAAACTTAAGGTTAAAACAAATGTTAATCAAAACGAAATTTGAATTTAATAAAAATGATTTGCGGATGGTTTTGTTTTTCACATTTTATATTTCACGATATGGTTTCATGATATTATTTTTGTAGAGTGTGGTACGTTAGATCAAACGCATTCATTATGCATTTTGCATATTATGCTGAGTGGTAGCAGTATTCGCAGAAAATACTTCCCGGGTAGTTTTTTTTAAACTACCAGGTTATACTATTTTTTCTAACAATGTAATGAGAGGTCATTTTCTTCTTCATGTAATTTCGGATATTCTGTTACCTGCCTGTGACACAAACAACATAAAATAGCTCTACATATAGTGATTATTTTCTTTACTTAAAAAATATTCATAAATTCGGTGTATCAGACAAAGTTTCATTGTTTGATAATTTAAACAATAAAAAAAAAAACAAATCAAGAATTGAACAAAATTAACCAAGGACAACAAATTTCAACTAAGACAGAATAATCTGATTTATTTCAACTAGTACTGTTAACCGACTAGGAAAATGATATTATAGCCTTGGACAGTTACTCAAACTTTTTTTGGTGAAACATATTTGAAAATTTTAGGATGATTTACCACAAGCACCTACGATGAGAAGTCACGGGTGTCGTTTATTTTTATCATCATTATCAGCGTCGTACTGCCTCCATTATTGGCAATTAGCGGGTTGATCATTCCTTCCTGGTCTAAGCATTAAGCCATCGGTACATTCAAGGGCTACAACTCCGTTAAAAAGATGTTTTGCCAAATATGAAGTTACCGGGTGAGGCTGGATCATCTGATGAAAAGTATTCGCGCCATAGTTCAGCAAATTGTTCTCGGTTTACTTCTACTTCGCCCTTTATTAAAAAGGATAAATAAATGCATTTCATTTAAGTAGCTTGTATGCAAACGATGAAACATTTTAGCTAAAAGGAAAAAATATGAATCGCATCAACAAACGTATACAATATGGTTTACAGCTACACTACTGTAAATGTAGTAATTAACCTAATTGATATGTTTTATAGTTTTGGAGTTATGGATTACATTACTTAAGCTTCAAATATGCCACTAGTGAGTCATATACCTTAATTCATGGTACGTTAACAGACACATTCGTTTATGAGCAAAAAAATGAAATCGATACCAGAAATGTGGCGAGTCCATTGTGTATTGCAACATAAATAGTCGAAAAAACGAAAGTAAATTATCCATTTCAATAGAACCGTTTGTTAAGAATTCAAGCGATTAAATTATCTATTTCCTCTTTCGTGAACGTCTCCAGCTACTGAACTCATACCATTGTCATGAAACATACCTTTGACATCTTCTTGAATGCCTCCTGGCACTCGTTTTTATCAACGCCGTAGCTGGAGCACACAATCGAGAATTCGTCACCGTCGATTGTTCCGTCGTGCGAGGCATCTTCAAGATCAAACATGAAATTCATGTACCTGAAAACAGTTAAAACATAGCAGAAAAAGGTTACTGAAAAGTAGTACAAAATACTTTTATGATAACTTATGACTGTTATGGACATAAGAAAACTAGATTTCACGATTGGTTTGTTGCGGCTATTTATCAGAATTGGTTTATTTTTGTTTTATCTGTTTATTTATACAACCCGTGCGATGTTTATTGAAAAATTAAGAACAAGAATCACAACAAAATCAGAACAAAGAAAGCTTAAATATATATCATGCCAAAAATGTATTACATTACGCTACGATAAACATTAAATTCATTTCTTAACTTTTCACAAGTTGAGAATAGGTCCACGATAGGACCGAGATAAAATTCCATCCGGACCGTTTTCCCGTAGCTAGCACTGACTTCTCGGCTACGTGGTAAAATAAGTCGATACGGCTTGACCGTTGTACTAAAGACAAAAACAGGTTGGAAAGTAATTCAACGGAACATGTTTCCACTTCTTTTGTTGTGATCAACAATTGGTCAACAAGGTTCGGATAGCCGTCCAACACTTCACATTACAAATGTCATAAATTATATCCTTGCCCGTGCTTGCTTAAAGTCTTATTCATTTTGAAGTGAAAGCAATGTTGAATATTGCGTTGTACATTCTTAATACTAAAGCTATTTGTGAATGAAATTACAAATTTGAAGAATGCTAATTGTTGGTTTTATGATAATACGATGTTTATTTTTATTTTATTTTTATTTATTTTTCCATTATGACGGCCAAGGGCCGTATGATCTATTACGATGTTTATGATTTAAATATTTCTTGGGATATATAATAATCTGAAATAGACTGTTCTATGTCATAAGAACAAGTCACAATCCTCGTAAAAACCTTTGAAAACTGTTTTTAATATTAGTAGAGATTGATCTACAAATGAAAACAAACAAAACGGAAATTCAAAATAATACATGAAAACCAGTCTTCCTTTTTAATATGAATTTTAATAATACATGAGTATGAAATCATGGGGTTGTAGTTGTTTCATTCGAAAGAAATCATTAGTTTTATTTTCAAAAAGCTCTTACTCTCTTTGCGTCATATGCTTCAGAGTATAAAAAAAAGATTAAAAAGATAAAAATTTACCTTAATTGCCAGTCCATGACAGTGCTGGGATCCTTGGCATAAGCATCCCACATGTTGCACCACTCGTCAACAGACACCTAAGAAAAAGAATTTGATAAATGTGCAATATATTACTTTCGTGTTCCAGTATACTGTTATATTGTATAATGCAGTTTTTATTCACGTTACAATACATTATATTATTAAGCATGTTGTATTTATTATGAATATGATTGATCCGATGTTTATCAGATTTATGTAAGGATATTAAATTGTAGATGTACGAGTGTTGTGTAAAAACGTCAACAATCAATCAGGCTAATCAATCAGTGCTAATCATTACTCCCTACTTGGCCGACATGATTACTTGGCCTGACCTAGCATATACGTATGGGCTATAAACATATTAAAAAAGAGTATATTTAGAAATAGTTAACGAATCCTCTCACACGGCATTCTGATATTTAAATAATAGACGTGTGTGAAAAATATTTGAATTCTGCGTGACTCCTATTACGGTAGCAAAGAATGCATACACGCACACGCATTGCGCAAGATTTTTCTCCCTTTTAACCAGCACATATTTGTCGCACCGCCACATTTGCACATTTTCCGAAAATGCCTCACTCTAGTCATGGCCGTATGAGTTCTATGGGTTTAATTTTCAAGCAGTAAAAGCGATGCCCTGATTTATAAACAGAACACGTACAACCGCTACGCATAGTTCTACCTTGTTTCAAAACGTGTGCTATTGGGATATCTTTGGCACGATTAATTTAATATATCTGCTGGCAATGGTCCAGTTTTGATTGTTCCGGGGTTCTTTAGGTTTATAGGCTTTGCACACATTTTGCCACCATGTTTTAAGCGATGCGTTAAAAAAACAGCATTGTGGCACCAGTACCAGCAACCACATGAATCGCTATCAATTGACAAACAACATCCACATAGATAGCTGCCCTCGATTTGTGTGGATATCTATTTCATAGATAGTGATAGTTAGTTTTGTATGCATAGAAAAATATTACAATATGTTGTTTTCGAATCTGTACAAGAATTATACTTTTTATAATTCTGACTTAAATCCCAAGTAAAAGGATGTTATCCATCATGATTTCATAAATTAACAACGAAAAAGTCTGACTTCCCAACATATAATGGATTTTGAACTCCATGTCATATCGTATAACACCGTAAAATTAAACACAATACGAATAGTGAGATTAGCTATCTCACAATATTTGAATAATTTTTGACGATCTATAGGGAACAACTATCCACAAATGTGAAATATTTGCATGATTTACAATAACTCAAGTATCTTCGAGCAACCACCAGCAACAGTATTACATCAACAGATGTAATGCATCTGTTAGATGCAACGAGTGATCGTAAGTGGTATGTTGCCTTTAGCTAATATCAGTTAAATTGTGTTACGTAGCCAATATTCTATAATATGCTAGGAAGGTTTGGCTTCCCGGTGGGATCTGATCTCACGGTGACCAAACTGCTATTCTCCCGAGTGTCGTATATGGCAACGGGGAACGAGATCAGCTCAGTTCATTCTCACATGGCAGTATTAAAAATGTACAAAAAAGATAGTGTTACCACGTAGTGTCTCGAGGGAAAATCTGTACAAAAAAGCTATAGCTATTGTTTGGTGTTACACGAATGTTACGTTTAGCTCAAAACGTGCTCTGTTTCAAAAGGCTTTTGCATGGTAGCAAAGAAATTGAAAGCTTAGATCTTGCGTACGTGTAAATAACCTCCATTTTTTATTCTTAAAGTGTGATAAGGTACCTCTTCAAAATACAAATAAACAATGTTAAAGGTAATTTGGGTCATAGACTGGGATTTTTTGTAAAAGAATTGCAAAATGGAGTATTTTGTTTAAATTTGCCAAATAGGTATATCATCCTGCCCAAGCCTATTCATGTTCTACTCCAGTTCGATAATTTATTTTGTAGTTTCAAATGTGTTCAGCTGTCAGTTATCTATATTAGCAGTTTTCCAAAACCACGTATCTTCAAATCCGCGTATAACAGGAACCGCGTATCTCAGGTGTTGCATGTATTTCAATTTTTAGAATTCGAGCAATATGATGTAACGTACAAATCTATGAAATACGTATAACAAATAGAATAGTAAGTAATTTTAAATAACGTAAAAAAATGAAAATAACGACCATGTAACCAGGACGACTCTCTTTCAAAAATAGGAAATTCGTATTGATCTCCTAAAAACTAAGTCGATCTTAACACTAGTGTAAATAATCTTTAGTTAATACTGCGTAGCTCGTTTCGAGATAGATGAATCGTTGTTTGTCTGTTATATTCTGATCACTGTGGGGTTTATTGTATTTATTTAGGCCACTATATGCAAGATGGCCTTATCAATAAATAATAATAACAATAATAATTATTAGTAATAATTAATAATAAAAATTAATAATAATAATAATAATAATAATAATAATAAAAATTATAAGAAGAAGAAAAAGAAGAAAACAATTTTTCCGTGGCACTATTCTCCCGGACTTGATTTCAAATAATTTGTCAAGGTATGTGATTCATATTTTGCGAAGAAAAGAACCATAAAAGCTGGCAAACGGGTAAAAAGGGAAACGTTGCTAGCTAGCACCAGCGATGCAATCAGATATTTTACCCTTCCTGATTCTACGGTACGATGGATATAAGCTTGTCGATTATACGAAAGGGGTGGCTAAAATGCTGACTTTCGTTTCGCATTTGGCGAATGCGTTTAATTTAAATCTGATGCAAAATTGCAAATCCTGCAAATGGAATACACAACGTTTACCGCATTCTGCATTTGCTTTCTTTGTATCTTTGTTGCCTTTGCGCAGGTAGTTATATGCCTTCATTGCAGGCAACACCGTCGAGAAAATAACAGTAAAGAAATAGTGCCGATGATTATTGCCCATTATTTACCTTCAAAGGAAGGAAGGCTGAGGTAAATCTGTAAGGATTCTACATACTTGGAAAATGTAGTCACAGTAATAAGTTTACTTATTTGAGTTATACTCAGGTAAGGTGGCTAAATGTTCAATGAAGTACACATTTATATACCTTTTCATATTGCACTTGCGGCCGAGTAAACCCGGGATAATGCTGCAAACTTATGTAAATTGTAACACAGATGAAGTGAACAATAGACAAGCAATACGGCCTAAACGTCCTTTTTGAATGAAATATATTGCATATTGCACGTGTGTCCGTCAGGGTTCTTCTCAATTTGTAGAAAGCAATTTTGAATTTTATATACATAAAACGCTTTCAACACTTTAGGATGGGGGTCCTAGCATATGAGGTTAGGTTTATGAACTAAATATGTTTATTCCCAAGTTGATTTTCATTCCATTTATCTTGAAGAAAGGAAATGGGGATGGGGATAAAATGTTATGGAACGAAATAGTTATATTTTGTTGTTTGTGTAAATTTTAAATATGATCCCATTGAATTTTCTATTAACATTGCACTAACTTTCATGTCGTTATCATCCTATAACTTTCCGATAATCAGATTGAGCAGATCTTTTACAATAATGCGAACTAAACATAAAATACTAGTTGTCATGATGAGCATGTGGTAAACAATTTTTTTTGCTGATTTGCAGGCAATCACAACATAAAGGCTGAAACAAGTGCCCTAACGTAGTAGTCATCGAATTGCACGTATTAGCTGTTATACTCCACACATTGCATTGTATAGTTGCTTTCAGTTATGCTCAAACTAATCCTCAGATCATTAATCTTCACTTGGTTCGTGATGTCGCGTTCTACAAATCAGAATGCAAAGCCTTATACATGGTAGAGCTTTACCGTCGCAAACATACGGTTTGATTCACAAGCGTAAAATCGTACCCATTTGCTGTCACTACACAGTTAGGTGTGAACCTTACCGTCGTCCTTTTTGTCGCGTTAAACCACAGAAATGCTGGGAATCAACTGATACTAAGTCCGTGACAGAGTTTTAGGCAATCATTTGGTTCAACTCCCAATTATGAGCTCCAAATTCTTAAACTACTCGGGAACTGCTTTTATTGGAGAGGAACAACTCCAATCCTCATCGTGTTTGTAACGATTTAAAACAAAACCAGGCTTTTTTATTCTACATTGTAGGAAATATACAAGTATTTTTAATACTTAAAGTATAAATTTGAACTATATCTGTACAGACGATAGCTACGATAAAATACCCAAGTGGTGATGTTTAGTAAATTTCAAGCTCATTTCTAATCCATAAATGAATCAACTTTTCTAAACTAAGCTAGAAACTTTTCCAACGCACTTGCATCCACCGCTATTTCAGTTGGTCAGTTTTGATCTGTCATGAAAATCCTTCTAGCCTTTTTTGGTCAAACCACAGCTCACTCGCAGTTCCTTTGGTTCTACCCATTCTCATGTAGTGCTTGTACGCGGGTAGGATGGATTATAAAAATGTACCCTGTTTTAAATTCAAATCAAGGCAATGAAGAAAAGTTTCTCTTACCTGTCCATCGTTATCTTTATCCGCCTTTGAGCGCAAGCCTTCCCAGATCTTGAACATGCTATCGTGCGTTTCTACATTCTTCGGATTACCTGTGGGCCACCCGCGAAGTTCACAGATTTTCTAAGCCCCCGAAAGTGTTTACATCATAAAATAAGAAATGGGTTTGGTTAACCTTCTGTATTAAAAAAAAGTGTGTATATTATTGTTTTCAGCCATATTACTCACCTCGATAGCTAATTCGAAATCCTTACGGTCGATTTCGCCGCTTTGGTTGACATCTAGTAAATGAAAGATATTATGTCTTAGGTTGATAGGTTGTAGTTATTCTTTATACGAATGTATTTCAAAAGTTATTTTTAAAGTTTTAGAAAGATATGATGGTATTAAAGTTGGATTCAAAGCATTTATATAATTAATAACATATTTACATGATGGTTAGTCTAGATATATATGGCCTATGGCAACATGTTTTAATGCTCTTACATTTTAAATCTTATTTTTTACAAATATTTTGTAACTTTAAATTCTTTCGAATTATACTGGTATACATAATAAAAAAAAAACAAGCAGAAACAAGCCGACTGGAAATCGTCCATTGCATGTATTTCATATCAAATGCCAACTCACATTATTGCTTGACTAATAACCATCAACACTACTTGTCTCAGATTGTTTCAACCTGCCAAGGGCTGTTGTTGATAAAGACAAAAACCAAACAATCATGTTTTTCATTAAATTTTCCTGGACAGTTCCTATAAAAATCAATTTAAATGTCGCGAAACCAGTAAATGTCACTGTACTGGCTAGAACGATACCATTCCATAACACTGCCAGGAAAATCTTAATATCAGAAGTGAAAGGGGCCAAACAAAATCTTCCTTTGATACATTCATTGCAATGTCAGGAAAAAGATTAGGCTGACTAGTACTACTGGTAAAAGACCAGTTTTTTTAAATCAGAATAGATTAAATTTTATGCTTTGAGGTTAGATTTTTCATTGCACCAGTTTTTTTTAATGAATTTACCCACTATTGGATAGTCTATGTAACGTATGAATTGTCTTGACATCGTATTATTTCAAATACACAAAAATGAATTGTTGCACTACACCCTATAGCCGTAATAACCTGTTATGTAAGTTTAGGAAGTGTTAACAATATTTATAATCTTTAACAATAGCTTTTGAGTACTGAGTTAGTATAGTTAATACTAACTTATATAGGGTTCTAAAAAATAATATCGATAGTGTATGAATAAATTAGAACATAGTGTAATACAAAGAACATGTTTTGTTGAAGAACACTTACCAAAGAATACATTGAATACGTACAGCAACTTCTTCTTGCGGAATTCCGAGATTGGCGACATTTTTAATTAATTCCACTAGGTTTGTTGGCTACTAGATCGAACTAAAATTAAGCATAGAAAAAAGTTTGCAGTTGTAGAAACGTAATCCTTTTACACTGGGAAAATATAATGAACGTTTCACATTTCTTCACACACTTGGCGTAAATATGTTTTTAGATGTGTTTTTGAAACATTTCGTTTGTATGAAAAATTCCACCCAAAGTAATAGGAGTTGCAAGCTTCTTTACTGACATTTCCCAATAATAATGGCACCATTAGCTTGAAGTTAACAATGCTACCAGCAGAAATATTGAGCAAAGGAGAAAATGATCATCTTGGGTTCCTTTAGAAAGAAACTGTAGTCATTATTTCTACACGACTTTTAAACCCTACTGAAAATAGGTACACTCAGTGATGTTGAAAACATAAACCGTATCGAGTACCTACTTCAAATATTTTTGCCTATACCGTTTAACGCTTTTCATAGAAGCAACTGAAGAAATATCTTAATTTCCATGGTGATCACAACGACTACAATTAAATGAACATAGGTACAATTTCAACGTTACATTGCGAAACGGTAAGCCGATAGAACGTTTGCATGTCTGTGTTTGATGTTATATTCTGTTCCTTCTTTTGTTAATGGCTACATCAAAACCATATGCCTACAAATTTCTTTTCGTATTATCATTTCATTTTTTTAGTTTACAACATGAAAAAGTTCCTAAAGATTGCAGCTTTGCAATAACCATATACAACAAGACAATATACAACAAGATGATATAGAACTATTGTACATTTAAAAGATCATGAATACTTTTTTTTAGAACAAAGTGTTTTTTTTTGGTTTCGTTATGTTTAACAATCAGTCGTTAAATTAACAATGGAGCGTCGGCTTGCTTAATGCGGTCATTTTATTTACCTATCCAATGCAATTTGTCCATGCTTAATTGATGGCAATTCAATTTACAGTATACTTTAAACAATGCACGCTGATAACAAGGTCCGTTGAGATCTCCATCATGGGATATGAATAATCATCCTTGATATAATTGATCACTCTTTGAGGCAACAGACGAGGGAATACTGGAGGATTGTTATGAGCATTCAATATTTCAATGATTAATTGATTTATGCGTACACTTCACTCACATTCTGCATTGTTTTACACATGTTCCAGTTCAGTTCATTTTCCAAAAAGGCAAAAAAGGTAAAAATTTGAGCAATATGCAGTAGCAAATACGGTCATGGCTTGTCTAGTTTGACAGTGATAAACAAAGCATTAAAGACAGTATGTTAAATAAACGTGTATACAATAAATCATTACAATTCCATCGGAAGGTAATTGCATAGAGTAATGAAATATTCATTTTTTATGATTTTAAAAGTTTTGCGCCACTCAATTAGTGGTAAAGTACGCACTGCTGTTTGAAAAACGTTTCCATTGGATCACTATGTACCTTAGGTTTCATTTACCATTTTATTGAAACACAATGACACAAAAAAATTAGTCAGTTTATTAGATTCTATTATGAATTTTGCGCTTCGGCAATTTTTTTATGATTCTTTAGATTTTTACAAGACATAAGCTTTTAGTTCAATGCTTGCACCAAAACATATTCAATGCAAATAAACGTGCAAACTTCAATTACACATTTGATGAAATGTTTGCTATTTTCAATTACTGCTTAAAAGATTAAACTTGACGAACAATTATGCGTGGAAAATAACAAACAAATCATATTTAAAGTACTTTGTCAAGCGTATCATGTGGCTTTGTATACACACATACACAAAGTTTCATCAGTATGAATAAAAATGTATCTTAATTTTGTGAAGAATAATATACCTAACTTAATACCTAAGATACCCAATTTTACCGTTGCGGTCAATGATTGGTTTGTTAGTAACATTTACTATTTTTTCCTGTTTATTTTTTCTTGAACAACCTATTCTCTTTACGATTTTGTTTACATAGCGTGATGCTGAGTCTGTAATTGCAATTGTAATATTAATTGTACTCTCTTTAAGCTGTCGTTAAATGCTTAAACACTGGAAGAGGCAAGGCAAAGTTTTAATTGCTTTCTTAATCAAAACAATCAATTGCAAATGAACACTGGCCCTTGAATTTAGACTTTTTGTAAGTTCAAATGTACTAATAATTTCGTTCGTACATTTTGTATTTTTAATGACTTTAACCATTTTTAAATATAAACGAAATATATGACAGAGAAGGATATAATACATATAAAGATACTTAAATATTTATTAAAAAATGATATTTTGAAATCAAGAGAAAATTATAACGTTAAATACCAATATCAAAACTATTGCATATCAAAAAATCTGTTGAAAAAAATGTGTATTATACATGTTATGTAGTTCAAAGTACGCTTTCTACTTTAATGCCTTAATCCAACAATAAACTACACATTCATTTGTAATTTGCGTTTTACTTGCTATTGCTCGAACTGCCACAAACGGCCGTATAAGCTGCTGGGCAATTGGCCAAATTTTCACAATATCGATTTATGAGATGATTGCTATAAGTCTAAGGCCTTTTGCCTCTATTTAATCGTATAGTACGTGAAAATTGCAGATACATTAGAAGTTCATATTAATGACAATCAGTTATCACTTTTCTAGTGAGTATTGTATTTGTGAGCAGATATGTTCACTGTTGTTGCACTCCGACGAGCAATGCGTAATTTATTTCCGTAAGAATGTGTTGTATCACGGTGTTGTACATGGTAGTATCTTAGTTATATGATTCAATCTAAACGAATTCCTAATCATTTCTCAAATCTCAGTTGAGAGCGCAATATGCATTTCATTTCAGTTGCACCATCTTGCACATTTAGCCTGACCAATTAAACGAGTTTTATTCCCGCTAGGTTTCAGCTCACCAGAAGGAATTGCACGAGCTTATCGGTTTTGTATACAGATATGCCTAGCGTAACCTACAATGCACTAATGTTATAGCCTAAGATAGCCTTTACAGGTTCTGTACGATGTCTTTACTTACACAGATTTTAATTTTAATCGGGCATGAAGATAAACATAACAATACATGTTAGTGTGCTTCGAAAGCATGTTCATAAAAAGTCGGTCTAGATTAAAGTCGAACTCACCACTACGTTATGTTAGATCAAGTACTGTGCACATTATTTTAAATTAAAGCTTTTGAAATTTTTGGTTTTGGTCCAGTTTTAGTCGAGCCGGAACGTTTTCTGTAGAGCATATGAAGTTTTTTTCAAACGAGTGCTTATAAATATACAACAAAATGGCCGCATATTCAAGGGCTACATGAAAGTTTCCTACGTATGTATCTTCTATAAAAGAGTGCAGCTTTAAAAGAACGATTCGTACAGTGAAAGTGGAATCAAATATAGCCTCTCAACCATCCGCTCTAGGCTTACCAAGCCTGTTTCAGGCCGAAATGCGAGTGATGACACCTGGCATGTAGATACATATATTTCACGACAGCGTGAAGTGTGATCCATGAAAGCATACATAGCTCAATCCATCAGCATCGATTGACGAGTTCAAACTTGGCGCCTAAAATGTGTTAAGCCGTAAAACCAGATTGACCTGATGGATAACAGTGACAGTACAAAGGAGAGATTGATGATAGTATTTGCGTTTACCTCGATCACCTTGACCACATTCTGTTAAAAAAAAAAACTGACTACGTGCAGAATCTTTTCCTCAATCATATACCGCCAACGTACCGAATATATTGTGGGTGAGCACATGGCTTGAGAATTAAGTTCGCTATCGCATGGTGAAGCACGTAATCTGCTAACAGTAGGAAACCGCCTTAACTAAGGTGTTACATATAAATTAGCACTATTCGTTTGTCATTTTACTTTATTCTGTTTGGTAAAGACTACCTCTGATAGGTTTTTTGTTTATATACAACGTTGTAATAAGGAATATAGGCATATGGTAAGGTATTGCATCTTCTAACGAACATACCTATTCGTATCATACTTATCTTATTTTTACATTCTTATCATTCAGATTTTATCATAGTTACAAGAGACTTGTGCTTCTCCACACTTTCTTCTTCGATATTTATCATCACGGGACTGTGCTTGAAAGGATTTACAATTAACGAGTTAGCAGGCTATAACGGGGACGCCCCCTTGTTCTATCTTTAGTCCTTCGCATTATCTGTTTCTTCCTTCTTTTGATCATCACAGTTCTGCTGGTGTAGACTAGTTTATTATCTGTTTAATTGAAAATTGATGCACAACGTATCTGAATGAATTTTATTTATAGAAAAGTATGAAGCAAAAACCGTACGATGTTATATTATATCAAAAGATAATATTGTAGTTGTTTCATGTTTATCTAGTAATTATAATTTAACCAACATGTTCCTGATTTTACGCTGTCCATTACGAATGGTGTTGTGAATTTTAATCCTAATAAAAAGTATAATAAGTTATAGATGTACATTAATGCAATGATCCAGTAATTTAACGGCCGTTTAGGAGTTAATCAGGTCACCGTTTTGTTTATAAAATGACCTTTTCGTCGCACTTGGAATGTTGTTTTTAAAATCCAGTCTACTCACACTCTGTTCAATATAATTTACTACCTAAAACACGACATACACGCCAATTCACTTGTTTGTTTCCTCGCATAGGCATGATCAGTTCAACTGAATTGAGAAAATATTATTTCCCAAGAATCCGCAATTTGCACTGTCACTAAATACACCTGCTCAGAGCTATATTACTAGACCAAAAAGGCAGTTCAGTAATGCACCGATCATCAATGATCTTTGTACGCTTATTAATTATCGAAATAACAATTGAACATGTTTATCACAATTAATACGATAAATGAACACACACCCCCAATCTCACATATACGCACACACACGCAATCACAAGCTATTCAAGGATATGATTGGAAACGCACCGAAACGTACCAGTGTACTCGTTGACCAACGTAGATGCACTAAGCAATGGGTTCACTGTTACCTGTCCTTAGTAGCAAAAAGCGTAGATGGTATGAACTGTTAACCAGGCACCCGACGAATACGGAAAGTTGTCGCACTGTAGGGTCGCTTTTATAGGTCCGACAACGTTAAAACCAGAGCGATAAGGAACAATGGACTCAACACTAGAGCATGTAAGAATGTAGCGTCGTTGGGGGTTAAATAACACCCATAGAGTTTAGTTCCTAATGCATTCGTGACTTCTATGAAGTGTTTAAAGAAAATTAGCATGCACAAGAAAGTTTGTTCCGCATTACACTTTAAGATAATTATCTATTATTTTGTTTATTCATGAAATTAATGGTGACAGCTTTTGCCGCATTATTTAACAAAACAAAATCTCGATTTATTAAAACATTTTACATCGCAACATTTATTATCGTAGGTAACGATTTTAGTTTGTATCCTGTTTGTGTGGATTATATTTTTGGTTTTGCTTATGGTTCTTAAATACAATTGTATTCGAGATGACATTTGACCCCAAAATGTAGGTACTATGCCATAGTTGTCGCTGTTAGTGTCGATGTTAAGGCTAGCATTCCAGGAACGGGTACACGCATGCAAGAGAGAGTCTCATGGCTTTGATCCGAAAGAATATTTGAGAGGAAGTTGGGAGCACGAGTTCAAACGAGTTCCAAACACTACGGTGAAACCCCGGGACTTGGCGCATAGGACAGTTGTAAAGGTAAGAGTATCTGCTATCCGCATACTGGCCAAATGGTTCCGAACCAAGTTCACTCTCTCCCACAGAACATACAGGGCGAGTTTCCGTAGTCACTCAGACTTATCTAGGACGAAGGTTCTCTGCAGTTGTTGGTGTTTTTTACTCATTTTTATTCTGTACTTCGTGTTTCGCATTGCCCCGACCTGGTCTTTTTGGGGCCGCACTTCGGGTTTTTGGATGCGAGTAAAATGTTTGCTGTTCGGATCCCTGTGTTAAGAGTGTTTCAAACTATCCGCAACGTAAAAAACCCAAAACCCCTGCTAAGGTGTCTCAAACAATGCATTTATGAAAAACGACCAGCGATTTAACGTCAAACTAAACCAAATTGAGCGGTTCCAAAGTCCCGCGAAGAAACGTAAACGTTTCCATTGGACCAGTTGTCGTCTGGATGACAGGATGCATATCCTGTGAAGCTTTCGTTCTCCTCACAAACTCAATTTCTCGTGCATTCCACACTGTCTTGCTCACCAACTTCCGTCTCGGTGGAGCTAAGTGCTTGTGTGAAAATGTCGATGACATATTCATGTTTGCTCCACGGGAGCTCACATCATTCAACGGTTTCATACATCGAAACCACCGGATGGGTGGTTGATTTTTTGTTCAATAAATTAAATCTGATGGTTTGGAAGTGTGTTTAGCGCGCTTTTGCAAACATGAACAACGGAACATACGGAATAAAAAATTGAAAACACGTGGTTGACGCAACGAATTAGCAATGTGGGCCAATCAATCTTATTATTTTCACTATTTTGACTTCAACTTTTTTGTGTACAAACTTCCTAATGAAATTTGTATAGTTATACTATCTTAGGACTTAGTCATAATGTAACAACTAGGTAATTTTGTAACTAGCACATTGTAGTTACATTGTGGTTACTAGTAGCAGTGCCTGTCGTCACACGACAGAATCGGCTCAAAATCCCATACAGACCAAACCCCTGTAGGAAGGACTGACTTTCCGGCTTTGTGGTGAAAAAGTCGAGTAAGCCATAAATGGCTGGCATGACCTAGTAGGTCGTTAAACCAAGTAGAGAAAGTAAGAGACTTGTAATACTCATTTAAACATAATTTATGCTGGAACCACACTCTGTAGTTTTCTATAGCATTATATGGTTTTTAATAATTCTTTTAGCCACTCCCCGAGTTTTACAAATAAATTACATTTACCATCATTCAATCACACTCATCATTATTGTGCCAAAAACTTGACATTCAATTATGACTAGAAGTAAAATGCCAGTTTTCACAATGCCGTATTGGAATGAAAATTGCTAACACTATGTGCTGTTCAATTTTAGAACCAAGGCTACAAATATTTAATGGTTTTATGGATATGAACAAGCTAATCAGCATGGACACAACGTATCGATGATTTTAGACGTTTGTTTTTTATTAAACTGCGATATGTTCAAAAATAGCCGCTATTATTCGTTGCACCTTGAAACTAATGCAAATGCAGTGCAGTGTGATTAGAAAACGTTCCGTCAATGTTCTCTACGGTTAACCGTTTACAACCATACATACACATCATTTCTTCTTTGCACATGCAATACTAACCTTAGCAGAGCATGATGCTTCAGACACTGCGGTATAGAACAAAATGAATACTTTAATTTACACACTGAAAACACTATAACGAGAAGATAGAAATGAGATTTGAATAACCCATTTCCAAGCATTTTGGTGTGCCAAAAACGCCAATTATCAAGAAATGTCTGCCACCTGCCTCCTGCCACCTGTCACCTGATGTGCCTGCTTTCCTACATGTTATGCTGTGGCCCTAGCTCAAGCTTATTTTGGCAGCACTCTGTGCCACATGTGTGCAAATTTTGCTGCAATAATCGGATTTGAATCAAGGTTGGCTTATAGTGTTAATGTGCTTTTTGCATTGGACTTCTCGCGTTGGGATATTTTTCATTTATCAATCACGAGAGAATGTTGCTCAATGAGAAGCATTTTGGGAGGATAATTTTATCTTTTATTCCCAAGGTCATGATCGTTTTTTTATTGTCCATACCAGAAATACCCTTAATCGGATACCACTTGGGTGTAGTTGATAAACACTAGAGATAAGCTTCGAAAATGATTAAAAATCTAGATGGCATGTGTAATTAATCAGAACATATAGTCCAATACATGGCAATGCCAGTTCTTTAAAGGCGATCTAGACACATTTTAAACGCATTCTGACTCACCCATGTCTAGACTATAAATTCCAACTTCTTTCCAGATTTGTAAATCTTATCGCATGCATTTATCTTTACAGCCTCTTGAAGCACATTTGTACGCATCTCGCGTCTCGTTCTATCTTATTCATTACGCAATTTATCTGCAGCAAATTGTTGCAATGCAATGTACCCTTTTCGTTTGCTTGTTAAGTAATTAGTAAATAATTTGGTTTACGTTTTGCTTTTCTGGCTACAGAATAAAAAGTTGTGCTGATGCATTGGCGGTGATGCCAACGACCCTACAACATTGTAGGTTAAATTATTTGCTATCCGATTAATATTCTGTTCATAGAACTCATTGTTACATTTTCCGTTCAGTGAACCCATGTTGAACCCATTTGTTTGAAACAGGTGAAGAACAAAAATTGTTTCTATGTAAAGCAGGACACAATAAAAATGTACTGCATCGTTATCGTGTATGGTAAGCGAGATAAGTTTGAATATTTTTTTTATTTCTTCTAGAACGGCCAGGCCGTATTGCTTTGAATAAAATATTGCACACACTTTAGGATAAGCGTAGTTAGTTAAGTAAAAGATCGTAGTTCGATTTTGATACCTTGTTTTGATAACATTGTTACCATGCATTGATTAAAACCTTTGGTTGTTGGATTTTAATTTACTCACAATACCATTCGAAAATTCTCACTTTTTTATAGTTATAATTATAGTTTTTTTAACGAGAGCATATGGAAAGCTTTTCCTGCATTTTTTTGAGTCAAATGTTGGTGTTTTGGTCAAATGTATCGCTTGGGTACGGCGATGCTGTTGGAAAAGCTGTCATTTCATTTTGTGCTTTTAAAAAGCGTTTGAAGCTTTCAATCTCATCTCATTTTCAAGGTGCTTTTATTCGCACCGTGGTCGATGTGTCAATTTTCCATCGGCCATTTTTCTTATTTATTCATTTTTCATAGGATCAACATACCTAAGAGATGGAACTTGTTATAAAAATTGTTCAATGTGTCGACGAAGGGACAACAATTGATCATAATCAAACTTAATCTAATTTAGTGTAAATACGGCCAGGCCACCATGGCTTCGCTTTTACCAGTTTTCTAATAGCTCACTTAATGAATGAAAAGAATCATAAAAATATACCTACGTAGTTCAAACAGAGTTACAATGTATGGAAACGGTATGAAAAAAAATGCGAAGTAAAAACATTTAATGTACATCAGAACCAGAATTTTTAGTCGGAATTGTATCATATAATCACGTTTTTTCAATAATAGTACACTCCTCTTTATCGTGACAAAAGATATATACAGAGAGACGAATGCAATAAATGCAAAAATTACTATGTCATGTCTGCATGGAACACAGACTAAAACAATAAACCAGTGGTAAAATTAGTAGTATAAATAACAAACTAATAGTAAAACTAACTAATATTAAACAAATTGATTATTAAGAGCATACGAATTCAAATAAAAAATAATGTTTTTGTTATTGAATAATAACAAAAATAATAAATAAATAAATAAACAAACACAACAGGTACGTACAGGTGAATCGATTAAGCTATTTGTCTTATTTCTTTTAGAGCATCTATTCAATTATTCTTGCATTATTCATTGCATAGCATTGCATCTAGGCTTTATACACTGTTCCATCACGAAATGCAATTTGGCGATGTTACAAAATCAAGGTTCACCAAAGATCAATGAATTTATAACAATTCGAAATGTTTGCTACAGCTTAACTGAAAATCATACTCATATTTTTGTTAACATTCCAATCGTCATTACTCCGTATTTGATTGTATTGTAAATAGACTGCAAACAAAAATAATTACAATTCCGTTGTCGACATCACCAGACCAAGAAACACAAAATGAAAGCAATCTTCCTAAATGAAAAAACTTAATGCACATATCTCAGAAAAGCAGCATTGTTCAAAAAAGGTTTTCAATTAAAAGTCCATTACAGCACGCAAAATTTTGGTTCCGAAGGCAGTGGTGAAATTTGTTGTCTCACACAATACTTTTGCAAAACACATGTAAAATGCAACCGTTGTTCGAGTGCCTTTTACATCACTGTTATAGTTTTTTTCTGTTTGCAGAATTTCCTGTATTTTTCATTGGCCAACATGTTTTCGTTTCGTTAACCTTGAACTTTTTTTCAACTTAAAGAAATGAAAATAATGACGGTTTCGACCAATCCGTCTTTACACGTCCTTCTACATATGGACTTGACCCGCACGTCCATACGACAATATGATGCAGATACTCACCCGCATATATGGATTGGTTCTCCATGCCTCTCCAAACTCTACCGTTTGCCTTTAGCCACGAACAGCTGGGTAAGGTGCACCAAACGCCACGCTTGTGAGATCGCACTGTGCAGCCAATTAATTTTCAGTCATTAAGAGCAATATTCTCTCCCTACAGTGACGCCAGATTTGAAGATCATTAGGTTTCCTAACAATAAACAACCCGATTTTAGCTACAAGCGTGAAAACATTGGTTTCACATGGATTAAACAGAAGAATTGAATAGTAGAAATCTGCGGAAAATTTGAATAAAACTATAGAATGTCCCGAGATAATGTATGTAAAATCAGAGCAGCAGAGCAACTAAGCAGAGCAATAACTAAATATTAGTTATTAATTTGCATTACCTTTATATTTTACGAACAATTATAATTTTTTCTTCATAAATCATAAATCTTGCAACGCAAATTGGATACTTATCATAGAGCATCACATTTATACTCGAAAAATCCTATGCTTTCACTCTGCATGCTGCATCATCATTTTGCTTAACTGAAATCAACACATTTATTACGCACGCCGATATGAATCGGTAACCTGCCCCATGGTGGGCCACACAGCTTATTTCCCCGTTTAGTTGTGTGTTATTATTTTTTCTGCCGTGTGCTGTGCATGTTCCACGAAAATTGGGGCACCGATGCGGTTGAGCAGAGATATCGCGACGACTACTGTTGGTGATGCTGAACAACTATGGCGATGAAGTAACAAAAACGCAACATTCGAACTCATCTCTATAGATATAGACAGGGAACGGGAACAATACAAATTAAGAAAACTGCCTCCCTATACATAATAACCCTAAGAATGAAGTAAACTGTAACTTTACTAATTTCATTCATTTATGGGTTTACCAAATGCTGTTCAAGACAACTAATCAACCGATAGAACCAATCTGTTGAAAGAAAATGTCTAACAATGTCCTATTATTTCATTCTACTTGTCGTCCATTATTTGTCTCTTTATCGTTGATTGCGCACTCCATGTGAGGATGTACAAGAAACACGTTCGCAATATTGTGTTTAACTCAATATTGTGTGTATTCATTTGCATATTGCAACAACAGCAGAAATCACAACACGGATTGCATTGCAGTATATTATATTTTGCTTAAAATTTTGTAAATTATTCGCAAAGCTCGATTTTTAATTCCAAAAAACTATACCAGAACATGTTTTGAACAATTGGGCTTTACCAACATTATGGAAAAAATAAACATTTGAAATATTTTTCACTGCATTTCGAAACATCAACTTGTAATTTCAATTGCAATAAAAGAGAAAATATAGACGCGGTCTGGAAGTGTATTGGTAGCGACGCCGGTCGTCACACGACACGACCAAGAAAAAATTCCATTTTAACTAAAAAAGATGAAAATTTGATTCATAAAATTACAATCACATGGCGTTTGCGCTTTCGTTAAATCGCCAAATAGAATTGCACACACCCGTCCAAGGGTAGTAAAAGGCGTTGTGGTTCTAAGGTAATAATAATACGGTGTAGCGCCGTGCTTAGCGCATGTTGACGGCTAGATGGTTAACGTGTCATTGGACTTTTACCGATATGTAACCGATATCACATTATCGGCCAACCACACAGCCAGTGCTTTGTGCAATTCATGCAGTTAGTGAAAGGTACTTTGTTCGGGCGCCGTAACCTTAAGAGGATGTACGAATGATGCCAACTTCAGTCGTACCATTTCAGGGGAAGTGTTTGTTGATAAGGACTGTTTTGATAGTTTATGTTCTTAGCCACTAGTGTTTTTTTTTTAATTTTATCAACTTTATCAAAATCACAAAAAAACGTCAATTAGTTTCACGTTGTGGTTTAAAATACATAGAATAAAGTGCCGACAATGATAGGCGACGCAACTAAAGGACGCAATTGAGCTGATTATTATGAAACATTTCAGAAATAAATGTTCCAAAACACAACAACGCTTTTTGTATTCCTTGAAAATGGAAACAAAATCAACAACGTTTCATGCGTCGCGTATAACTCTGGTATCATGCTATACATACAAATTTCATACATTATACATTCCGTTTGGTCCATTTGGTAATACCCAATAGCGGGAAGTATGGTTCCCTTTCGCTTTCACCGGTTATTTATTAATGCAGGTTGTCTCCAAAACTGTCAAAATCTTGAAACTCGTTTAGTTTTAGACTCTATTACAAGCTGAAAGAGTTTTTGTGTTATTTCTTGTGAAAGGCTAACGATTGCAATACGATTGATTTGCCTTCTTTGCTACGTACGCGCATCTGCGGAAGGTCAGATCTGCCCTATTACACGCTATACAGATATAACGAAAGCTTTTATTTGTATTGGAAACATTTGAGCGCTAAGAAAGTACTGACGAATCGTGACTCATTTAGTGCTTCACTACTAATGGGCCCTAAATTGGATTAAAACTATAAACCACGTAATACGCACGAATAATTCTATTAAAAGTTACTTTGGATTTGGAAAATCTTTTTTGTTTGAACAATTGATGAACAGTATGTAAATATTACAATGCCATTTCCAATTTGCAATCGTTCTGTTAATCTAATTAAATTATAGCTATATATTATTAGAGATAGTTTCTCAGCTACCAATCTTTCAATTATACTGCCTTTTCATCGCTAAGCACAGTTCGCTAAAACTGAGACCTGAACGATGGTAGGGGCACATAAGCATCTCGTCTGTGCGGAATGCGCCAGCTGCGAATACGCGGCGGATGCTTCGCTCACGACATTCCAGTTTCACTCGGGCACACGACCTGACACGACGTGAAGCGCTGCAATCGCAGACAAACGTGCGATCAACATCGTAGTCTTTGTTTGAGCTTTCGTAAGTGATCCATAGCAAACGAAGGGCTAAATACAAAATAAATATACACTGTACTGAGAGATTTCAATACGAGTACCAAGTTGGTCGCTGATCGCTGATCGGAATTGCCCTGACTGTGTTGTGAATGCAATGTGTTAGATTGATAGTGATAAATTTTCAGTACAGAAAAAAAATTGATGTGTTTGTTGTGTTTTGTTGTTTTGTGATTCGATTTCTTCAACAATATAGTGAAAGGCAAATTGTTGGAATGTACAGTTTTGGTGTATTTCTATTACGTCGGTAGAGTTTAGAGTTAGAGTTTTTTTTTAGTATTGTTATGCTACGTACGGATGTTTTTTAGTTATATGTACAATTTACCATTGTTGTTGATCTTCCATGTTTTGTCCCTGTGAAAATATTTTCGCAAAATAAAAACTCAAATCGAAACTTGTTTACCGTCTAACTGCCCGATTTACGACACTATAATTATAAATTGTGTCTCTTGCTTTTTTTGTCTGCGCTCCCCGCGTTTCGTTCAAAGGTGATTATGTTAATTGCACATTATTTCATAAGACTTCTACCGTCAACCATTATGCGAGTCGTAGTACGCAGATCTTATTATATTCACTTACTTTACATTCACTTACACCGATCAATGAGCAAGAAAGACAATTTCGAGCCATGGACATCGACGAGCATTGGTCAAGTATGACAACATGTGCAACCCATATGTAATGGCTTAAGCTTTACATTATTATAGCAATAACACTGCATTATTGCCGTTCACACACTTCCATGGCACTTCCACTTGATGGAAAGACGAAAGCCTACTAAACGATTAGTTTTCCATTCTTCTTTAGATTTACAATAACAATTTAACAGAAACACGAAAAGATTTTCGTAAAAGTACTTTAAAATACATGCGGCACGTTTATGAATATTATATTTCTTGGTTAGAGATTAGAATTCATGTTTTTTTTTGTTTTCCAGTGTGCCGAATTACTTTTGGAATATTGCATTTTCTTTTGTAGTTGACAGTTACAACAGCAATAATGCATGACCAAAATACTACGTTTCGAATATGGTGTATGGTGGTTCTGATTTTCATAGGCGAACCACTACAAGCACTGGCCCTACAATCATCCTACATGGAAACAGTAAAGCAATGGAACCTACTCAACTATAATTTCCCATGGGACTATCCTGTATCAAACAAAGATTATTACAATGCTGAAAACATTGTAGCTACAGGAATCGAAGTTGGGTACGATCGAATATTCCTGGCCACGCCACGACTGTTCGCGGGAGTCCCAGCGACACTATCGTCCATTCCGCGGGACAGTTATGGTGATTCACCAGCCCTGGAAGCATACCCATCTTGGAGTCACCATCGAGCAGGTACAAATCAATACAACTGCTCGGACATTGGGCTAGTGTCCGTTTACCGCATGCGGATCGATTCGTGCAATCGCCTCTGGGCATTAGATGCCGGTGTATCACGATCGCTAGAGGATTTCGAAATCACTTGCCCTCCAAAAATACTCATCTACGATCTCTACACCAACCAAGTGGTACGGAGAATCGATTTCCCTACGGAGGTGGTCCGGGGCGAATCGCTTTTTACCAATATTATCGTGGATGAAACTACGTCCAGAAAAGAGAACCATTGTGATGACGTTTTTGTCTACATTACTGATACGGTTGCACCTGGCATTGTTGTGTATGACAGTGAAAAAGATCTCACTTGGCGACTATCGCATCCTGCTATGTATCCAGATCCCGATTTCGCCGAGTCAAGGATTCTCGAACATCGTTTCACACTGATGGATGGTGTGGTGGGACTAGCATTTGACCCGGAAACAGCAATTCTTTATTTCCAACCTCTTGCGACGGATCGGTAAGTAATTTTAGGATTTAAAAAAACGTTTAATTTGATTGTATACGTTACCACACTGATCTCACAAAATAATGCCAAAATGGATATAGTTTATTCTCGATCAGTACAGCCGCTTTGCGCCAAGGACCCCTAGAATTTGGCAAAGATCTTCCCGTAAAACTGGTTGGACGTAAATCGTCGCAAGGAATTGGTCTAGCAGCAGCACCACGAGGTGGAAATATTTTTTACGCTCCGTTATCCGAAACAGCCGTAGCTTCATGGAATCCACGCACCAACGAGCACAGGTATTTCTCATAGCCATAGCAGTTTCTCATAGCATTCAGTCAATATCGAAGGGCCTTATTGGCCATTGTGATCTGGTGACGTACTATTGCGATCAAGCATTGCGTAAAACAATAATTTTTTTTTAAATTGCTCTTTATATTCCCTTGACCATTTCAGCCTGCTCGCACAAGACAAAGAAAAAATTCAGTTTGCCGCTGATCTGCGTACGCCTGAGCGGGATGATAGTGCTCTCTACATACTAACGTCCAAATTTCATCGTTTTTACTTAAAAAATCTGAATCCCAATGAATTTAACACTCGCATTTTGCGCATCGATGGCGTTGTTAAGCGCAGTGCACCTCAACAACAGACGACACTCTTCTCCAATCAGCATAGATTTGCACCTACTAGAGCAAGCTATGAGACTGTCTCCAGCAATAGCTTTTACAATTTGCCTACGTCTTCTTTAGGTTTAAAACCACTGTCAGTTAGTCCTTCCGTATCATCTGACGGCATCAAATCTTACGCTTCTTTTGTACAGAACTTTTATCGCAAACAACCTCACCCGTATAACTACGAGCCCGTCGCAGTAATCGACAAAGCTAAACCAATCAATCCCTTTTTCATATTGAACAGTGGTGAGAAAACATTTCCGCCACCTCATGTACCAAGACAACAATTTGGGCTCAATGGCGAAGTTTTCATCCAGAAAGTCAATCCTCATTTCAATGACTTCAATGGTCTACGATTTCAAAAAAGCATACATTTCAATCATTCCACTGTCCTGCACTAGTTCTGTCATATTAAGATAATTTAATAGTGATTTAATGTATTCTTGTTCTCTTTTATAACTGCTTAGATTAAAATGAATCTCCAAAACTAAATCTGCCATAAACTTTAACATAAATTGATATAAAGATTGGACTTAAAGTGATGAAAAGAAAATAGTAATGCATGTTCGTTTTAATCCTTTTAACCTTTTTTGCCTTTTCTACATTGAGTTTGGCAAGGAAGTTTTCAAATCAAATCAAGTCAAATGGAAAGTCAAATGTTTACGTAATCTTCAACTTCCCTTTCATCTGCCTTAACCACATATGTTTATACAATCTATTAATCTAATATCTCTGTGGATGTCGTTAGATGTGATTCACGCTACTAATATTTATCTAAAAAAGAGAACGTAAGATAACGCTTATAGCTTGGTTCAGTTACCAACCAGTTGTTTCTCCTGATGTTAATGAAAATATATTTTAAAATATGCGTTTTGCATCAAATATTAAAACATACAAATGCTAATATAAGTAAAATTCATTTAATAAATAACATGGCGAAACCCGGAGAACAATGCGAGGTAAACATTACAAAACTATACCAAGAAAGAGATGTGCGAAATGATACGAAGGGGATTCTTAGGGTAAGAACAGAAAACGGAAAAGAAAATTAAGGAAAGCCAGACAACGGAAAGCCAGATAAGACAACGGAATCTTTGTACATCACATCCAACCAAACCGAATTGTTATTCCTCATATTCGAAAAACTATCGTCTAACAATGGAGCGTCGATTATCCGTGCTCATCGGGACTTGACTGTTGCCGGATAGTTGGATAACACGAATAATAAGCACATATCCTATTTATGATAAAAGTATTGTCAAAGGTAGGGTTTTTAGACTATAATTCATTTTCTATGTGTGTTTTATTGTTGCAAAAGAAAGCAAGAAAGCAGAATAATTGTTTTCATTAAAAAATTGAGCTCGTTCCATCATATAGAATTGGGTCTTTCAATTCTTCCGTCAATGGTGAGGCCGGAATATGTCAAATTTCCTTTGGAACTGTCATTTTCGAGCTTCACGGATAATCAGAAACCCGGTTAAATGGCTCCCAGATAATCGGCGCTCCACTGTATTTGCAGTACCACGGCTTGTAAATAATTCAGTAAATAAGTAAAAAGCATAATTCTGCAATAATACAACCGTATTACCCAAATGCTCATTACTTGTAATTTAAGTTAATCAATGCAAATATATGCACAAGGGTACCTATAGATTACGAACGATAACTGTTCCGGAAATTTAGTTAAGAATGTTGTTAGGTGTATATCTCAGACAACAGATACGTTATAATAAACATAAATTAATAAAAAAAATAATCCTTTTTTGTCTTATGTCCTGCATAATTTTAAATCACAAACAGGTGATTTTAGTTAGTTTCTAAGTTAGTTAGTTCGTTAGTTAGTAAGTTTGTAATAACATTTTTCAGAATCTAATATATGTAAATTTATTAGTAGATTAATTAACAGACAAGAAACGCCTTATCGACGCTATGTAATGGCGCCTAATCTCTTTATTTTTCAAATTCCATATTCTATACCCAGATCGTCGCTTCTCCATCCTTTTCTTAATTTTTCTTACTTTTGAACTGCGGCACAAATGCAGCGGCACACCTGTTAAAATTCTTCTTAACATATATCTAGTTATTATAGTATGAAGACTTTTCGACGTATTGCAATCTAATGAAATCTGTGGTAATATATTTTATTATTATTATGATTGTTTTGTTATGGCCGCTCTACGTCTATAAAGTCTTCTCCGGATTGGAACGCCAAAGCCTCAAACAGAAGTCCTGTATTGGCTACCCGACAGACCACAAAACGCAGCTTATCGTGGTTAAAATGATTATTGCGTTTACCCTGAAAGTTGAAAATATTCGTCAAATATTGAAAATGTAGTTCCGTACAAACTAACTCGAATCGACAGAAGGTTCTTGTGACGTTTTTCGACATTTCCTCAAATCCTCAAAATGGCACCTACTAATATGGACAGAGAAGAGATAGAGAACGAGACAGAGAGAGAGAGAGAGAAAGAGAGAGAGAGAGAGAGAGAGAGAGAGAGAGAGAGAGAGAGAGAGAAAGAAAGAGAGATATCGAGAGTGAGAGACAGAGATAAAAAACAAATAGATCGAGAAAAAGAGAGAGAAAGAAAGTTAGAATCAAATGATTGTTGTTAATTTACAAAAATGTTCAGTCGTAATTGAACAAGTGCTCAGTAATTTTCAATCTCGAAAAGAAGAAAATGACAATCTCAGATCTAGGTTCAATTTGTTTTACTTGCTCCGTTATATGACTTTCTTTGATGAGTGTGCTATGCTCTTTATACATCGCAGTCAATTACTGATCGTAAGTATCATCGGAATAAATAAACTAACAGGCTAAAATTATAACGGCATTCAATTTATTAATAATTAACAATCATCGTTCCAAGACTATTCATTTTCCACGGCTAGCCATGCATGATCTGCAATCACTATAATATGTCGATGAAAAAAAGGTAAAGATGACAGCGCATGGCTTAGCAACTACATTACTGGAAATTTATAAATGTATCACTGAATTACTAACATCCAGCAGCTATGCTAATCACATGAAGAGTAAAAATCAAATAAGAAGAGGAAAATTACTTCCAAGAGGAAGATTAGAAGTGAAATCTCAAAATCGAGAAATCAACCGAATAAGGACCCGAAGTTCACACGAACCGAGTAAGTGTTTACGTAAAAAATACATCATAATTAATAGATCATATTCATCGAAGATGACAACCTTGACGCCAACTCAACTATTGGGGTGTCAACTATCGAGTAACCTTAACAAATCCAACCAGTGGACTATAACCAGCCAGTCTTCACACGGCAGGACCGGGACAAAATCCCATCCGGATCAATCCTCCGCATGCAGGACTGACTGTCTAGTAAAAGTAAAGTGTGGTAAATGAAGTCAAAGAAAGCCAGAAATGGTCGAACTAGACCATTTGAGGTTGTTGTGCCGATAAGGAGGTGTGAGGGATGGCTGTAAATAGAAAAATAAATAAAATAATAATCATTTCTATTATCTACGTTCTCTATGTATTCTCTAAATTCGTTGTTCCATTTGTAGTAGCTATTATTACTTATCCATAGCACGAAGTAATGGTCAAAAGTCTTCAAAATGCATTGTTATTGAACGCCGCTTAATTCATCTTTTAAATGTGTATTGTGTCTGGTTATAGAGTGAGTTTAACTTTGAAGCTTATTCAATTTCGACTTATTTAAAAACGGTAAAAAATGAATATTATTTTTAGTTCCTATAACGTTTAAGTTTCATTTCAAGAAGTATTTGTTTTCTGGAATTGTTGCAAAAAATCTCATACTATTTGTTATAATAGTATAACCCCAAATCGTTGTTTATACTCTAATGGTTATCTTATTTGTTGAGTTTGCTAACAATTCTACTAATTGAAGCATCAACGCGGTTAAAAACCTTGTTAGGAACGGTACCGTTAAAAAAGCTACAAAACGGCTATAAAATAAAATGAGGAAAAAGACACTTCTAACTGAAATCTCCACCATGGTGGTACTCTCCTAAGCAAGCCAAATATTTACACACACCAGGCGTAAAGTGAATTCCAATAGCGCTTAAATCAGACCCATCAACCCATCACTGCTTCCCAATAAAATTACCCCTACGCGGCATCGTCATCCGGCTTGTTTTTGTTGTTGTTTGTTGCTTACGCCAGTATCGGAAAATGTATGTTGATTGCCATGGTTGATGGTGCCCACACTTTACTAACAGTTATTCGTAACAGCGCATTCGATGTTGCCGTTCAATACTGATCAATTGTTGATTCGGCATTTCCATTTACTTCCTTCCTTCCTACAAACTGACCCTTCTTAAAATTGCATTAACGAACCTAAATGAGCACGAAAATGGACATTTACTATCACTCCTGATCTTTCCATGAGCAGTTTAGGAAGCAGCTTAGCAAGCGAATTTTTTCCTCTTTGTGCATTAACCTCCGTATAAATTATCCAATATCATCAGGTTAATTACGTATCAATGATCTCATGTCAACATTTTAAAGCAAACCTTCGCATCAAATTCATTGTTCATAGCAAAAAGGCATACTTGGGGAAATTTTCAAGCTTCATGTAGGACGAATTCAAGTTGGTATAGGTTTGATACCTTCCATACCTGGTAAGGACGAAGAAATTCAAAAGCAGTCTTCAAGTCCCAGGTGTTTGCTTTGCATTGGCATTTTATATCAGAGTTAATCGCTGGATGAAAATATTTGAACCATATCCCTTTCTAGCACTAGCAGTTATCTTTTATGTTGCCTAGCAGGATGTCTAGCAGGATGGAGCAATTACCTTTTGTTAGCAACAATCACGTGCTTTATATCGTAGCTTTGTTGAAAAAAAGATGTATTTCATTGTTGTTGATCGATTCGAATTCAACCTCAAATCAACGTTTAGCATATATCACACTACACACGTGACAAGCAATGCCCCAAACATTAGATCAAAAGACAGTCAGGCAGTAATATATCTATCCACACAATAAAGGTTATTTCGTTACGCTTTTCGTTTAAAACTGGATGCAAAACTCTTACCATCCTTTCAACACTGTCACTGGGTTGCATACAGTTTATCACAATCATAGTCAACTCAAACTCCACGGCTTAGAATTCTAACCACATTTCTTCTCACACCACGGCCTGCAATCGCCTTAACGCTTCAACACATATCACAATGAACCCCTTATCGGGTCTTCAACGTTAGTTATTGCACCTCCAACGCTCCCGGTATGGTATTATTCCCCTAACAGCTGCATATTATAGGAAAATTTATGATCTAAACTGATCACGTCATATTTCATACGCTCTAACATAGCAGGTGTTAACCGGTAGATCTATGAAACAACAAACGCACTGAGCAAAGCATTTACAGAAATGATACAATGTAATCGCAGCCACGGCAAAGAACTATTATTTCAAATAAGTTTTTTTGTCGCAAAAGATTGCACAAAGAACAAGAGCTTATCTGAAACTAATAACACTAGACCTGTTCTATTCTAATAAAAATAAAGCAGCCTAATCTACGAGAATGCAAAAAAATGTTTTCATTATTGTTATTTAAGCTAAAAAAATAAACAACAACTTTTAATAATCTGAATTCACAGTTGTAGCTTAATTGTTAATGATTATTTCAATTATCAGCTTCCTTATATTTAAGCAGAAGCAGAGCATGCTTCTATAAGTATATTTAATTCATGAAGATTATCTCCTTCTTGGTTTGTCGATCTACTACTAGGTCATACCTGTCATTACTGGCTTACTGGTCTTATTTTACCACGTATCCGAATACTCACAATCTGCATTATTCATCATAACTACCCTTTACGCACTTGAGCAAGTGCCCAAAAAGCTTGTTAGTTCAAATTTTATCGCAACTAGTAACTGTATATATATATGCAAAAATATTTGTATTGTAACGGAGTCGATGTAAAATGTCTCTTTTGTCGAATTCGATGCATTTTGATGCACACTGCCCCAAATTTTTATATACTTCAAAAGTTAATCGTCCTGACTAAAAACGGCAAAAATATCATCCTGCATGTGCAGGATGACATAATAGTATGCAACATGCATACTGCCGAACACTATTGATAACCTAATGAAAATCCCAATACGTAATAAAAATAGAAAAAAGCTACACGTAAACGAATTACTTCATTCGTTGTACAATACGTTTACTACGGATTTCCACATGGCTTAGTGTTACTCTTAACATAGCCGAATAGCTGATTCAAAATTTGCAGTCTACAACATATGTTATTCAAAAGCGACTTAAGTTGCTCCAATTCTTCAAGAACTCTATTGATTCTGTTGTTTAACAAAAATGCTTAAATTATGTTGAGTAAATTAAGGAAAAATATGTGAAACAATGTTTGCATCTAAAACTGCTTAACGATCATTTGAAGAACAAATATGTTTTGTTTTAATCAAATGTTGCTTTTTCTGCTGAAAAGTTGAATCCACCAGTTAGTAAAAAACCGTTCCACATCTTTGCTCTTTGATGCAACATCTGCGCATGTTGTAGATTTTCAAACCGCGTGCACCTTGTTATCAATGAGGAGAACGAGATGGATCATACTACGGGTCGATAGGGTTGTAAATTTTCGGCTGTTGCTATATATACCACGGCAAACGTAGCGAGAAGCTCGCAGTAGCTCCCGGTACATTACCACGATAACTCGTTTTGCCAGGGATACTCCACCCTTGGCCTGGTGATATGTACAGTGCTTCAAACGGTCACAATTTGTTCATTCTTTTTTCAAGTGCTAAAACATTCCAGTGCAGTTCAAGTAAAAAGTGATTTATTGTCCATTATTACCTGTGAAGTGTATTACTTAATGCAGATTCAAAAGAAAGTGGCAATGGTTATCTTGTCTAGTTTATTCATTTGAGAGTTATCAATCGTTTCCCAAAAATTGTTCCACGATCGGGGTTTAATTAACTGAACGAGAGATTGTTGTAGAATTATTCATTTTCACTTAAACGGTCAAAAATATAACATGGCTCACAATTGTCGCGTTAGATCAAGACTACGAGCTTCTGTAGCGATAATTGTACTCATATGTGTGTGTTTAAAGCAAGTGAAAGGTAATAGCTATTCTTAAGGGATTTAACTTATTTGCATAGTTCAATTTCCTAAAATCCACAAGCAGATTTCCTTTTTTCTCGCACGTCGTCAATTTACATTCGAACAACTTAGGTGCACAAACATCCTTAATTATAACTTTCGTTTAACAAAATGCTTGTAAGGACTAAACATATGTAAGAAATGCGCAGTTTATCTGATCGTGACTCGCTAAAGTTCAATAATCTAAAAGTGTCACATTATACATCAGCATCGTGTTGGTAAAAGTAGTACATGTTGGAATAAATGATACCGTCATTAAATAGTGTTTTATTTCTCAGTATTATAAAGAAATATTGTTAATGCCAGAGTATAAAATAAAATAAACGTTTAAAAAATTGATTACTTGTACTGAGATCCTTTTCGGAGTTGGTTTAAATTCGCTTGAACAAATAGTCCAAACAATATTGATAATAAAACATAATAGTTATTGAAAAAAAACTGGGAAAGTAAGATTACAACACAACAAATGTAGGTTCAAATCGTTATATACATATTCCATTTCATGTAGACAATTTGTATGCGTTTCCTGTGTTGTGCACAATTGTAGTTTCATTTGTTTAAAGAATTTCGATTCCACAACCGTGGAATGCATTTTTGTCAGAATTATGCGATTTCGTTGTATCAACATTGCATGATTGTATCATTTGCATCTGCTTTTCTGCAAGTGTATATCGTTAGGACGCACCACACCTCCAAATTTCTGCAATGTTGTGTACCTCCTCGTATCACCTATGGTTAGTGCATGCCTATTCTTATTTTTCAATTCAAACAGCTCTTTTTTGTCATTTGCAAACAAAAAACAAATCCTTTGATTAACCAACCAGTCTTTCTAAAGTGAAAGAATTCCATTTTCTGTAAACCTTTTGTTTTTTGAACAGCCCCATACTTTGGTAGGTTGATGTAGGGCAACCTGCAGGGTTGTGATGATAAGTCGCGCATCGTTGACATTGCATCAAGCAGACAAAGTGCCAAAGCCTCCGTAAAACAATCGCTCAAAGGCATGTTCTTTTCCGTTTACCCCTACAGTCAAAAACGCAACCCACAAAACCATACTTGTTGGCACACAGTTGCGTCATATACGATGTGTCGTGCTGCAATTGGGCTTCTATTCTACGGTTGGTGAAATCGACTGATGACGTCATTTTACGTACAGAACCATTTCAGAACCATTCGTCGACTGCCCAAGCGAAACTGTCTCAACAATTACATAATATGAAGCTTAAGGGATATAGAAGGGACACAATCAATGCAAACAATTTAGCGAAGGGAAAGCCAAACATGTACCGCGCGTCAGGTCCGTCAAAACGCATGTATCGGCTACTTCATTTGAAATGGCAAAATAAGCGACAAAATGACAAAAGTATTTGAATTTTACCTCGCTTCCCACGCACCAGGCCTTCACACAGCAGCCTTTCTATACAGTATCCGGTGTTTGTTTCAGTAAAACTGTAAGCAAACCGTTTCCTATCTCTATCCGGCCATCAAAAGCTATTGTGATAGCCGAAGGCAGAAGATAAACCGGGTACCATCTATCGCCTTAAGGATTGTTTATTTTCAAACATGCACCCAAAAAACCCACAATCCATGAGGCGAATGGTGAAAGTACGTAGCATTTGTACACTCGCCACACGTGTTATGTTTTTTATAATTTGCGGAAAGTGCAGGAAACAGAGTGCTGTAAAACATTAGTTAGTAAACAGGAGATAATGTGTTTTTACTATTCAATAGATTGCTTTTGAATCAAGTATCAACCTACTAACAACAGGTTATACTGAAGAAAGTATGTCTACTTCATCAAAACTTGCTTAGTTTCACTTGGTTCCTCCATAGAGCAATCATAGCGTCATGGAGCAGTTAATATTTAACTAATCAATCATAATTACTAGCGGAATGAGTAACAATACATATAAAAAAAAACAAACAACTAAGAACAATAATATAAAAACGAGCATGTTTTTATGTTAACGGGAATGTTTTGAACTTTAAACAGATTCAATTCTTATTTTTTAAGCGATTTCCTACTTTTTGTGTCGTATTTCACACGGAAATAAAGACATCAGCTACCCTTTTCGTGTGAAAATTGATACCTGTTTAAACAGCCCAATACTCCGTCACGCAATAATGGAAAGATTGCAAAGTCTTGTTTGCCAATTGGTGATGAGTTTACCATCCGACAGTCCATTATACCATTGACAACATGGACAACATGTGCGTCATCTTTACAAAGGAACTGCAGTCCCAATAACTGTAAATAACTGTGCCAGTCTTCCACATCGGAAGGTACGGTCAATCTATTGCAATCGTGATTAAGAAGTATATGAGACATAATTAGGGGGGTGCGATCAAAAGAAATATTTGCTAGCACGTGTGATCAAACGAAATTTTCGAAGCATACGTTAATAAAGTATGCGTTAGCTTCTTCATACGATGATGTGGTGTTGCTTTACCTTCGAATATTTGATATGTAAAAACTAGACTCTTAATTCAATAGGTCGAAATGGAGCTATCAGACTGCTTGCATTCATCAGGTAACACGCACATTGAAAGCAACAGTCTATATGCAGTTGCATTAACCTGCAATTCTCTTGAACCTTTTGGCATCATCACTAATTCCATTTTATTTTAATTCGAATTGTTGCAATGTAATTATTACAGAAATTGTTCTCTCTTTCAAACCTTTTTTATTGCTATTGTAAGCAAACAATAATCATTCAGTTGACAAGATGCAGATAAAATTGAATAGTAAATTTCATCGTCTTACTATTCAAGAAAACAATCGAAAGTCGTTCCCAAGCGGTAAAACAATGTGAAACAATTCGATTAAATGTTTCTCGTATGCGTGACCATAGGCACAGTTGGATACCGTATCCACGTGGGAAATACTGCTATTTACCCACACAGTCATCGATATGTTTGCACAATCTAACGGTCAAAAACGAAACCAATTAACCAGTGTTGCTTTTTTTCTACCTCTTTTCCGTGATTCATCGTATCCTGAAGGATCCTGTCTAAGCTACGGTCATTCTTGTTGGGGTGGTAAGTGTTTGACGCAATGCGAAGGTACTGGCAAGTGCTGACGAACACGCTCATATGAACGTTTCTTACAGCCCACGGAAAACGGGCGGGTCCGCCGGGACGTACAGCTTCTGGTGATGTTGTACAGTTTCAACCACAGCCACTGTTGGACCAGGCCAACCCACTCCCTGCTGCTTTAACCGCCGCGGAACGGTGGGCTTTGGTCAAAGTTCTCCCAGAAAAGGTACGCGCGTGGCCAACCACACACAGACATGCCATGCTCAGAAATCCATTTCATAATGTGACGTTGTATCGTTATATTTCTCTCGCACAGAACCCGTACTATCCATTTAGCAAAGTGATATATTCACCACCGGTTGTTGCAACTGGTTCGTTTTTACCCACCGACGATTTAGGCTCATCTGGGTCAGAATCTTCGAGAATTGGAATTGATTCAACCAACAGTGCGGAAGGAAGACTAGCTGAAACTAGCAATGAGTATGTATACTATCATATACTTTTACATATTACTAAATACATACTACATGTTATTTAAAATTAGATTCATTTCTGGATTTTGTTTATGTTGATTTAGACCAAGGTCTATAAACTTTTCATTCCGCGGGCCGCATTAGTTGAAACTTCCGTAACGTGGGGGCCACTTACACATTAACTTGCGAGTCGTTTACAAAGATATTTAGCTCAAGATGATTTTTTACCGCAGTTTCTAGTTTAATGTTATTACCTATAACAGTAATTAATATTTCAATAGTTCAAGAATATTTTATAACAATTTTTTAAATAAGACAATCTTTTTTTTTGTTTCGTTAGAACGGCCTGGCCGTATCGACTAATTTTACCAGGTAGGCAGCCAGATAGTCAGTCCTTGCAACGGGGGATTGGTTCGGATGGGATTTGGTCCGGTCCGTTCGTGTGAAGACCGGCTCCGCTACCATCATGCCACCGGGCCGCTCCTTAAGACAATCTTTTAACATGGTAACATTACCAAAACGTCACGGGCTGAATTGTAGGATCTTTAAGGTCCTCATGCGGCCGGCAGCCCGTAGTTTGGAAATCCTTGATTTAGATTTTGTCATATATATATAAAAGAAATACATCTCACTGTGTGCAGTTTTTGCAAGCTTTTGAAAATGATTTTGCTCAAAGCATTCTTGACTGACATACTGAAAGCTTTGCAAATGTGTGTACACTTCGATTTCAATCTTAGCTTCCAGAAAGCATGAATGATTCCCAAACTAATTGAAACTAATCTTGATCAACTTGAACAGAATTCAGAAATGGGTTCAACATTGCCACTTGATTCCTACAAAAAAAAACAATTTACAGTAGTTTGGCAAAAAAAAATTAGGCGACTCGGTGATGTATTGGTAGCTCCGCCGGTCTTTACACGACACGACCGCAGGACCGACTTATCCGGCTATGGGTATAAATAAAGCCATAGAAAAAGCCAGAAATGGCAGGCCCTAATGAGTTTATAATAGCAACATATTACAAATTACAAATATTATAGTATTACAAGTAATAGCTCTCTATAGCAACATAATTTACGGTTGTACTGGAAACTATTGATAAACAAGGTTTTATTTTTTCACAATTGTTCATCACTGATTGTTACCTTGGTTAGACGAGTCTATGTGAATGCGTCCTTTTGTATGTGTAGATTTTGCAATGCCCAGCGTAATCCTAGTAGTAATGATTCTTTTACTCTAGCTCTAAATCACTGTCATCAACAGAACAGGAGCTAGCACTTGGCGATGATCGACTAATAACGGCAGTTACCACCCCGAACACGCATCGCAGAGATCATCGGCGCAAGAAAAAACCGCAACCAATGACTACACACCGTCGATATGGTGGACACGATGATAGATTTGACGATAGCATGCATATTGCCCGATTCGTAGCGCCAAACGATGACGATGTGAGTCAAATGTTGCTGCTCAACGCTGCTATGGCTGCTGCAGCAACAATTCAAGCCGACAATGACGTTTCCGTTGCAAATGAGCGGTTCAATAGGAAGTTGTTCAACGATAACACTAAAAACTCGATCCTGCTAAACGCATAATTTGTTGAAATGTTAACTAATTTGTAACATTCCGCACCAAACCGAACAAATCACCACCAACAGACGCAGTATCAATGTCTGGGAGGAGTAGTTTTGGTTAAAATGTTCAAACAGTGAAATCTGCTAATTATGAATAGTTAAGTTATTATGCATAATGATGAATTAAAAAGATGTTTTGCACTACTTCGCGGTAAATCGTCGTACTAGGGTGTTTGTGTAAAGCAAACTCTCAAACTGCGAAATAGTGTAGTACGGGCGTACTATGTCAAATGCAATTCAAAGCGTATACTTTTATGCCGTGGGATTAGGTGTAAGCCCATAATCGGGTGCTATCGTTGAACTTTATCGCATGTTTTTCCATTCCACACATCGCTTCACGTTGCTCATACCTTCCACACAAGAGTTACTGGGGAAAAACGCCAGTATTACAGTTGAAATGACGATCTTATCACCAGTGGATAGATATTGCCAAACTTTACTTCTGTTTGCGCTAGGGCAGGGAAATTGGCAATGTTCATCAAAGGCTGGGTTGGTGATAGATATTCATTTTACTTGCATAATGCATTACCGAGACGGTGATGAAACATACCGAAAGAAAAATGTGAGACAACTGAACCCGATAACTGAACCTCCTGAACGAACCTACCTACAACCTATGTTTGTGTCGCTTATGTGGATGGTTTTCGAAAGAACCATATTTTCCCGCGCATAATACGGGAGCTGTTAATCCAACATAAATCCTCACAAACACTCAATTTGTACATACATTTCTTAGTCAGTAAGCAGGGATTATAGAATCAAATATAAATGTAAAAACTATACTTCAAGTTTAAAACTGCCGTAGTTTTTCATTTGGGAAAGAAAAACCATCCATTTTCTGGGTTGTGTCCTTGGATTAAGAAGAAATCTATTGTACTAAGCATGTTAGCGAGTCACGTAGCTGAGTTTACTTTCTTTGCTTTGATTAGGCTTTGATCGTTACAATTAATTATATTTACTACTTTCCTATGTGTTAATTTCTATCCATTCGGGTTTTTAAGTCGTAAAAGTTCAACCAGCTGTAATCAAGATGTGCATATAAAGATTGTGAATATGACTCACACTACACAGTCCATCTTAAAAAGTTAAAACGGTTTAGTGAAATTGTCGTTGAACATTATCCCAAACTACTCGAGCTTGGCATGGTTTCTTTCTCTTGGTCCGGCGATTCAAAGGATTTTGAGTATGTTTGACGGAACCGTTCGTATTTTCTTTGCCCTGTTATGCAGATATGTTTGAAACCTCTACCATTAAACTGTAACTATTTTATTGTTGTATACTATTGTTGTGCGTGACGATAGTCCAGCTATTGAAGCAGCTCCTCAATTAGAAGATTTTGTGTAAATTCTCGAAAACCAAAGACATGAAATGTTTTTAACAAGTGAAGTATGCAGCTTTCTAAAAAATGTCGTATATTCTTCAACACGTTATTAGAGTATATTGAGAAATGGAAAGCAAGTTTAGAAAAAGGTTCAGGTGGGCATAACTAAGATCTGTACCAGATTGGTTTCAGATACAGATCGTTATTTGCGATAAGGTACCCATAAACAGAAAGTTTGAGGAAAAAGCTTTATTTGACCAATGGGTATTAGTTAAAGAAATTACTTTTAAGGAGATTAAGGATTGGAAAAGGAATTAGTGTCAGTAACAGATCAATGGGCGCGCGTGTTTAATTAGAATTTGAAAACAAAACGCAAGAGAGCCTTGATTTAATTTATATCGTTGGTTATACAGAGTATCCCACAATTTGTTGACAGCCTTCTAGCTATTTTGAATCCGTCCCGAGGTTTTTTGACGGATTCCATACGGACACATTTTCAATGCTACTTTACTTGAGCGAACTTCTCACTGAAACAATATCAGCCCATGCAGTGCTTCTGGCCAGTAATGGCCATTACATGAGTAATGAGGGTGCTATGACCAAGTTTAAATATTATTTTAAAATTGTTGTAAAGTAATCTTCAATTCTAAATTAAATAAAAAGGATCTTAAAACTAAGAAGATATAAGTAGGAATAATGTTCTACGAGTTACCTTGGAACATTTCCGAGACCATGATCTGGAAGGTGGATCAAGGTTTCAAGGAATAATAGCTATAAGTATAGCAACTATACATAAAGTAGGCCTGAGTAATGTGGCCAGTGTGGCCCCTCCAGACGGTCTCGCACGATGGCAACACGAGAAAACGCTAAGGCGTTGGCAGCAACAATGGACAGAGGCAGGGACGAAACCGACGGCACCAGGAATGAAAACGAGACTGTTGATACCGGACATTTCCGTCTGGCTAAACCGTAAGTACGGAGAAGTAGACTTCTTCCTAACCCAACCTTCTTACGGGGCATGGATTTCTCCGTAGCTACTTCGTCGAGAAAGTAATCCTGGACGGGTCTCCGATCTGCCCAGTCTGCACCAACGCCGTAGAGGACGTGAGCCATGTACTGTTCTTATGTCCCCGATTCGCTCGAATACAGCAGGAAATGCAACAGCGCAGGCGAACCCGGCTCACCATGGAGAACCTTATGGCAGAGATGTGCGCCGACAAAGACACATGGGACGCAATACGCACGGGCGCCAGGGCTATCTTCAATACACTGCAATGAAGTGAGCCCACCGACGGCACGGCGGAGACGACGACAACGACGGTGATAACCTCAGAATAAAGACGTCGAAGCAGCAACAGAAGCAGCGAAAGGGGACATCGAAGCAGCGGTGGCAGCAGTAGAGGATCGACGACAAGGACGCATAACACACACAATTAGTAATCGCATCTCTGGAAGGAGTAATACGCTTCTCAGCGCATCGGCAGGGTTGGATCAGGTCCAGGAGTGGTTTAGCGAGCTCGCGCCAGGACGCAAATTCCTTCCCTCGAAATTAACGGACCTGATGAATCCCGCACAGTTCACCGGACGGACGGTGGGTTACAAATGCTGAAGGCAGCCGTACCCACCGTCCTCTTATGTGTTCGTTTTTTGAAGATTCCCTCCCCGTTAAAAAAAATAGTATAGGCCTAAGTATAAGTCTTACAGATCGATTCCGTGACCGTGTTGGTAGTGTTCGTGGTGGTGTCTCTGTATGGTAGATTTACCGTCAAAAAACCTCGGATTGAATTCAAAACTGTACGCAGTAAAACAAATCTCGGATGCAGGTTGCACAATCGGCAATCGGTCATTGCATCTATTATTATGCGCAATGCAGCAAAGCTACCTAATTTTTAATTTAGTCTTTTTCGGACCTGTCACGCCTCCTCTGTCCATGTGGACGACCTAAAACGACTTTACGGGCTGGGTCGTCGGGTATCATTTTTATGACGTGACAAACCCACCAGAGCCTAGCTGTAAGTTTGCCGAACAGCTCGTAATGTTCGTCATTATAGCGTCTCATCCATTGTCCTTCCACACATACGGAGCCCACACTCATTCTGAGCTTCTTTCTTTCCAACGCGGTTAAGAAATATGTGAAACTTTAGACGACTTCGAAATTGCGCTCACCTATTTGTAGGTCATACCTGCGTAAGTTAGTATTTGTTAGCAGGGTCGCTGGTGGTGCCACCACCAAACTGGTTTTTGCCTCGTTGATCTCCAATCCAAGGTTTTCAGACGCCTGCTCAATACTTTGGTAAGCATCCGCTATGTAGGTGAGCCGTAAACCAATGATATATATGTCGTCAACTTATGTCAGGATCTGGATTGATTTATAGAAGATGGTCTCCGAAATTTTCACCTCTTAATTCCGGAAGACTCTCTCTAACGCTAGGTTGAAGAGTAGACATGCTAACCTATCTCTTTGGCGCAAATAATTGATGGTAGCAAAGGGCCCTTCGAATTTTCCATCCACCATCACCTGGCATGTTACGTTGGTGTCATGTGTGGTCTAGAAATCGATGAAGAGAGGGAAGAAGTGTCGCTGCTGCTCCGCCATCTTCCCCAAGATAGGTCGTATGGTGAAGATCTGCTCAGTGGTTGAATCCGTTTCGTTATCAGAATTCTCTGATAGTTTCTAAGTACCTTTTCAACGAATGGGACAAGACGATCTTGTGTATAAGGGAGGTTATTTTCTAGGCGGTATTCAACATTGTGTAGTGTTACATGAAATGAGCGTTACAAGATCCAAGCGTATGTCAAGCGAAGACGTACTTTGTTTCGTCCTAACAGACATCGGAAAATTGTTCCTTAATAAACGCGCTCTACCATCTGAGCTACCAAGCGAGTAAGACGAACATGTTATTTCCACAGCAATCTGAAATCCACCTTATTGTTCCTGCGAATGAATTGTTTCTCCGAATTGTTCCCATGAAAGCCCCCTAAACCGTAATACCCCTATATTGGCTTACCGCTGCACTCTAGCTTATCTTCCTTCTTGTATATGGGGTAGATAATACCAAGATGCTAATCACAACGCATCGATTCACTATTCCATACCTCAGTAATAACTCGATGAACTTCGTTACCTAGTGCTGCACCGCCATTTTTATCAGTTCGGCTACTATTCCGTCGTGGCCTGGTGCCTCATTATTGTTGAGCCGACGGATGGCCATTTAGGTTTCGTCAATACTAGGTGGCGGTACTGTATCGTCTGCTAGTGGAGCTTCTAGCTGCTTATTGAACTGATGGTTCAGTAATTCATCATAATACTGAGCTCGTCGCGAGAAGACCTCTGGCTGGTAACTGACCAAATCTCCATCATTAATTCGACAACAGGTCACCTTAGGTCAGAAGTTATTTTGGTGGAATACTATGCCTTGGTGAAACTTTTGTTTAGGACCATAATGCATTTTGATTTTTTGAACTTTTCGAACTTACTGTTCTTCCCCGAATTATTTATTGGTGGCTTGAACTTTTTTTTCCTCCCGCCTGAGCCGTGTGTATTCGTCTGCCCGCGTTCAATGTCGCTGCTGCATTGCTCGGTATACGCAGTTCTTCCGTTCGGTCACTTGTCTACATTCTTCGTCGAAATATTCTGTTCATTTTCTGATAGTAGAGCCTCACCTGGCGGTTGCGAATTCCTGTTGGACATTATTTCCTTTGGGGAAACCATGTTAAGTCGAATCCCCATTGGTGCGGGAGCGGAAGATTCTGCAACGTATCATTAGGCCAACCAAATAGTGATCGGAATCAATATAGGCACTGCGATATGTTCTGTCGTTTAACAGGCTCGATTGTTTTCGGCGATTTATCAACACGTGGCCGATGTGATTGCTGATCAAACCTCGGGATACCCATGTGGCTTTGTGGATATCCGAATTTTGTACTTCCAACAACCAGAATGTTTACTGCTGATTCAATTTCAATATAACAGCAAACAGAACCAATCTACTATCATTGTCGTTGCTGTGCTCATGTGGACTGTGACTACCAATGTATTGGCGGTATATTGGTTCCCTACCGATTTTAGCATTGAAGTCGAACAGGCCGGATAGTTCTTGCTACGTGGGAACGGTCGTAAGGGAATCGAACTATTTCAAACCATTGGAATGATTTAGAGTTCAGCGCTGGCCAATGGTAATGGCCAATCTTTTTTTGGATGTAGTAGTAAAACAGGTCATTCTCAGCTTCCTACCAAACCTACGTAAAATCGCGATGAATGGGGTAGCTACATGTTCCGGAATGCAAACTAATAGTATCGAAGGAGGCATTTTTATTTCGATGCTATTTTTTCTGTCGGCAGGGACATTACTTTGGTGTAGCAAGTTATACCATAATATTTTTGTTCTGTTGTCATACAAAAAAAAAGATTCCTTATTGTAACTCAATAATCCATTAAGATTGGTTTGTTGAGTGTTAAACTCACTTGATCGCTTCTATTTACATCAATTAATCACTTCATTTCTGTTACAACTTGTCTATTATTGTTTGCGGTAGCAATTTTTGTTGTTACCACATGCGTCTTGTGCTGGCACAAGTCCTATCCATAACAAATTCGGTGCCGACGTGTTATCTATGGAGTTCGAGTAATATTTCATGTCGTTTCGTACTTTCACAATAATCAATCACCAGAAAGCAAATCATGCAACGAGCAAGAATTACTACCAGATCTATGGCGCATTACACATTCATACAGATCCAATTTGGATTTTATCACAAGCACTACCCTTTCATACATCTTTCATACCCCTCAAAAGTATCAATCGATCCAACCAACAACTTAATATCAAACGTGGCAATCTGATCGACAAACATCTGGAATCTCACTCACACTTTCACTCAAAAATATACATTAATGTTTTTAAATATACACTTAGCCAGAAGACCCAAATTAAAACACGTCAGCTTGACGAATAGCTTTTATCCTGCTCAAGTGAATGGGCAGCATACGTCATTCGATATCCGTAACACTTCTAAGCACATTCATTATTGATAATTCTGTCCAGACTGGCCAAACGCAAATGATGACGGAGGACTTGCAGACATTTGCTGTTGATTTGGATCACCAAGCACCGAAGGATCATCGCTCGGTGGAGTGGGGTTACGGAACTGTTCAGCAGATATACGCGTAAACATGATGCCCACACCTTCAATCAAAGCTAGCAGCACGCCACCTATTACCGCACTGCCGATCATGGCAGGTACACCGTTCCGAGCTGCCAAAATGCCACCCGTGGCCGCACCGCTGATTATAGAGTTCCAAGGGTCTTCTTTCTTCCGAAAATGCACCAATGTGCAATCAATCGTGCTAAACATTCCACCCCATACGGCAAAATTTCCAGCAATAATAGGCGACCGGCTTTTAATCGCTGTTAAGCTTCCCAGCTGAAAATGTACCCCAAATATTATTAAATAGATTCGGGTTCACATATGGTTTTAATGAACGCTTCTCACCAAACGTCGATTGAATCCTGATGGAGCATTACGGAATCCTTTTATTGCTTGAAATACACCACCGCCGATGCAACCCATAGCAAATGCTCCACCGCAATCATCCACGATACGATACGGACACGGTTCACGAGCATACTCCTCCATTGATGGTTTAGGTGTCGTTTAAGGATCTAACACATGAAAACAATACAACAATTAGCACTCCACGCCATTTTTTAAGGCTATTTATTGATTGAACGTAAATAAATTTTACACTTTGTTGTTCTTTGAACACCTATTACGCAAATTGGCACCTCATGGGGTGCATCTTGCTAGGAAATGTAGATCGGATTCAAATACAACTAAAGTTCTCTCAATTGTATGGTAAGCTGTTTGTAGCTTTAATTCTTTACCTAACCGCTCTTTGAAGAGTAGGTAAATTATTTCTCCAAATAACTCACGTTTTATTGCAAAATGTATGTGATTTTCCTCTACCTTTTTTGTTCGTTCTGGTCGTTCGTTCGTTTAATGACATCTGTCAAGTAACATTCCAAACGACAATTGGCTCACCAAACCTATAGGCACGGGTTCATTACTGTAGTTTTGAATAACGCACGTGCGAGCGTACGTTCGCCCAGCGTTTATTTTTCAAAACCAATTCAAATCAATATGCCACCTCGTAAACTGTGAACAGCATCAACATATCTGTTACTTCCATCTAAGACTATTTTCAAATGCTAAGATTGAAATAAGCGCAAGAGATATAATACAAAACATAGCTCAAAATAAACTCGCGTTCGGTCGCGAATGGCGCATGTACTAACTCATTCAAAAAATCATCAATGTGAGCGCACAATACACTTTTACCCAATATAAACAGTAATGTATTGAACAAAAGATATGAGCGCTTGTTCAGAACTATTGCTGCCTAATGTGGCGATGGGCAAGCAACCAGCTGTTTCGTCACCACACCATTGGCCGTTATCAGTCCTCAATAGCCAATTAGAGCGTTATCTGATTTCCACTCGTGTGCGCACATCCCACGAGTGGCATCAATATTTGACTGGAACAAATGACTCAGTTTTAACGATACCACGGATGAGACAACATCTTTGAAAAACGCACATTGATGTTATTGTATTAAAATGCAAACTGGATACAACGGGTGATTTTCAACCGGACAACCAAACAACTTTGACCCCAAGAAATGGCCAAAACGAAATGGAATCTGCTGTTCGCCACGTTCATTCTATCTTGTGTTTCATTAGCCGTTCTGATAGTCTCCTTATGTACGCCGTATTGGGTAATTTATCTCTGCTAAACTATTTCAGCCAATGTTACTGCGTTATTCTAAATCACTTGCCATTCTTTTCATTTCAGGTTACCTCGGAAGCGTTCGAATTAAGTGCATTTAAGAACAGTGAAATAAACTATGGTCTATTTTCTGGTTCTTTGACGCAAAACTATCTTCCTAATCCGCGATATTACAATCTTACGCGTAAGTACTTCCGGTTCAAAGTAATACTATTAAGTTGTTCTGATGTTCGACTTTTTTATCTTCAGTTACCTGCCTTTATCAGGAATACGTGTGCGCGTTCAGTTGCCAAAAAGACGAGGAAAGCCGAAGCGATGAAGTATTAAAACTTTTGAAAGGTTTACGTCCAGACGATTGTCCCCTCCCTTCATCAAAGATGCTAACAATCGTCAGCCAACCGGATCAACAAATATTTCCTCAGGATCGACAGACATCAGCTGTATTCGATCGTAGTAACTTTATCAACACGGGACTTTGGGTTTCGACGGTAGTGTTTATCGGTATAGCTACAAGTTTTGCAGCAGTTTCCGCTAGTTTCTCTATAATTAACGTGCTGTTCAATCCAGTCGAACCAGTATTCAACGTTTTTGGATTGTTCATTTGGAATGGAGTGGCCATCGGAGCGACAGCTCTTTGCATGATAATGTGGGGTGCACTGTTTGCTGGGACGCTTGTTGACAATATCGCAATTACAGATACGCTGACGATACAGATTCCCTATACTTCTTCCGGGTTAGCTGCACTAGGAGTTTCCTATTGGGTGTTATTTTTACCCATTGTGCTGCACGGGGTCAACGTAGGTCTTCTGTTATGGCGAAGGTACATCATCAATAAGGAGCCTCCTCCTACAACGATAGATGTTGATCGATCGGATTTAACCATTATTATGTTTTGAATAAATTACAATTACACCTCTGAAAAGAGAGGCTGACAGAAGCTGCAGAACCTGCATACGATTTTTACCGTACTCCATTTGGGAACGAATAACAAAACAATCTTAAACCCAGATTACAGCAAGCCCAACTCTCGGAGTTTCCAAACCAAACTAACTTATTTCACGCGATAATAAAATGACTAAATCTTTTTTATATCATAGTTGTGATTTCTTTCAGAACCAAATTTTGGAAATGCAAAGCATTCTCGCAGTGTACGAATTTATTTTTATTCATTTGTTATTTGCCATAATTACGGAACGCCGATTGTAACCCAACTGTCAACATTGTTTCTGTACATGTCGAAGGAGTCAAAATGACACGGACTTACGATTGATGCCGTGGCTGTCACGAAGCGTCCAAAAGGGAAGCAAAATAGAAGATAACACGGAGCGTCACGCGCGCAAAAACATCCTATTCCATATTACTGTACGTAATTTGCGTTTCGTTTTTGTTGTTTTCGTTTTTCCAACCAAGAGTGCAATTTATGTTTTTCCCATGTATTTGCGCGTAAGAAACTTCAATGTATAAATAATTTAAATTCAATCGGCGCAAGATTCTGTACCTCGTTTGTGTAAATTCCGATACTTCTGTACGATAGACAAAAACGCCAGAAGATGCCGAGTAGGACGCGTCCTCGCGAAAGGTTAGTAAGTAAAATTAGATGTACATTATGAATGCTGCAGAGCTAGCTTGAACAGAGCAACAAGTAGATGCGCAGCATTTTCTTGTTTTATGGAATGTAAATCTGTCAAACAATGGACATCAGTTGCCGGAAAGTGAATTTTGGCGCGTCTTTTACACCCTGCTAGGGCATTCTCTGTTAGCTGTCTTACTATGAAGTAGACGCAATCTATTTACGACAATAATCGAAAGCATTCCAAATCAAACATGTATCTCACTGATATTTTTGTACACTTCAGTAGATCCTCCCAGGTGAAGGACGCTAAAGCAAAAAGAATCGGTGCAAATCGAACGATGACAAGTATAAAACAGAACAGTGCCGAGCCACCACTGCCGAGCGGGCTGGAAACAACACAATTTAAAGGTTAGTTGTGCGATAAGAATTGTTTAGCATTGTATTCGGCTACGCGTTATTTCATTTGTGTTTTTTACGCTGCCATTTTTCCAGAAAATATTTCAGAAAAGGAAAATGTTCTGATGCGACAAGAATTGACCGACGAAAATAGCAATAATGTAACACGATCGCGAGGTCGATATTTACTGAAACAATTATCTAGTTCTTTGAGCCCAAAAATGACTGAAATCAACACGGATGCTGACCGTCGTGTTAGTCGCTATGGACGACATCAGAAGCAGAAAGACAATTCAGATTACGTACCGGTAGATCTAATGAGATATGTTGGCAATTCGCCACTTAAGGTTAAACAAAAAATGGAGAATACTGAACCAGATGCTTCTTTTTTGATAAAAACGGAACAAACGCGGACGACTGATGATACCCCAGTGTTGATGGTGCCCGAGGTGCAAAATAGAGATCCAAAGTTACTAACTATGGAAGAAATTAAGATTGTTAGCACGGATGAGAGCAGTGCAGACATAAGCACTGGCAGTGACACTTTTACGCATAATTTGATTGTTCGTAAACAGTCGTCGGATGCCGATAGTGCTAAAGGGTCGTCAATCGATCTAGGTAATGGTTATTGCACGGGAACTATTTACTGGGGCGCTCAGTCTAAGAAAACTATCCACTGGCCTTGTATTGTACGGGCAGATCCAGAATCCGAGCGAATAACCCGAATGCATGGTGAAAAAATGATGGAAGTACACGTGTCTTACTTTGGAGATAAAGGTCGCCGTGGCTGGATTAAGGAAAATTGTTTGGTGCCATTTGAAGGCGTGAACAGCTATTGCACCGAGGCAACAAATCTACATTACGGAAAGCACGTGAAACAAGCCTTAAGGACAAACATGCCGAAGAGATGGAAAATTGCCTGTGATTTAGCGGAACAATACTTTGCATTACCTGTTGAAGAACGCATCAAGAAATATGACGATGAAGTGAAGCTGGAATTGATAAGCTTAAAAATATCACGATATCGTATACTAGGGCGTAGGAGCAGAATCACTCAGCAGGCTATTTCGCAGACGACAGAAACAGTGCGTTCAGATAATCAGACAGCGTTGAACAATCAGATCGCATCTATCAAGAGAGAACGTTCTACCTCACCTGAGAGTCCAGCATACGAAGCTTTACCGGGCCTTTCCTCGCCAGATAATTACAATCCTGTGAAGAAAATGAAATGCTCTACACCTTCAAAGGCATCCAACCACTATAGCAGCAGGATCGATCGATTCTTGCAATCAATAGACAATGAAGAATTAAATACCGTCGAAGGCGATATCTCAGACAAAAGGCTGATGGAAGTGACACCTTCATTGAGTGAATCGAACATCGAATATGAAGATGTCCTGAAATTCATCCGGCACTATATGTTTGATGGTCGCACGAATCTCGAGATAGAAGAAAATCTCCAGTTTCATGTGAGACAAATTGCTCGATTAAAAAAGGAGTCCCATCGTGGCACAGAGCGCACTGCAAGCCGGCAACGGATACAAGCGCTACGTAAAACTTTTGAAAAGTTGGGCCTTGAATCGATGGTACCAGCTAGCAGCAACAATGGTGAAATTGTCGGAATTAAAAAAACAAGACTTGAGTCACAAAGCAGTAAAAAGGATCCGCCAACTTTGGAGGAAAAGTTTATTTTCCGACTCGATAAAAATTACCTCATGAAAGGCATTCCAAAAGGATTTGTGTGCTATATTTGCAACCGCCCTAACAACGTTACCAAATGTAGCAAGTGTCTCCAGCATGTTCATCTACTCTGCCTGACCGATGATCCAATGCAAGTGGCAGAGCTGCAAGAGCAAATAGATGAGAAACGGTTCAAGTGTGCCATATGCTCTACGCTTAAAATTGAACAGACAAAATGTTTCATATGCAACGATGGGAATGAAGAAACGAACAAGGAACAAAAATTCCGTTGCACGGATAGCAAATGTGGGCGCGAGTATCATCTTTCCTGCTTGCGGTTGTTTCCGCAATATCGTACACTCAGTGCGAAAACAATCATTTGCCCTTATCATGTTTGTCACACATGCGTATCGAGTAATCCACGTGGTAAAGCATCATTGGTGAAAACAGCACTGGCAAGCTGTATCAAGTGTCCGGCTGCATATCATCCGGATGGTAGATGTGTACCGGCCGGATCTGAAATACTTACCACCAAACAGCTGGTCTGTCCTAAACACAGTCTGGAGCAGATACCCCTGAACGTGAACTGGTGCTTCATGTGCTGCAAAGGAGGCGACTTAATTTGTTGTGAAACTTGTCCGTTTGCATGTCATCCGAAGTGCCTTCCGTTCACGCCGCCGGACGGAAAGTATTTCTGTGAGGAGTGTGAGTCAGGCAGACTGCCGCTGTACAACGAGATAGTTATAGCTAAGCTGGCCAATTTTCGTTGGTGGCCGGCATTGACGGTACCGCCGTCGGAAGTACCCCAAAAAGTGCGACAACTGCGACAAAAGCCGTCGGATATTTGTGTGAAATTTTTCAACAGTCACGATATGGCTTGGCTTAATCGAAAACGAATGTACCTGTACCAGGATGAGGACTCGGAAAATTTAGGCGTAGAAAGAACTGGATCATCGTTGGATAAAAAATATCGTTCAGCAATGATCGAAGCCAGTGTCATTTTTAAAGTATTACAATCAATCAAACTGCCTGGACCCTCTGCTGACTTAAGCAACTCCAAAGTCACTCCAATGTACACGAAGATAAAAATGAACAGATATATTGCACCTTTGAAACCACCATCTGTTAATCGTCAGCTGGATGGTGTCGAAGATTCGGTGTGCCGGTGCCAACCTGACGACGATGATCCTTGCGGACCTACTTCAGCGTGTTTAAACCGTGCAATATTTATGGAGTGTAGTTCTAAAACATGTCCGGGCAAAGAGCGCTGTTCAAATCAACGATTCACCAAGCGGATCTATCCCGGACTGGAGGTGCGCAATTTTGAAAACAAAGGATTCGGTCTTGTTACCCTGGAAGATCTGCAAAATGGACAATTCGTCATCGAGTATGTTGGCGAAGTAATTAATACTGAGGAGTTCGACCGACGAGTTAAAACGATGCAGACGGCGAAGGAAGAGAATTATTATTTCCTTACCGTCGAACCTGACCTGACAATTGATGCCGGGGCGAAAGGAAATGCATCGCGTTTCATAAATCACTCTTGCGAACCGAATTGCGAAACGCAAAAGTGGACGATCGGTGAAACACGTGTCATAGGGTTATTCGCTATTAAAAATATTAAAGCGGTGAGTTATTTTTTCTCAAGCAGCACGGTTGCCTTGCCACAGTAAATAGTGTAACGTTTATGTTTTCAATTTTTCAGGGTGAAGAACTGACTTTTAACTACAATTTGGAGAGCTTAGGAAACAGCAAACGTGTATGCTTGTGCGGTGCTGAGAAATGTTCCGGTTATATTGGAGAAAAATATCGCCCATCACAGAAGGGCGAAGTTGCATTCAGGGGAAAAAATGGAGAACGTGGTAAAGTCAGTAAGAAAATGGCCAAGGTTCGCAAAACAAAAAAGGCACTAGTTTCTAAAACGAGCGTTAAAGAAGATTTAACGGTTGTGAATATGCAGTCCTCAGTTAACGATAACGACGTTGTGCTAATACCTGCGCCAGCATCCACAATAGTTGATCTAGTTGATGTTAGTGCCTCTAGCCCTGCACTACCCGTTGCTGCAGTCGTTATTAAATCGGAAAAAGTGGTTGACATTTTTTGATTGCTATCTAAATGTTCTACATTTTATGTTGTGACTGATCCACCACAGAGAAAAGGGCGAATACTGCTTTTATAGGCCGAAACATAGTCCGAGTTTTTTTATACATTTGTATTGAAAGCTGCCAGTGTAAATGATTTTTTTTCAAATTGATCTTTTTTGGATGCTAATAAAAATATAATCATAAAGTTATAAGTACTGCTAATAGACAGGACTGTTTGAAAACTGTCGTACTAATAGCAAAATATCAGCACAACAATCCTAGATAGAGTTAACGATAAATGATCAATCGACAGTGATTGCAGTCGTAGACGAATGATGTAGGTATTTTCTACCCTTTAACTGTTTGCAAGTGTTAAAATTATTTATATTTATATTTGTTCCCACTCTCGGGTCATCACATGGTTTGACTGTTAAATAAAGACTAAAATAACATTCTAGTTAAATATTCTTTTACTGTAATAAACACCTAAAGCTCTAGTACGTATTGCACGCATGAAATTACTTTAGAATGGCTCAAATACACACATACACACACGCATTCAGTAGCAATTTATCTAGACGAACCATGTTGGGGTAGGAATGCAGAATCATATAACAAAACAAACCTTTATGCTGCTTGGGCATTCTACAGAATAATGAAAATGGTTGTGGGCTATAATCATCTTCATGAAACTGATTTTGGTTAGGTATCAGTGTGTACCAACTTTTTTTATAGATGAGACATTGAATGGTGCTCAACTGTTAGCCAGTTGCTGTTTATGTCCAGTTCCATTAATATGGTTCAAAACGGTAGATCGTTTCAATGCGAATATGGCAGTTATTCTATAAAGAATACCGTACCGTCTAATAGCAGATTCGAATTTAACGAGGGCTGATGATACCATAATAAGGCTAGAAAGAACTATTTTCACGCGAAATGAGAGAAGAAGAGAAAAAGCGAAACACCTTTTTTTAATTCAAATGTTTTACATCATTTGCTCAATATTCGAACTACGATATAGTGAATAAAACTAATGCTGCCACGACCATGTTCGAAATTGTTCCACGATATGATAGAGAAATAGTGTTCCCACACGCACGTGCAGTTGTTTTAAAAGGCAACGAAAGATCTTACGGCCGAAACGTACGCGTTAAACGCGCTTTATTGAAAAGGCAACATTATAGGCAACATTTACCGGCTTTTGTTTCCATAGCAACGAATTACTAACCCAGATTACAAAAGCTGGGGCTACAACAGATCGGCCGCAACATCCACTCTGGGGTATTTTTGACAGGTGTTTTGACAAAACAATAGCGACTTTTAAACCCTTCAGGGAAATTTGAAGCATATGACCGCGGCGAAACATATTGTCTCACTGCTACGCTACGCTTCTGTACGAATACAGCTCTTCCCGATAATCAGTGCGTCGTGTGTCCAAGAATCGTTCAACGCAACAAATAGCGTAAAAAACTTTGCATCATTAATTGAAATATGAATCAAGCGGAGTGCGATGATAACTTGATTCTTTCGGGAGATCCTGATCCGGTTAATATTGCCGAAGGATGTGGTTCACTAGGAATGTTCTTGATGAAACGTTTGTTACGCCACGGTGATAATGTAGCAGTGGTAAGATAGTAACCTTCAACCTTTTCAACGTGCTGTACTTTTGCATGATTAACATCGCTTTTGACCTTTCTAGATCGATGGTGTGTACTCGAGCGAACTCCGGTATATGGAATTGCTGGAAACCGGATTACGGTTAGCCGATGCCCTTCGAAACCAGGCCAATTTACGAAAAGGCGATGTAGTGGGAATCATCAGTGAAAATCGGCTTGAATTTCCTGCCGCACTGTACGCGTCGTTTTTCGCAAATGCCGCTGTGGCGCCCATTAATTTGACGTACACCGAGCGTAAGTTGTCTTGCGAAGATGGGTAGAAAGCACCGATAAGCGCCTTATCGTACTAACTCAGTGTAATTGGCCGTTCAGTAATTCAGTGTCTGTTCAGATAGCGACAATCCTGTTGGAATGGTTGCTATCAGAACGAATTTGTTGTGCGGTCGTCGTATAATAGATAAACGCTTACAAGACCATTAAGATATCAGAAGAGCAGGATTGTACTTGTTGCAACCACTGTTATCTGGTTTGCGGAGTTGTATTTAAACCCATGTCTGTACCTAATTTTGATTCGCTTCATTGGTGTTATCTCCATTTCAGGTGAATTCGACCATGCACTTAATTTGTCAAAACCGAGAATATTGTTTGTGTCGCCTTATTCTGCGGAACGGGTGATAACAGTAGCACGTAAAAATCGGCATTTCATCGAGCATATTTTCCTGTTCGGCGATGAGAATCCGTTTGGACCGGACGTAACTCTTTACGATGAATTTCTTTCGCGGACAAATGCCATCAATCCGTACTCTTTCCAGACCGAACCGACGAATATCGAAGAACATGTAGCTCTGATCATGTGTTCTTCCGGTACGACCGGTTTACCGAAAGGTGTGCAGCTAACGCAGCGAAACATTATGGCCAGCATTTCGTTGCTTACCATGATGGAGGCTTCGATCGAAGGACCCGTCGTTGTCCTGAGTGTCATACCGTGGTTCCATGCGTTTGGTTGTCTTACGTTAATCAATGTTATTAGCAACAAGCTGAAGTTGGTATTTTTACCCAAGTTTGAGGAAGGATTGTTCTTAAGCTGTATTGAAAATTATCGCTGTTCCTTTGTGTTCGTTGTGCCCCCGTTGATGGTGTTTTTGGCCAAACACCCACTGGTGGATAATTATGATCTCAGTAGCATTGATACATTACTCTGCGGAGCTGCTCCGCTGAGCAAGGAAACGGAAGTTTTGGTGAAGAAACGTATTGGGGTAAAGCATGTTCTACAGGGTTACGGAATGAGTGAAACTACGTTGGCCATGTTGGTACAGTCGAACGATTCGAAAAAATCGGGTAGCGTCGGGAAACTGCAGGTCGGTACAATGGCTAAAGTAGTAGACATAACATCCGGAAAATTGCTAGGCCCCAATGCACCGGGCGAACTGTACTTCAAGGGTTCACAGATTATGAAAGGTTACATCGGAAATGAAAAGGAAACTAGGCAAACAATCGATCAGAACGGTTGGCTTCGTACCGGGGATATTGGTTACTACGATGAAGGAGGAGAATTTTTCATCATCGATCGTTTAAAGGAACTTATCAAATACAAAGGATTTCAAGTGCCACCTGCCGAAATCGAAGCTATTTTGCTGACAAATTCAAAAATTAAAGATGCAGGTGTCGTTGGGCTTCCGGATGAACAAACCGGGGAGTTACCGCTGGCCTTTGTTGTAAAACAACCCGGAGTAGATCTTACGGAAGATGAAGTGCAACAATACGTGGCTGCTCGTGCATCACCGGCAAAACGTTTGCATGGTGGAGTACGTTTTGTGTCGGAAATACCAAAGAATGTGAGTGGAAAAATTTTAAGACGTGAACTTCGGGCCATGTTACAGCGACCCCTTGCAAAGCTGTAAATATCACCAATTGGATGAAGATTTACTAAGATTTTAACTGACACGCAGAGAATGGTGGACCAAGTTCTTTGAAGGTCCTGGGCGCAATGGTAGCTGAGGCCATTAATTTTAGTGGGCTCTACACTATCACGATTTACACAATCTTTCCTACATAATTTCCTTATTTGGGCCCTCCCCTACACGACTAGGGTCTAGGCGAGCACCTATTTTGCCAATCGTTAAGTTCAACACTACGTGCATATTATGTTTTGTAAAACAAACCGAACGAATTTGTTCCGTTAAGATGTTCGATGTGTGTGTGTCTCAATGTGGTAAAGGATCTATAACTTGGTTAGGTTTAACTACAACTTAATGCTACAGTACAGTAAAACGCTAATCATTGATACTAAAAAGTGCATAAAATTTGATTTAATCGGTATGGTTTGAAGTTTTGTATGCTTTGTTTACAAATAAATCTCTATGCACATCATCTTCAACCAGGGAACAAGTTTAAATCTGGTTCATAGCCTGTTTTACGCTATCCGGAATTTTAGAAAGAATGTCTTCATGTGACACTTCGCCAACGGTTCCCAAAACCCCACTACTGTTAGGGAAATTTACATCCTTGCCGTATCGGTAATGTCGCCCCAGCATATCGGTAAGTGTTCCGCCGTTCGCTTCCAGCACAGCTTCTGGTGCACAAGTGTCCCATTTCTTACAGCCCGCACTTGCGAATACGTACGCATGGGCCTTGCCTTCGAGCAGTTGCAGTACCTTGTAACCGGCACCGCCAACGCGCAAAATTTCATCAGGTGCTAGTGCATCCAAGGCGGACTGGACGATACCATTGGAATGTGAACGAGTAGTTGTCACCAAAAAACGATCCGATGGAGGCTTCACCGGTAGGATGCCGCCCGTGCCGCATCCTTTCAAACCCCAAATTGTGCGACCGACATCTCCTGTTTCGGCTGTATAATAAGGTTGGTGTATTACACCGCCGACCGCTCTGTCGTTGATCGCGATACCAATCAGTACGGTAACACGTTCTAGAAATCCTTGGGTATACTCGCTTGTGCCATCCAGCGGGTCCACCCAAATCACCACATCCGACTCCTTCAGGTCAGTCAAAGTATCTGGACATTTGTGTTTTTCCAAAAATTCAGTATTGCTTTCTGTTATAAGCCAATCATCGGGCACCTGAAAGAAATGAATAAGTAAAAGAGTAATCGGAATGGGTATCGTGACGCACGGTATCGTATAAGCATGTCCTTTTACATTACATGCCCATTTACATTTAGGTCACTCGCTCCTTCTTCACCTATGATGGTAACGTTTGGAAACAGCTTAGACAGCGACGCTACAATACAGCGCTGTGCCGATCGGTCAGCTTCCGTTTGAAGATCATCTTTTCCTTTTTCGACTATGCCAAGATCACCACGACACATCACATCTCGGATAATATTACCGGCCCGATGTGCAATCTTGATCGAGCTCCCGACTAAGCGCATTACCAATGGTGCCGTGTTGGTCATCGCAACACTTTCGCTTTTACGCGACTTACAGCCGATAGGATTTGGTCCAGAGTCCGATTGCTGGATTGCTGACGATTGCTTTTTGTATAAAACACTAATAGCAGCAAGTATTGCACATGATGTAGTTTAATAAACACAGAGCTTTGTTTGCTGTATTTTGCGACGATTTATTGCTGGATATTATTGTGTCATTGGCGAAGGTGTATAGATAGCCCACTGCCGCATCCGGAACTGTCATGGCAGATGACAGCAGTTGAATGTACAGTAGAGGTTATACGTTCCTGGGTAGGTGGTAAATCGGTAGCGAGCCGATTCTCCTGTGGCATTTGTTTTTATTCGCTAGAAAGGCCCGGTCGTATTGACTTTTATCTACCATATGGTTCGATAGTCAGTCCTTGCTATAGGGAAACTGTCCGCATGTTGGTTTTCTGTCCGATTCTGTAGTGCGGGGCCGGCACTATTACCGCGTTTGTTTAATTTGTGCAATATAAATGTAAATAAGACCGCAGGTTAACAATGTTTTTTTTTTCTATCAATATGAAGGAACGGACTATCATTGGACGATCATCAGACTATTAATGGACTACTATCGGATTATTATAGGACCATTATAGGACTATGATCAGTCTACTATCGGACTCATATCGAACTACTATTGGACCATGATCGGATAATTATAGGACTATCATCGGACTACTATCGGACCTTGACCAGACTACATTTTGCACCAGATTTCAGATTATGCTACATTATGCTGCTCACGAAGAATGAAGCGGAGAGGACAAATAATTGAGCAATATATAGTTTTGTAATTTATTCATTGATTTAAACTTTGTAATAAGTTCCACTTTGATCAGTGCAAGTGGAAAATGTTGTGATCCAATCTGGCCGAGCTGATTAGACCAGTTGCTCCAGATCAGACAGTCACACTGTCAACGTGGCGATGTGTAAGTGAAGGATCAGCTCGGCAGGTCAACGGGCCTAGAGCACACGAGAAAAAGGAATGGCGCATGTTATGATGGCATAATCCCAATACGCAAGCAAATAACGCACCCATAAATATGCGTTTACCGCGCTTCACACCAACCCATGCACAAAAAAGCTCCCACGGTGTAGGGCAGGATTCAGGCTGCAAATCTCGCTTTTGCTGCCTAAATGCTGACATCTTAGTGAAGACTTTAACCGCTGGGTCGTCGCAATTGTAGTCATCTGTTCATTGACGTCGAGAAGTGAAGACGTTCCTTGATTTACGTTTAAAACTGACGTGTAGTCATCGCTTAGGCAGCACATCATGGCTTTTCTCAATCTCGGTTAAATAGACTTTGATCCTTCAATTTGCCAACATTGAACATATTGTGGATCGCATTTAAAATTGACGCCAATTAGTCCGTGCGGAGATTATCACAGTAAGCGGAACAGAATTCCACCATGTCGCGAGTTTTGGTTGGAGTTAAGCGTGTAATCGACTATGCTGTAAAGGTAGGCAAAGTTCTGAAACTTTATGTTCCTTTGGCACACGCCATGGGGAGATAACATGAATCCTCAACCAAGACAACCAGCGGCTCCGGGAGATGATCACTGATAAGGCCGATTCACCTCCCTCAGGGCTGCATTGCATTGCCAGTTACACAACATGGTCTCCCGAAGCAAATACCGTTGAATGGCAACAATCCGAAATGTAAGGTTCGGTTTGTGGCCCTATTTTAATGCACGTTAATTGTTTGTTTCACAGATTCGCGTCAAACCGGACAAGTCCGGAGTGGTGACTGAGGGTGTGAAACACTCGATGAATCCTTTCGATGAAATTGCGGTAGAAGAAGCGGTAAAATTGAAGGAGAAAAAGATTGCGTCCGAGGTAGTAGCTGTCTCCGTGGGTCCTGCTCAATCGCAGGAAGTACTCCGCACAGCGCTCGCTATGGGTGCTGATCGTGGCATTCACGTCGAAGTGGCAGGCAAGGAGTTTGATCTATTGCAACCGATTCATGTGTCAAAAATATTGGCTAAGCTGGCACAGGACGAGAAAGCGGATTTGGTGGTACTTGGCAAGCAGGCCATCGATGATGATTGCAATCAAACCGCGCAGATGACTGCGGCCGTTTTGGACTGGCCGCAAGCCACCTTCGCCTCGAAGGTCGACAAGGACGGTGATACGTTGACGGTTGTGCGCGAGGTTGATGGAGGATTGGAGACCATTAAAGCCAAAATGCCGGCAGTGGTTAGTGCTGATCTGCGCCTTAACACACCCCGCTATGCGACCCTGCCCAATATTATGAAAGCGAAGAAAAAGCCGATCAAAAAAGTGGCACCCAAAGATTTGGGTGTAGACACAACGCCTCGTATCGAAATTGTATCCGTTGAAGATCCACCCGTCCGACAGGCGGGATCCGTATTGCCCGATGTGGATACCCTGCTGGGCAAACTACGTGACGGCGGTCACATCAAATAAGGGTCTTCACATGCAAAAGGGTAATTCGCACATTGAAATCACACCGGGGTAGAAGAGAAGATAGGAGATTGTTAGCTTGTCGATAAGATCAAGAATAAAGCTCATATTACTGCAACGTTAGTCCATTGTTGCCCATAAAACCATATGTGCATGTAGAATGCTTCACGTTGTTATGTCCGACATTTCTTTCAGTAGCCAATCACGTCCACACAGCGGGAATGTTAAGTTAGGGTATATGTTTCTAGAATATCATCTCATATAAAATAAAACTGTTCATAATAAATACAAACGCACGAGCGCCGTTCCCGGGATTGTGCGGCTTCGAAACGTAACGCGTCTCAACACATCTTTGCCACTTTTTCGAAACTTGGCCAAGGAAATCAGGGAACGGAAGATAAAAGACATTGCACATTACGACCTAATAATGAAGATCAGACCTTATTGCATCGGTTAAAAGTTACTGCCAGCCACGGAAGTTAAGCTACAGGGTTACACGTTAAGAGTATTTGATCTTGTGTTACAATGATTGAACAGCTTTTTGGATTACTAAGGAGATCAGGGTCCGTGTTCTGCTAACACAATGCACACAATAACTATGCAAGAAGCCGATTAGTGTTATATCATGGCTAGACGAACTGATCGGCACACTAGCGATATTGGGGACTGGCAATTGGCCATTTTAGTTTTGCTCGGAAAGAATTTGCCCATAATGGAACTGCTGTTCCTGCAACGGAACGCTGGAATTGTTCAAATGCTCCTCCTCTTCCTCATCCTCCTCGTCGTCCTCATTTTCATTCTCTTCGTCTTCATCATCGTTATCATTATGTTCATCATCCCCCTCTTCGTCATCATCGTAATCTTCATCATCTTCAAGCGTTCCATCCTCATCCTCTTCCTCCTCTTCCTCATCCTCGTCACCGGATCGTCGCTGGCTTAGATCTCTGCCATTACGATTATTGCAAATACTGTTGACCGGCGTCAGATTATGGTGCTTACGTCCATCTGCTGCTATATTATGCTGCTCAACCACATCGCATTCTCCGTCTCGGTCACTGTCGTCGGACGCGTCCACACTCATATACTTACCATCGATGTCCTCTTCGTCTTGCACATCTCTTTGGTGTACCTGTTTCATGTGATTGTGATAGCGACCGCGTATCGCGAACCCTTTTCCACATTGGCCACATTCGAACTTTTTCTTGCGCCGTTTGCGCCCACGTCCCACATCGACAGCTACAGGTGGATCAGGGCGCAATTCCGGTGGCAGATGCAGTATTTCATGTGTTCGTAACGATGATCTTTGCGAAAAACATTTACCACATGTCGGGCAGGGGTAGGGCTTTTCGCCAGAATGCACCCGCTGGTGAATGCGCAGATTGGTAGCGGTTGTGAACGTTTTGCTACATTCCTGACACGGATGAGGTTTAACATCCGCGTGGCTCAACATGTGCTGTCGCAGTCTCGTTTCCTGTGCGTACGATTTATTGCACTTGGTACATGCGTACGGTCGGTCGGTACAGTGTATATTCCGACGATGCGTATTCAACATGGCCTGCGTGTTGAACGACTTGGTACACTCCTCGCAAGGGAACGGACGTTCGGTGTTGTGCGAAAGAGCGTGAGTTTTCAGTGAAGACTTTTGCGTAAATCGTTTCCCACATTCCTCGCACCCAAACGGTTTCTCCTCCAGGTGCGTATGTTTGTGGTTGTTTAAATTCGACAGCGTTGCGTACGACTTCGGGCAACGATCACACTGAAAAGGCCGTACGTCCGTGTGGGCTGAGATGTAGTGCGTCTTGAGTGTCTGTGACTGAGCAAAGCTTTTGTCACATTTGTCGCACTTGTACGGCTTCAATCCCTGGTGGATACGCATATGCACCGTGAGGTTGCTCACGTTACTGAATGCTTTCAGACATACCTGGCAGGGGTACGGCTTTTCCTGACTGTGCACTCGTTCGTGCATTTTTTTGCTAGAATGTTGGCTAAACCGTTTGTCGCAGTAACTGCAAGCGTACGGTTTCTCCTGCGTGTGCGTACGTAAATGTACTTTATAGTTTCCGGCACTTGTATATTGTTGGTTGCAAATTTCGCACACAAACGGTTTTACGTTGAAATGCAATCGTTTGTGCGTGTTTAAGCTGGACGCCTGCGTGAAGCTTTTGAAACAAATGTCGCACGCATACGGTTTTTCTCCCGTATGTGTGCGAGTGTGCACCTTCAGATAGATCGCTTTAGAGAATCGTTTTTGGCATACGAGACATACATAGTTCTTCGTTTGCACCGCTGTACCATTGTTTCTTTTCTTGCGCTTTCTAGACTTTTTAGGCGCTTCTTCATTTTCGCCGGATACATCGTGTGCTTGTTGTTGTTGTTGTTGCTGTTGCTGTTCATCTTGTAGTAATGGTTGGTTTTGTTGCTGGTCCTGCTGTTGATCTTGTGCTTGTGGATTTTGCTCTTGCGGTGGTACCGTGTGATGATCCTCACACTGTAATTGTTTTGTTAATTCTGCATTGTCTTCTATTTTTGCCAACGGTTCGTCTAGTTGTAGCGGTTCTAACACGTCGGTCATCAGTGTTTTGTCTGGAAAGATTCGGTCTCCTTCGGCAACATCATCATCGCCCATCCCCTGCAGTAGACTTCCTTCGGGTAGATTTTGCATTATCGGTGCGTCCATGTATGCACTGTACAAAACTGCAGTCTCTTCTGTCGTTCGGTCGATGTGGTCTTCCAGTCGCAAACTGGCGCCCGTTTCGGATGAGCTTCCGCCGGTACTGCTAGTACTGCTACAGCTAGAGCTAGAGTCGTCCGTATCGTCGCTGCAACAGTCATCGTCATCGTCATCGTCCTCGTCGTCTTCACTAGAATCCTCGGAGCTCTCATCCTCATCGGCGATGCTACTTTTTCCATCGGAACTGTCCTCGTCAGAAGATTCCTGTGTATCGCCCATTGTTATACGATACACCGTTGCTGCTTCGCCGCTAAGGTTCAGTGTCATGCCATTTTGGCTGCCGTTCGTCTTGTCCGACACCTGTCCCGTAAACATTAATTCTTTACTTTCATCGTCCATCAGATATGGATGTTGTTCTAACGACCGGCTTTGAGAGTTTGAGAGCGATGCCGGCTGGTCGGTATTCGGGAATTGAAACAAAGACTCCGCTTCTCCGTTGTGAAGTTTGTTGTGTTCGATGAAGGTTTGGCGCGACACCGGAAAACCTCCGTTGGATTTCTTGAGATCCTTCATAACTTTATTGTACTTGCGAATGCATTTCCTACAAATAGGTTCGACTCGTCCATCGAGCGGTGTTATCTGAAATACATAAGAACGTCCTATGAACCACTCACCATTTTCACGCGTTTGGCGCAATGTTTACCCTTACCTTAACCGAAAACACTGTTTCTAGCAGCCAAACATTGGAATCATCGCACTGGATGAAGTCCATATTTTTGTGCAGCAGCTGGCACAGTTTGCAGAAATGCACCATTTTTGAGCCGTAGTACGCCTAGGTCTCGCAGAAGACCACCAATTATCGGGGCACAATTTACACAGTTCAAAAATCGATAAACCACCTCGATATCTGTGTCTAACAAATACACACTGGTTACCCCATTTGTAGCACGAATTATTGCATTTTGTTACTCGACAAACACGACAGGTGTAATTTAAGAGAAATTACAAGCACACAGGAAACACACGCACAATTTTTGTTTTATCTTTCTGTATATTTTTTTGTTTATTTCGGCTGTCAATATGGCCAAGGTACATGAAAGCATGGTGAGCATTTTGACAGTGTGAAAAGGTCGTGTTTTGGTGTTGATGTATGCAATGTAATCCCACTGTGAACTCCACCTCGGATTGTATACAATATCGAAGAAATTGAGAAAACGCGTTGTGAATGTGCGTATGTAGAATTCGCGGAAAAGTGCACTTTTACCGATTTTTGTGCACGGGCAAGCTGATAAGATATTGATTAGAACTAGAAGTTGAGATGCTGAACGAACTGCGAGTTGTAAATTTCTGGAGCCAATCTCGTTTGGATAAGATCTCGTGGACATATCTTGCAACTAGTAGGGAGTTTATTATTTCTATTGTTTCGAAAATCTGCTAACTGCGTCCACTTGTCCTTGTTATTGGTGTATACACTAGTCAGATGTTTGCCAACTAAACATTATAAGATTACTGTAACACCTGAAAGTATATGGATAAGGTGTTTGTTTGATTACTGGGGTCACAATGCTTATTAATCTACCCAGTTAGAGCGTCATGCAACAGAACCACGGCGTACACGCAAACTGCTGATTGTATTTCTCACTTCTGGAAGAATTTGAAAAAAAATAACAACTTCTGCCTTCACAACATTCCATTACTTGATCATTCCGCTGCAGACCTCTCCGAGAGTTGCCTGTCTCAGCTTGCTAGTTGACGTCAGAATAGTGATGCACTTCGTCCACTTCTTTTATAACAGATGTTTGAATGACTTATTGCTGGAGATGAGACAAATGACAAAAAAAAATTACATTGAGATGTTATCCAGTTAATTACTCAAGGGAGGGTGCGGACCGATACCGTACATTGATGCATACCTATTTGGTTACCGAAAGTTTTAATCCGCGTATAAGAGACACACTGGCTCCTAGTCCGATGGTGTATAAGTAGCGGCGCCGATCTTTACACGACAGGATCGAAATTAAATCTCATCCGAACCGTCCGTAGCAAGGACGAGTAATCTGCTAGTATTTCCCCTATGCTTGGGTGATCCAATTCCCTGACGACGGCGCTAGACCATGAGCGGTTTGTAGGATTCTTGCTGCAGCAGGCCAAGACCACTAAGACTGAGATCACGTTGATCTCTAGTCTGAAGCAGGGCTACTTCGACACACTATCCGCTACCTTCCGCCGCCGATGGACACATCAGTTCATCCCGGTTAACGCAGCGTGGCAGTCGTGGACTTCCATTTGACGCAGGTACGAGCCGGACACGAATTTTTCCGCGAGTATCTGCACGTTCTGAGGTTCTCGGCGACCCCGGACTATCCTCCTTGCCCTGGTATCCCGGAATCGGTTGAGCTCGCCTTGTAGGAATACCACAGTTTAGCGGAAGCACGCTTGCGGGTTTTCGATGAGGATGTCTGCGATCCTGTCATTCCAGACAACCTGTTGTTGTACCTGTTGAAGGGACCGACAGAGTGGGTCAGAGTCACCGAGATGGCGCACACTGTCTCGTGGGAGCTGTAGGAGGCGTGGAGCGTGTTGAACTTCGGGAAGCCCGCCGCATTGACGGAGCATTAGCAAGATTTTGCTGCACGGTACCAGCTACGGAATGCTGCCCGACGATGGGCAAACGTTTAACACCGGGAGGAGAGTCGGCTGAGCAAGCCACCCTCCCCGCCACCATCCAGTTGTTCCGGGAGAGTCGCCGGGAAAAAAAGAAATAAAGAAAAATAAACATAGTTGGATGTTGGATGGTGGATCAGTGGATCAGTAACAGTGTAGATGCAGTGCAGTGCACGACAAAAGTCAGTACCATTACTTTCCACCCCAACCGTTCCTTTTCATGCGAAAGTGACTGTTAAGCTTCACTCAGCAACATTTGTAATTTGTAATTAGTTTAATGATCAAAGGACTGCATAGCCCATTCGATAGAGTTTGCCCTTAATGGTAGTCTCGAATGCATCGCAAACTACATTGAACTTCCAGCATATGAGTAGAAACGGGTCAGAGTCAATTTAATCACGGAGACTCACATGGTCATTTATGATCCTCACCTCGAAAAATTTGAGTTAGCAGACCCTAGACCTTAGAGCGAAGCATAGGGTCAGACCGACTGGCTGAATTGAAACGCGGCTGGAATCTTCGGAGCAAAAGAGAATGGTTGCAAAATGTGTACGTGAATATTGATGGGCAATGCAGGCTGCTCAAATTTACATCGCTTCAGCTCGCGGGAGAGTGTGCCAAAGCATTTGCACTAAGAGTTAAACAGATCAAGGGAATTTGGACTAAGAGTGACGTGATCTGCAGAATAGTGACTCCTGGTAATTTCGCATTGCAATCTACAAAACTGTTAGTTTGTAGTATCGTTGATTTAGTATGTTGATGAACAGCAAAAGCACGAGATTGCTGCATTGTGGCACGCCGCAGAACCTATCTGCACTGATTAACAAAAAAAAACACACAGACAGATACCTTTTATTTATTTTTTAGTATCTTGGGTTACATTATGTCATATGTTGCCCTATTTTTGGTGCTAATCAATGTATAAATGTATTTGGGGTCGCAGGTCTTTACACGATAGAATTCACACAAGTTCCAACTTTGCTTACTGTGAAGGATGGAGTGCATCACTCATGGGAGCTTTGCTGTTCCCGGGTGCATAAATCAACAAGATGACCATCGAATGTCACTTGTGTGTGTGACACATTAGTCGGTAATACAGAGGCTCCTAACACGAGGGGCAAACCTCCTTCTGAGCTGTTTCCTTTTAAACGCGGTCAACAGGATTTCGTTAGTTTTGTGTAGATCAGTTTCTTCAGAATTTTAAATGACCGGAATGTCGAATGACAGACAGCACCCTAGTGTGTCTCTCAACATCCATGATGTTGTCGGTGTTGACTTTTTTGAACCAAGGTAGGTGAAATTTTAGACGACTTCGAAAATGCGCCCTCCTGTTTGTAAGTCACTCCTGCGTAAGTTAGGATTTTTAATCAGGTGGTGTCACCATCAACTTGGTTTTAGCCTCGTTAATCTAACCGCCGACAGCTTATTTCTTTTATTCAGCATCCGCTACGTTAGAAGAGGCGTAAACCAATGATGGCTATGTCATCAGCGTATGCCAGGATCTGGATTGTAGCTGTAGAAGCTGGATAGAAGCTATTACTTATAGACAGTGGCGGGTTTAACGGTAAGCAAACTAAGCAATTGCGGGGGGCCTCGAGCTGACGAGGGCCCCGAGCTGACGGAGGCCCCGAGCTGAGACAGGCCGAGAGTTGAGGATTTACCTTTTTCAGGGAGTGGGTTAAGCAAAAATTGGAGTAAACAAGCTACGGGTATGCAGGTAAAATCCAAGATAATTTTATAAGACTAAGTCTACTGATCTACTGTTCTAAGAATGCCCCGATCTTGGGCTAGACCATTCTTCGACAGGAGGCGAAAACAGCAAATGTGTGCACAATTGTTCGAGCGCATTGCAGGTGATGCAGTGCAGCTGATGAATTAGAACATTACTTACATTTCATGAAAGATAAGGACGCAATTCAAAGTTCAGAACTGAACATTCAGGAAATGCATAAAATAACAAGACAAATGTCACGCACTTTCCTAAACATTGCGATATTATTGAACATTTTCTTAACCATCCCAATGGCAAATGCCTTAGCGGAATGATCGTTCTCCACTTTAAAACGTGTTAAATCATATTTGAGGAATACACTAGGAGCAGAAAAGCTAAACAATTTAGCACTTTTGTATGTAGATTTATTAAATCAACTAGATACAGAGAAAATTATTCAGGAATTCGCCATTAGCAAAGTCAGGCGCAAAAAATTTAGCTCATAGTTATAGAAAAGTATAATATTTGAAACATAATTAAATACAGTTGCAAATGAACTCCAAAAAGGATAGAATCAAATTTTATTATTTACCTTTAAACGCAAATTTAAACTTTTAAAAAACAAAATCAATAAGTTTAACCAAAATGTAATATTTGAATTAAATTAAAGAAAAAAATAAACTACAGATATTTTCCATCTTTTTCAAATAAAACGTAAAATTTATTTAATAAGAAAAGCATTTTTATTAGGGGCCCTAAAACTATTGTTGCTCAGGACCTCCGCACTCCTAAATACGTCACTGCTTATAGAAGTTTTCCATTTACCATCAACTGGGATGTGACGTTCGTATGACAATGACAATGTCGTACTTGTCTGGTAAGTTTGACCGGGATTTGAAAAGAGCTCATTACAGAGTGTAGTAGTTGCTCCACCATCGTCTCCAAGATCTGACGCATGGTGAAGATCTGGTCAGTGGTTGATTTTCGGTTATGGAATCCCCTCTGATAGTTTCCAACTACCTTTTCAACGTATGGTATAAGAGAGAATATTTTGTAGAGAGGTATTCATCGCCATAATACCCCTGTAATTACTGCAATCCCGCATATTTCCCTTTTTGTATATGGGGTAGATGATACCAAAATGCCGATCACAAGGCATCGTTGTATTCACTATCCCATACCTCAGTAAAAACTCGATAAATTCCGTTATCTATTGATGCACCTCCATTTTCGATTACTTCGGCTACTATTTCGTCAATGCTACTATATAACCAGTGCTCAATATGTCGGCCTATAGGGTAAGATGAAAGTGTGGTACTCAACCCGGCTTCAACTACCAATTTGGTAGAGTTGGTAACTTCTTGTTTGAACAGCAGTGACAGAGGACAACAAGTTGACATACCTGAAGGCGGTTTTGAACAACGTTTGTCATGAAATGCTGTTGTACAAATCAAGAAGAAGAGCAGCATCAAGACATCAGCATGACGATGGCGAAGTGCCCTCACCATCCTTGAACGAAATCAACAGTGCCGTCAAACAGTTGAAATGTAACCAGTCAGCTGGCAGCGATGAGATGGTGGTCGAACTGTTCAGGATGGGACTGGAGAGGCTTGCCGACGGGAACTAGGATTCGGGAACAAGAAGAACTACCGGTACTACTACTACAACTAGTATAGAAAAAGGGCGACAGGTTGGACTAACTGTTTCACCCGATTTTCACCCGATCTCTTCAATTCCTAAGCTTTGCGGACATCTGCGGTAACATCATTGGACATCTGCGGTGGTATGCGAGGCGTTCTCGAGGCGGTATGCCGACTGTAACTCGAGGTCGATAGGATTAGATTGAGGATCACTGCGACGTGGTCAAAGTAGTTGTTTGCCGGAGGCTCTCGTGATCGTGACCGGGCTCGGAGGCAGAGTATCAGTTAACGACGACAATCTAGAGGTGGTAGAGGAGTTCTGCTACCTTGGTACGATCGTAATATCGCACATTGATATGTCAGATTATTATTTACGGATACGAGACATGGACTATGCTGGCGTAGGACGCCAATACAATCGCTATTTTCGAACGGCGGGTGCTAAGGACTATCTTTGGCGGTGTGTGCGAGTAGGGCGTGCGTAGAAGAAGACTGAACCACGTGCTCGCTGTGCTGTTTGGTGCAGCTGATATCCTGACGGTAGTCAAAATCGGAAGGATACGATGTTCCATTGCTAGTACAGAGTCCTCGTTGCGTGAGGAGATCAAGATCATTCGTACCGATTATTCGATTATTGGAGGGTTGTACCGGGCATTTTTCTGAACAAGTACGATCATATTGACAAAATGAACTAGTGTTCATTTTCAGTGCTGAATATGTCGCAACATTTTACGCATTATCGTTAACAACAGCAAGTCCCTCTAGTCAGTACTTCATATTAACGGATAGTCGTTTAGTATATCGCTAATATGGGTTCCTTTGGATTGTGGAATTCCCGGTAACGAGTAGACAGAATTACTGGCCAAAACAGGCGTCTGAGAAGGCGTTTTTTACGACCGACCCATCTCTTACCAAGAGTTCCTACGCACTCCAGAGCAACTTTTCCTGTCTCGATGGTAGAGCATGTGGGTGGCAGATGAACTCGGGCGGTTTCTTTGTTCGATCTCTCTGCAAGTGTCCCTGCGGCCTTGGAGGCCTTGGTGGGCTCCCTGTAGATCGTGCATTCATTCGGATGATGTCCCGACTCATGTCGAATAATTTCGCATTGGAAGCACATACATATACAGCGTATCAATCTGGCAGAGACAAAAGTGTGTGGTTGTGGAGTCGGATTACCCCGTAAATTAAGGGTAATTTAACGGTTTTTAACGAAATTTGGCTCACTGGTTAGCTCCATCTATAATGCTCCTGATTTTGTATTGTTATACTAGCAGTAATGCTATAAGGCAGCTGCTAAACTATTATTACATACTTCCAATTACAATATGTATATCAATACATTTATGTGTATACAGAAACACTTAAAATTTCCTTCCGATTATTTCTGAAGTACATTGCTTACATTTTGGACGAAACTACACAACTAATAAACAACGAGTGAGTTTGGCGGCATTCCGTTAGAACCAGCCGACTTTTTGACAAATGCCGGTCTCCGTTTGTGTTACAGAATACATTTGTTTGGCATTGGCTGTTCTTTTGCATGTGTTACTCCTATTGCAGTCTCCCTCACTTCTAGGACTGTCCACTCTTGCGATATTCATTATTCTGCTCTGTGATCGCGGCCTCTTGCGAAGCAGTTAGTAACGTTCGGCGGGTTAGACCTTCCCCCTTATCGACACTTATCTTGGTACGCCACCACGTTGCGTTACCTTGCTGGATTTACTGGTGCGGCTGATCGAACTGGTGATTTTGATGCTCCTTATATAGTAGCGGATCTATCGAGAGAAATAGGCGAGAAATCTATCGGGGACCCTAAGTATTGATTTTATTGCAAAATTAGCTTATATATTTGTGACCTCGGGCATCCTCCCGGCGGCTACTTATTCCACTTACGAGGTGTTGCGGCTGTTCTGCAGCGATCGAATGCTCATTAAACACGGGTAGCGTTGAAAGTCTTTTCCGCATTGCTGCGAGTACTGTGTTGTACTCGGCGTCGCCGAATCGGATCTCAGGAACTTTTTCCCTTTTCGGAGCATTCGCGATTGTTGCAACCTCAGGGAGTTTCACCTGGAGGGGAGGGGGATTCACCTCATCCTGGCTTTCTTTGAACGTATTGTAACAATTTTGACTCGGGGGCAAGATAAATAAAATTTTTAAAATAAAAAGATCCTAAGAGCTAACAGCCTTAAACGCATTTTGGTGCCAGTCTTTACACGACAGGACCGGCCCAAATCCTATCCGGGCTAATCCCCTGAACGCAGCACTGACTATCCAGCTAAGGGTGAATATAGTGAAAGAAAGCCAGAAATGGCAGACCTCGATCTCTTGAGGTTGTTGTGCCGATAAAGAGGATAAGAGATGAAAGCAGAATTTGATTTTGCATTGCAATGTTTTTTTATTTGCTGGGCTCCATTGCGTTTTGTAGATAACCAAAACCAGAGACTTGCCGCTATGTCCCCTATCCTTGGTTTGAGATCATAGTGTCGACTGATGTCTGGCGCGTATTAGAGCGTATTCCCGCCACCAACTGCTGGTGGTGGAGCTCGTCGGAAAGTTAACACATGTGCAAAAGAAATGAGGCTCATTACTTTTAAAACTGCTCTTTTTAAAACCTACCTCTTGAGTTTGTCATGTAAAAATATTAAAACAAGAAGATAAAATAGAGCAAGCACTACGCAAACTAAGCAGTAAATTGCATTGAAGCAAATTCTTGTCAATTATAGCCCGCCCAGATCTCAGTAGAATCCAACGACTGTGGTACTGGAGTTGAGAAATTTAGCAAAACTATGTCATGCTCCATGATCTCTATAAATCATATTGCCTTCGCAAGGTCAATGCTTACTCTGGCTTATCTTTCTTATCCTACGACTTGACTAACATCTAGCTGCTGCTAGATGCTAAACTAAGCTGGCACTCACAATTCATGCTGCAGTCGCTGCAGGAAGGCATCAAAGATCTGTATATTAATCGGACAAAAGTTGCAGTTTTTACAACGGCTTCACAACATATATTACAATACACATATATATATAACAGTAACATAAACCATGATTGAAAATCAAATCTAATTACAACAATAATTAATCTCCGACAGTTTTTATTCAGCTAGAACTCGCGAGAGATAAAGGATATGCGATATAATGAAATAAAACTTGCTTATGGTTTGAATTTTACTAAAATATATTTTATTTTCAAAGGGGTTTGATTATCTTAAAATGTATCTTTGTATTCGATAGGAATTTTCTTAAACTAGGCGTCGTCTAGTGGTTTCACATAAGTGTGTTTTTGTATGTTTAACATTATCCATGTAACCAGTGCAAAAACTGAATATGAACATTTTAATAAATTTAAAATTTTCAGTTTGTACATTAACAAATGCATTGCTACACTGCTGCTAAAAATGAAACATTGTGAAAGTGTTTCCGCTCTTATCGAAATGCATCTGCGCCAACTTTGGAAATAGCATTCATAGGACAAAACCGTATTGTTAAATTACACTAGCTTACTACCTTTCGATGGTTACAGATGCATGTGCATGGGTTCGCTTTAATAAGTCTATTATCAAATAGGAAACATTTGGTTCGTTTTAATATCTAGCAAAGAGGAACATTGGAATCGTTTGAGCTATCCTTTTTCGTTTGTTTTGCTGGCTTGCTATTATATCTTCCACTTTCCCTGCATTTGGAGGAAAAAGCAATAGATATATCGAATAAACGGTTTCAGTTACTTAAGAATCTTACGTTTCAAAAGACTAGCATACGGTATATGGAACAAAACAATGCAATTATATTGTACTCCAATAATGTTCACAATACCTCGTAGTTGATATACTTGCCAGAATGTGAATCGAACATTGATAAAATAGGTGATCCTGAAAAGAAACATACAAAATGCTCCTCTTCGAGCTATGCGATCACAATGCGCGTTTCGGAAGTGATACCGGATAGTGTAAACGGATTAACATTGACAAAGGAAATTTTGAAACTCGTTATGGATAATTTCAAATTGACAGAGTTTTCTTATCTTGTGTGTGTTGTACGTAATAATCAACGGAAAGTATTACATCCGATGAAATGGATTTTCCATTGCCGTTAGCATTAAGATTATCTATATGGAAAGGGAAAAGAGAGGCTGTTCATGGTTTGGAATTGGGTGTGTTCTAAATGGTAGTGGATTCACGGCTGTTTTCATTGCTTTCGTTTAAGGTTGAAGTGTTGGAGGTACCGGAAGCAGTCGCCACCGCTGTGTTCGATGCTGTCGTTGAGCTGGCCGATGAGGAATCGTTGGTGTTTATCATGGAAGAGGAGTGTTTGGGAGATTGGCCTTGCACTTCCGGCGGTACCAGGCCTTCCTTTACGCGCTTCTTTTGTTTCATCCGTCGATTTTGGAACCAAATTTTCACCTAAACGACATCAGAATGATAGCGGTAAGGTGTTGGTATTGGAATGGTTGTTACTGTAGAAATTAACAAATTTGTCACCATGAAACGATAATCTTACTTGTGTTTCGTTCAGATGTAAAGCATTTGCTATTTCTATTCGTCTGGCCCGTGTCAGGTATTTGTTGAAGTGAAATTCCTTTTCCAGCTCCGTTAACTGTTTGTTGGTGAAATTCGTTCGACCTGTACTGTTATTGTTCATCAGAAAACTGGTCTGGTGTGGTGAAACAGTACTGGGCGCTGCTGGAAGGTTAATAGTTTACGTGCAAAATAATCAGATCGTTTAATGGAAACGTTGCTCAGAAATGATAGTATTGTAGAAATGGAAAAGGATAGAAAGAAAGAGCACTGTTTGTCTTAATTTATATTAACGTTTAAGCATCCGTTGATTACATACCAACAGTCGTGTGGTTTGGGACTCGTAGCGGATCGAGCACATGGGCGGGAATATGATATTCCGGCGATGTTGCTAATTGTACAGGCTTGGTCACTGTTGAAGAAAGGGAAGAGTAATGCTACGTTAGCTTTTAAGTATAGTTTTCCATATATCATTAACTTTATCATTTAAGCTATGAGCAAAAATTGACAACCGTGAATCTAAAAATACAATTGCATTGTGAAACTTACGCATAAAGTTTTGCACACAGCTACTCTTCGCTTAATTTATAATGAATCAGTTTATCCAATTAGTGTTGAAACATTAACTACAATCTTAAAACGATATCCCGTAGGTAATTATTCCCCAGTTTATCGAATGCATTTGCGAGCGAGTACTCGAAAGTAGCTGTGGACTAAGCATGGCTTTGCGATACAATTTTATCGTGTTTGCCCAGTGAGCTTGAGATTGAGGAGCAGTTTTAAATGCTAGGCACCATGCGATCGATTATACCCAACAACGCGGACAGGAAGCTTCGCGTGCGTTATCTTGACACGATGTCAATCCGATACATGCAACATCGATACTACTTTCAGTCGCTTTTGGAGTCCACTATCAGAACAAATAGCAGGTCTGGAAGAACGCAGACCTTTACATTTGTAGGATTTTTGTTGTCAGTGCTAGCTCTAGCTCGCTAGCGCATTGTGTTTATCTATCGGAAGCAAATCAAATATTTGGTACACTTTATTATGTCCTACTGCAATGTGACGCGGTTGTAACTCCCGTGCTGTACCCGCAGGCCGCAGCACCAGGTTTGCGATTACGAGCAGCTAATGTGTGTATTTCGATTCTTTTTTCCGAACAGCAAGCCTTAACCCTTTCCCAAACCTACACACTGCTGCGACCATGTGCGGTGTTGCAGTTGTTGCGATAAACATTTACTCATTGATAAGCTACGCAGCTACTGTTTCCTTCAGGATGGGTCGTTTCTCAACGCTCGTGTCAGTTTGTCATTTTTTTCCGTCTGCATAGCACGATAGCCCCATATCGGGCATCGAAAAGTGATCGTACAAACTGTATTAGATACGTACGGAATTAGAAAGAAGCAACAATCCCCAAAACGTTGAACGTGCTGTGAAGGAGGGTGGTGGAGGTAGGGAGGGGGGAGAGGATGGGGTTGGGGTTGGTAGTAAGGCATCGAATGAGCTTTAGAAATAGCTGCAATGCAGAACCCCTTTACCCGCGAGCAATGGTAAAGGTGTCGAGTTAATCGTTTCGAGTCCATTGTAGCTTATCATTGATTTTTCGAAGATGCTAAGCCATTTCATAATAGGTAACGATAACGGTAGCGGTAGGCTCGGTAATCATGGAAACTGAAGTGACTGAAGTGGTCGAGCATGTGTAGAATCGCTCTGGAGTTGCGAATTTCCGCATTACGGGTGCGTGTAACACATCCTGTCAAAATCTAATCTGCATGATCTTGGAGTCGAAATCGAAACCCCTGATGATGTTTTACTACACACGTACAAGTGAGCAAACAACTGGGTTGGAGTAAGTGTGAGCAAATACAATCTGATGGTATGGTAACGCAATCAGGTTGGGAAATGGCTTCCCTGCTTGTAACTTTGACCGGCATCGCGCCCGTATGCAAACACTGCCACGTCTGTGGAAAATAGTCGGACGCGTCGTTTTGGGACAACTTTTGGCCAATCCAGTAGGTAAACAAAAGCTAAACACGGCTGAAAAGGGTCAGTGGTTGGAGGTGTGAACTTGTTGAAGTTCGAAAACAAGCGCTAATTTATCAGCCGGCAGTCAGACAGTGCCGCGATTCAACCAACCCGCGGCGGCCCAAGTGCGGTAACTGACAGGCTTAATTAATAGATTATACTACACAATAAGGATGTCTGGCGAAAGTCGGGATTATGTCGAAGTGCTAACTGTTGACGGTGGATTACTCCCACGGAGGGACGTTATGGGTTGGAGGAATGCAGAGAAAGAGGAAGTGGGAAAGGAGGCGTAGGAGTAGGATGATGAGAAGGAGAAGGAGAAATAGGAGGAGTAGGAGAAGAAGAGTAGGAGCGCGGCTGAGGAGGGAGAGGAGTAGAATTTTACAGCTTAGTCAGTTCAACATAGAGGTTTAACTTTTGCCCATTTCGATATCCATCATTTGAGCAGGCCTCAATGAACGGGGAATGGCTAGGCTGAAAGCAACGAGCCAACGTTTAGCCAAACGTTGGGACCTACTTTTCAGCGTCAGAGTATCCTCTAGGCGTTTTCGATTGCGCAAAAGTAAGAACAGGGGACTGGTGGGCAAATGGTTCGCCTTGTATGAAGGGAGAAAAAGGAGAAATTTAGCTACAGTATACAGCATGCGCAAACAATACGCGTCGGTTCGTTGAGTAACGGACTGTAAAAGCGTTTTTTATTTGAACTGTAATCGATAGCCTTCTCGACCATGCAACCGACTATATCAACACGGGAGCACAAAATCGGTGGCTGGTTGATGGAAGCATGCTAGATGCAAGCATCCATCTAGCGTTGAAACCATCGAAAAGGATTGCGGCCAATCGATTTCAGGATATATGTCCTGAGGTCGTCTGTGGTCCATCGAAGCACTCGCAGTAATGCCAAGCGCAGGGCAGAGGGATTCGCGTAGCCGCGTCACTTGACTTGCTTGATGTCAGGGGCCGTGATATTGGATGACGATCTATGATAAACAATAAACTCGTTCGTGTCGCGTGTCGCCTGTACTCGGCGTTCGACAGTGGTGAGGGGAATGAACTTTGCTCAAGCATTCTATAGCGACTCTGGTTACGTGATGTGATCGTAAGATTTTCTTCGACATCATCGAGAGACGTTGGTGACGGCATTTTAACGCCGTGGTCGTGTACTAGTGCGGAGCAAATAAAACTATGTCACATGACCATCAAGCTATCGGGAAAAATATAAAACCGTGCGCGGTGTTGAGTTACCGAGTCTCTGGCCGCAGTGAAATTTATCGTCTTCTTGCCGGTGAAACATTTACCCGTGCAAGTGATACGTCTGGGTGGGTTGGGGGGGAATCGGGCGGAAATAGGTTGTGAAATAAACAAAAGTTTATCATGTAAATATTGAACCCATTCTGCATTATGAGAGTGATATTTAGCTTCTGTATAAAAACTAAAACAATTGAAATCCTTGGAATAGAGGAATTAGTTCTACCGTATTCTTCATTTGGACAACTCTTGTCTTATTGGAACATTTAATTATAATTTGAAAAGAGATTAAGATAGTAAATGTTCTGTCTGGAATGGCGTGTGAGTTAAAAAACTGCTAACTACGTACGAAACTACGTTAATACGAAAACAAATATGCAAAATATACCTCAACTTTAAAATGCTACATTTACCAGTCTGCTCTCTATTGAAAATGTAGACACTGGTTGCAATTTTGTAACCGTATAACAACAGAAAGTTGCTCCTGTGGTATGGAGGAACACTGTAGTGTCAATGTCCATGATGCGTTTGATCAAATACATTAATTCGCCATATGACAGGCAACATGGACCAGCACTTTCCATACAGATCTTGAGTAACACCAATTTATGATGATACGGCTAGTCGCCATTCAGCAGAACAGTGTGCTGTTCGACGGTTGGAGAATGTTTTATATGTTCGCTTTCGTTGTTGCTCGTTGCTCGTTGTGGTTGTAGCAAAAAAGTTAGGCATGTTCTGGGTACGCTCGGTGTTTCAAATTCCACAGAGAACCCCAAATGAATTTTGGTACGCTTTGCTATGTTTCAATAATAGCGGTTGATCAACGAGTATTGATGTTCCTTCGTTCATTCCGGATGGTCTTTTATTCATGAATAATATATTCGTATTCGTATAAATCCATTTCGTTTAATTTCTATAAAAATACATCTCGCTTACTATTAATCGTTGAAACTAAGGACTGTTGAATGTTCACTAATTAAATATAGTAGAACGTCGATTATGGCGGACCTGATTAACCGGCGGGCGCATTATCCGTGAGTTAAAAAATGACTCACTGACTACTGCTCATTAGTACAATAGTTTTGAATTTTCAACCGTTTAACCCAAGACTAACATGAGAATTTTATGTAAAGAGGTTATCAAGTTATACCTCCCTGGAAAATGTTTCATATTGTTAATAAACAATAACTTAATACTAAAAGCATATGAATGCCTTTTACCTTTTACATAAACTCAACGCCACCAGCGTTTGTCAAAATCCTTCCCATAGTGCCATTGTACTTTATTATTTAAATTTGTATATGTGTAATTCAAAGTTTGGCCTTAACGGTGTTCACGTTCAAGCAATAATACATTTGTTTTCAGGCCAAATCCATTTATCGTACCACGTAGCCGAATAGTCAGTCCTAATTAAGGGGAACGATCCGGCTGAGATATTGTTTCGGTCCAGTCGTGTAAAACCCGTCGCCGCTACCAATGCACCAACGGACCGCGTCAAGCAATAACTAATTAAACATCTAAAAATATGTTCATTTTTGTTAATTCAGTTTAACGTTTTTAATTTTCAACAGATATCAACCCAAACTTGTATTGCTAAAATCATCCTGGACCATTGCTATCTTGTGATGAGTTTTGTTATCTTTCGCTAGTGAACACTTAATCTAAAACTAAAGAAAATCTTTTATTAATTCTTTGTAACACATTTTGGTATTTTCCCCTAACGGTGATTGATTACTGATAACGAGAATTGAAAAAAGCAAAGCTTTGCCTTCGATGGAATACCTGCAGCCGCAAATGACTCAACGTAAAGAGAAACAAATCAAACGAGGCAAACTTGTTTGGTCAACCGATTAGATAAATAGATTTCCTGTGTCAGTGACGCGTTGTAGTTAGTGATAGATCATTAATTATAGGTAATGAAAGTGAAACTTTCAATATCCTAAAATTATCACACCGTGCTAACCGTTGTTTTGTGTGTATTGGTGTAAAACTGTCAGGCGTGCATTTGAATGGTCAGAATGTGATCGGTATACAATGATTGTCACACGATCGACTATTGTAGCACGCAAGCAAACCATTTACGACACGGAGGTAACTTTGATACATAAGTAACTTAATAATAATATTTGAAGTCATTCGCAGTTGATTCACTGTTTAAAGTAACAACTTTTTTGGCATGCCGGTAAAGGGTCAAGAACGTGAATGGCATTACAAAGATGAAAAAGAGGATAACACACATTACTGGCAATCCTGTCTTGGTATGCTAACCAATGCCAGATAGGGTTGCGCGTTTCGTCGCATTTGAAGGGCAAAATTTGGAGAAAGCATGAAACTATATGAAACGCCAACCTCAAACTGCTCTGACGCGACGTTTTGTGATGGGAACACCAACGCCAATGGTTTATTTTTATTTCTTCTTCTGGCCGTGTTAGCTTCATACACCGTTCATCGATAGTGACGAACCGGTACACAGAAACGAGAACCGAATGTAATTCAGATTTGGTGATAGAGCTGCTTTGCCAGGAGTGCGTGCGGGTGGTATGGAATGAAACAAAAGCCAAAAATTCACCACATAGCTCTTAATTATTTTATGGATCAACTTGGCTGGCCGAACAGTGAGGAACCCGCAATCGCTACCACTACCATGGCCAGTGGTCAACTGTTCTACCGCACGTAGAGTCTTTTATAGGAGGGTGGAACAATTGAGAAACTGTAGAATAAAAAACGTGCTCCACGTTTGTTGGTTCAGTCGAAGGGAGAGGTGTCACCGATTCGTTGCGTGTCACTTGATGTGAAAATATTATAATTATGTTGCCGTGATAAAATCTTCTATTTATACGTTTGGTCCCCGCTGTTTTGTAAGTGAGGTGACTAGACGAACGAAGGACCAGCTACCGGCGGTCAGACCCAGATTGGTTGCAAAGCAATGCTTGCCGATGTGTTTACATCCCTTGCCGTAGTTAGGTCAATGCATTTCTGAAGCTCAATTGAGAAACTCAAACAAGGCACTACAGCGAAACCAGTTCCTGGTTTTGAATGGACAGCTTCCACTCGGCACCTAAAACCATTTCGGAAACGATATCATATTACTTAACAGTAGAACTAACGGAATGGAATGAGTGTGTGCCGATGGAAGATCGAATGAAATCAAGCTAAATGGTTGGATCAAATGTGATCGCTCGACCAACGCAGGTTGGTGTGTTGGTGTGAACATTGATTGGATGAGTTACGAAGGAACCCTAGTGAAACAGCGCGTCTCGCGCTTCCAGACATGTATTTTTGGAGTATCGTAAAACGAAAACCTTTGCAAACACTAATACTAACACGGACGAGGACAACGACTGAGTAGTAGCAGGAGGTACAAAATATGAAATTAATATTTGTTTTTATTTTCAATGACATTCAAATTGCTGCCTCACGTTTTTGCTGTCGCTACCAATTGAGTGTGCTTGGTGCTAGCATGCCGCGGTTGGTGACATTTTTGACAGTGGACAGTGTGTGCCCAATTGAAAGTAAATTGAGACCAGCGCTGGAAACGCGAGCCTGTGCTTATGCGGCCACCAGCTTTGAGCGTCCCAATATCGATCGTGGGCGTTTTTGTACATGCTGTTCTGGAAGGATTTATTTCACTTCTGCCCCCAAGAATGTGGGGGGGGGGGGACCGAAAACCAAAACGGGCTGATGGTGCCTGTGCGTTTTTGTTTTGTTTGTGTAGCAGTAAAATCCACTTTCGTTTTTAGTCACCAGCCAACCAGGACCCCAAAACACTTTTCGTCAATGACCTTGACGGCATCGAAGCACAAGACTTCGTGTCCTCGACACGTTTCCACCTGGGGTCCACTTACTGCGCTGGACGATAATGGCAATTTCATTCAAATGGGAACGACCCAAGTCACGCACCGCGCGTGTACGAAAAAGGTAGTTAAATCCAGGAGCCAGGTTTTGCTAACAGAAGAAACCAAGTGCTTAGGAGTGTTTTTTACTAGCGCTGGCCAGAAGTGGAGTTTGTTCACCTTTCTGGTACGGGAGTTTTTAATTAACACACACACAGCCGGACTCATTATGCGACTTTCTTGAAGACAGGCATGCGGTCTAGGTGTTGGTTTTAATGTTCGCGTGTGTGAATTATGAAAAAATGTTGAACGATTTTGTTTTGTTAAAGGTATGCTTCGATTCGAATGCCGAAACAATACAACACACTGTTTTCGATCTGGTTGATAGTCCAAACAGACGTATATAATCTCGTAGACACCTGGAGAGTTTAATCTTCCGCAGCGTAGCCTACTATACGTTATCAGGAAAACGTCAACGAACCGAAAGGAAAATGACACTATAGTGCAGATCACTGGTAACGTGTGACGTCAGCTGCAAATCACATTTAATGTTTGTTGTGCGTCTCACTTTACGACGGGTTCTGTGCATTATCAAACATGCAAACGATAACGATCGCCGCGCGAAGGTAAGATGTGTACGGAAAGTTTTGAATTATGACTCCTTTTTTTATCATGGCTGCCGTTAGCGCGGCATTGATGTTTTACGGTGTGTATAATTTATGGCCTTGCTCCGGTCCGGTTTGTTATATTTTTATAGTGCATCACGGGGTCCAGACATGGGATGTGAAGGATTTCTGGACGCTGATAAAGACAGTGAACCCGGCAGACAGAGCAGGAGAGCGGAGAAAAAATAAAGGTGTGTTTTGGTATGGGTACCGGTAGGCACCGAACAGTTCTTCTCGATGTACGTGATTGTTCGATTGGAAATACAAAAACCAAAACAAAAACCAGCAAAAAAGCACACCCTTTGAAAAGAAGGAGGTTAATCCATTGGGACTCGAAATCCCGGTGGGAGTTGTATCGCTTTACAGTGCCTCTGTGGGACGCAAACCACCACGGGTTGTTACGGTAATCCGGTGATGCTGCGGCCTCTATCTAACGCTAACAACGAGGGTTTTGGCTGGATGGGTACTTACTTGGAGGCTTTGGCACGTTTCGTTTAACTTGCATCCACTTGTAGGTGGGTGCATTCTGTTGGTTTTGTTGCTGATGAGCATGTTGTTGCTGTTGCAGCTGCTGGTGCTGTTGCGATTGCTGGTTCGCCGAATGCTGTTGCTGCTGCTGCTGCTGCTGCTGCTGCTGCTGAGTATGCATGTTTTGCTGCAATACTGCAGCATGATGGTGATGATGATGAGGGTGAGGGTGATGATGGTGGTGCTGCTGGTGGTGGTGGGAAAAATTGTTACCTACAGCACCGTTACTGTCCCCATCGTCGGATGTACTCGCGTTGAGCAACACTTGCGGAGAGTCAATCATTGCTGCGGATGTAGAAACGTTAGGGCTGCACTGGGCTACCGAGTGCTGATTATGGGACTGCTGGAGGTGCTGATGTTGATGCGGCTGAGAAATGGTATCGGAGTATACCTGTCCCCACCCAGCAGCACCGCCGTTCACACCACTAGGGGAGGTTGTGGGGTTGTGCGGATGTGACATATGCGGATGTTGGTGAAGATGGGTATGGTGATTGTGATCACCGGCACCGGTAGCATCGTCCGTTATAGCTCCAGCAAAGGCTCCGTAGCGATGTAGATGCAATTTGGAATCGTGATGATGCGCCAGATAATTAGGATCTGCGCAATCCTGTGTTTGGTGATACATCGCATAATCCAGGTTAGTGTAACTCAGACCATTATCCGCACTAATGATACGGTTTTCCGGAAACGGAGCCGTCGGGTTCGGCTGCCCTGGGCCGTAGTAGATAGCGCCTTGGCTATCGCCTTCAAAGTATAAATCGGTCGTCGGAGAGCTAGAGGTAGTGATGCCGTATTCGATCGCGGACGGACTGTATAGGTGAGATGTGTGAGCATAGGAGGAGGTCTGATGGACATTGGCCGTGGGCGGATTAGAACTGTTACTGGTGGTGCTGTTAGAGGTCACTGCGGTGTTACTGGTGGCATTATTCACAGGTGTCGTATTGCCTACACTAGCAGCGTTGGAGTGCTGGAGCGGTTGGACATTGGGTTGCCTTTGGTGTTGGTGATAATGGTGATGATGATGGTGACCGGCTGTAAAGTAGGGGTAACCTCCGGCCCCAAGATCACTGTTCTGAAAACCACTGGTGTGCGATGAATGATTTCCGTACATACTTATGTCTATCATATTGGCGGTTAACTTTTCAAACTTTAAACTGCTAATTTATTCTAGCACACGCCATACAATTCAAACCATATTTCACCACACAACACTAGCGCTTGCTTAGCACTACACAAAGCACAGATTGCCTCGCAAGGAAGCTTGTTTTAACTCATCACTATGCTCACAGCACCGCGGGAAGAAGCACTACGAACGCACAAACACTGCGTACCAAAAAAAAACCCGATTTAATCCGTTTAAAAGTTACCATAAATCGTTGTTGGTGGCAAAAGACCAGTCGTTTTAATCCATATTTTGTTGGAAAATCAGATAATCAGGCTTATCGCTTAATTCTTCGCCGTAACGTATGCCCCGCGGAAAGGTAATCTATTGCCATCAAGTTCTAATTTCAAATTGACCACGAAATTCCAGCTGCACTGCCAATTTTGTGTGGCGTGAAGTGAATTGTGTTCACGAATGAACGAGGGTCATCGGATGGTCCCTTTCTTCTTCCGCTCGGCCCCTTTTTTATCCATAATTTACACCACGCTTGGCTCCTCCTACTTTTTTTCACCACACCAGATGAATGCACTATGCGTGCAGTGAGGACAGAGCGCGTATAGAGCCGTTTTAGAATCAGCACGAACGAAATGCGCACGCGCTTTGTGCAAGTTCGCCAGCATTGTGGTGGTTTCTTTAGATGCAATTGGCAAACTATCGCTCAGGCCGTTTGCTTTTTTCTTTGCTATTTTGATATTTTCTGGTTGCAAAAACGATCCCTTTAACCGTGTTATAATTATGGAGGAAAGGACTCCAATGACCTTGAGCATTACGTGTGCCAAAGATGCTCCTCTAAAATCATGTTATAGTACCCTTAATGTGTGTCAATATTGTATGAAGTAATGCGTAAAGTAAAGCAGTAAAGCAAGAACTTATATCAAATATATTTAAGACATACAACTCGTTTTCATTGCGGTAAACAGTAGAATTAACTCTTACGAACCACATCATGAGTGCTGCATTTACTTGAAACATACGACACCTACCACGTGTTTTCTTTCAATTGTTATTATTTTGTGATTATTTACCATGAAATATGTAACGATTGCAAACGAAATGAAGTGTTAAAGTAATAAAATACTTAGCAAACGTGTCAGTTTTTATGCAAGTGAAATATTGTTGATGTGTTGGGTTAAATACGCGAAAATGTCTTGTTCATGCATTTATATACAAATCATTCCCATTTTGTGCTTTTTATTTTGCTCCTTAATGTTGGTTTGATACGAGTCTTACTATGTTTTAAATTACCCACACTTGAATAGTTACTCCTGCCTATGTTGGAATATACGTTTCAGACAAGATTTGTTCCCAAATTGGGCGTGTAGGTGAGAAATTCGCTACAAATTCAACTGTTGGAACAGCTCGCTTCGAAAAACTAGTAGCTATAGTAGAATTGTTTTGTAAAATTATTTAACCATGCAAATATTTATGAAGATGTGTGTGTGTGTTAACATTCATCTGCCGGATGACTTGAACATTTTATCACAAAAAATCAATTAATATCGCTTGTCTTGGAAACTGTGTAGCTTTCACTTTATCCTAGCCGTTTCTACCATATTGAGCAAAGAAAAGGATTACGTATGCATTCAGGTTGCATGACTCAAGGCACCCTTAGTAACTAGCAAATTATGTACAATGATGTTCATTCAGAAAGTTAAATGTAAACAAATACCGTTAAACGACAGTTGCATTTTTCAGCCTTCTAAAGATCGGTGTTTGTTGTATACAGTTAGCTATCTGAGTTGCATCATGTCATGATACGCTTTATGATAGATTGAGCTACTAACGTTTCGATTGCACATGGAAATGGGCCTTGTGTGAAAATATTTTGCGAACGTACGTTGACGGATAGGGCCGATAAGACGGATGCAAACGTGAAAATACGAACATTTTCCGTTATTTTTCCAGGTAACTGGATCGCCGATTGCGATCATAAGTAGCAATTAAAATGAAGAAGGGCATGAGGTGTTGTTTTGCGAGTAGCTCACGTGGCTATACCACTACAATCCAACCGGGAGTAATGATCGGGAAAAGCGAAAGAATGGAAACGATTTGTGGTCCGTACCAATTCAATTAGAATAGTCGCTCGTAATTGAGTTTTAGTCATATGCACATGATTTTATGTTTTCGTTAGTTGGATACGTTTAATGCAGTAGAACAGTGGTATTGTATGTTAACTGTAACCTGGTCTTGATAAAACGAATAGTAAGCAGACTGAGTAAGAATCACGCGACGAACGGACTTGTATTTATGTAATAACGAAAATAACATCATTATTCGTCGCATTTCGTTTGGAGGATCAGCAGGGAGCTGAAACCAACAACCAGTCCCTTGTTGCTGTTATCTGCTGCAAGAAAACAGTCCCATGTTGGAATAGTGCTGGGATAAAGTTGGCAGCATAAGGCGATGAGTTGAATTGGAAGTGTTCGTGAGCAGAACATGTGAACGTGCGAAATATTGCAACTAGCCAAACACTCACACACGCACTGTGCATGGTTAGGCAGATCGAGTGGATACGGGAACGAGTGACAGATTGGGATAGAGCCAAAGCCGATCTGCTGCCGTTGGATCCGTAGAAAGGGCCCAGCGAAGAAGGGACGAACAGCAAAAATAGGAACCAACCTTAACAGCAACATGAATATGTACGCATTTTGAATATGAAGGTGACATGACAGCGAAAGATGGATTGGTGTTTTCCTCCATCGTTTTTTTTTTGGTTTCGCCCAATGTTCGCTGAAAATGTCCGTTTCAGTCCTGCTAGTTGCCGGTTGAAAAACAGTCGTTGTGCACAGCAGCATCAGAAGCAGAAGCACTAACAGAAACACCAACCAGTATGTGAGTGAAGTTAATACAGACGGCTGGCATGAGAGTGGTGCGCGGTGGTTAAAAGCAAAGGAATGGGACCCCGAGGAGCAAATAGAATATGGTATTTACGGTGGACGAATGTGCCGTATCCAATCTTATAATCTGGCCTCTCTACGAATCTCACTGTGACAATCAACATAAGGATTCTAGTAGCCGACACTGGCAAAAGTGGGAAAATAGCAATGTATGTGGCTTGTACTGTTGCTCTTTCCATCTCTGTACCGCTTATGATTGTCAGCAGCAGCAGCAGCAGCAGCAGCATTATGGCACTAGCCGGAACATGTAGAGGGAAGAGAAAAAACACATAAGAACTCGTTCTTTCCAGCGAATCCAGAGACTGGAAACATTGCTCATGGCTCATGGCGAACCGGGTATTAAGAAAAAGAATATAGTTGTTACTTAGACGACAGCATGTTTTGCTACTATTATTATTATTGTTGATTCTGTCAATGGTTACGCAGCAGCACGTTTCCTGATGGTGTTCCTTTCGCTGACAGCTCTGACATTCGGTCGAATAAATTTGCGCATCGATGTGCTTACTACGGTTTTGTGTAGCAGATGAGTGGTAGTAGAGATGGCTTCTAGGTAAGGTGTAATGAAAGAAAAGAAAATTAGATTTCAATTGTAGTCTGTTTACTTAAATAATGGGGTACGATTCACGAAAAAAAAAATGATGCAATATGTAGTTCGCTGCGTATGTTACAAATAAGGTACATTGTAGCAATACAGATGTTGTGTTTATACTTTTTCACTTAAACCATGTATTTATCTGCCAACTAAACAAGTATGGCTCATTTATTAAGTCTTACCTTAATATAACTCTTTTCCAACCTGAGCGAATAAATTAAAAATATTAAGAAAAAGGAAAACACAGTAGAATGAAAAGAACCCCGGGATAGGTGAAAGTTGGAAAAGTGAGATGAGGAATTAAAAGGATGGATAGATATGCATTACATTTTTACGAACAATATAATTATTGGATGTTTTGATTGAGTTGATGCAACTTTATATAGTAAAAATTAAAACAAATTATGTACGGTTCGGAATTATCAGAAGAAATCTATAAATCTTCCTTCCTAGTCGGCACAACAACCTCAGGAGGTCTATGCCTGCCATTTCTGGCTTTCTTTAACTTTATTAACCTGTAGATGGATGGCCAAGTCTGGCGTACGAAGGATTCGTCCGGATGGGATTTTGGGCCCTGTCGTGTGAAGAACGGCGCCGCTACCAATACACCACTGAGCCGCCCCAATCTATAAATATACTGTAAGGAAATATTAAAGAAAATCATATCTAGTCTGATTTAAGCTATAATCGAATGCGGAAGTATGATTAAAACGTCTTACTGATCAGCTCATCAAATTAAACTTGAGGAACATACAGTTAGCGCAGGAGATTATTCTCGAGATGCGTATTACTGTCAAGAATGTGTCAGGATGCTACTTTGAGTATATGTAACAAGCTACCTTTTAAATTCCAGTGCAATGTTGTTAGTTGTGACATTTCTGTACCGTGAGCATGATTGAATTATTTTATGATTTCATAATTGATTAACGGCAATCTAATCGAATGACAATAGAGGGAAAAGATTTGAAATATGTTAACTGTTTCTTTATAAATGTTAATATACATAGCCATATTACTATAATGTAAACAAAACACGCTTTTGAAACTCACAATATAATCAAAAGATTTTACAATGAAATTGCAAAATACAAAAAACAAATAGCGGCATTATCAAATCTTGTACAAGGTTTCCTCAATCATATTGGTATGTCTAAATTTGTTTTAATGTTTTCTTCATTTATATATTTTTCTTTAACAGATAAAGTTAAGGTGTGATAAAGCTACAAGACTGTGTTTACTATTCAACAGCATTACTTTTATGCGTTGTGTGGAAAGATGTCGGCTTGATTGGAATGTTATTTCGAAATCGAATGCTTACTGAATCCATTCTGAATTGAATTAAAGTTTGCATTTATTTTTCATATTAATCAGAGGTATTATTATTATCATTATACTAATATTGTCATTATTAGTAGCTAGTCCATTGAAAAATTTAAAATATTTTAAATAATTTCACAATCAATGTCGAATGAGACCGTACATAAATAAGTTTATTTGAAAATATGTAAAAATGTGTCAATCGTGTCTCAATGTCTCACAAATTGATCGTTTCTGCTTGGCGGTGCCTGGAATTGTTAATATCTAATAGATTTAATTTTATCATGTATTCTTAAGATGTGGTTTCATTCGAAAATAAGTTTTAAATGAATTGTAAATTGAATGAATCTTTGGTAAACTAAATGTTTAGTGTTCGTGAAATTAGCTACGTAATCTTCATCTATTTCTTCTTCCCTGTGGTGATACAACCTTCATTCTTCGATAGCCAATTCTAACCTCCCTATGTTCTTCTTTTACTTTTTGCTTTTTCAAGTTTCTTATTATTCATATCTTAACTTTTTGATGATTTGGACTCGTCAGTCATGTATTTTACATAGTCATTCCTATTTAGATTCGCACCTACAATTTGTGCTTTATTAGCTCGATGCTTAGCGTAGAACAACTAAGATTTTCTTTACCATATGGATTTGGGTGTTGGGATCATTCATCGTCTCCAACGTCTCCATCGTCTAATCAATATGATTTCCGATAGCAGCTATTTCGAATACAAACCGGACGTTTTGCATTATTACAGGTTGTAAGGACTGAACCGACGCCAATCGTTTAAGTAGCCTTCTTTGTAATATGTCTGTTAACGATAGCCCGCAACGAACTCTTGATAACTCATATCACGTAAATTTAAAGAATCCAGGTGCTTCAACTTTTGTATAGAGATATTCAAGAGACCGGATATTGGTATCGATATTTGATGACAGTTACGCAGATCCGTGATTGACAGTTCTGTGTCTGTCTGCTGTACCTCTATCGGAATTGATTGTGGGTGACATGTTGGCTTGAAGCCATGATCCCAAATTCCCAAAGGAAGACACATCTTCGTTTTTCTTTGAAGGAGATAGTCGTGTTTCTACCTACCTGAGATGATTGACTTTTCCATGAACGACCACAGCAAACAATGTGTAGGAAATGACGATTTTATACATGTTACTTATCCTGCAACAGAAAATGCAACCATAATAGGATGAGCTGTTCCTTAGCCAAGCTTACAACGAAGCTTTGTTCATGTTTACTATTCAAGACCATCTCAACGGCTAATCCGTGTTTAGGGTATCCACGGGAGGGCAAAACAAACACCCACAGCTTGGACATTGCAACCGATACAGCAAAGAAAAAATGGTCAGGTGTCTATAGTTGTGGAAGTTGTGTCAATCCTTTAATTTTTCTTCTTTTGCTCTTTAATGGGCAAGCAACGCGTGCGTTTTGCGAATCGGCAGCAATTAGAATCGTGTTCAGCTGGTACACTGATGGGCGAATGCTAGAACGAAACGCAATAATGCCGATCATGTAGCAGTGTAGAAGTCAATTCTCAAGAAATGTGAACACAGGGGAACAAAACCAACGAGATGTGGGAGGGCAATAGAAGGGAGCAGAGTAAAAAGTAGTAAAAGATTGACGAAGATAATCTCTTAAACATATAAACACGTCAAGCTGTCGTACAACTGTCGAGACGATTGGCTTAACATTAACAGCGAGCGAGCAGGAAAGGCAAAAGGCAAGGAACCAGAAAGATGGTTCGGTGCATTCAACGTATGACAGCATGCCAGATAACTCACTGCCGGTGATATTCTGAAACTGAAAGGATGAATGAAGAAGGTGAAAACGACCAGTTAGCATGAGAGCGAACGATGGTTACAATTGATGTCCCCAAAAAGGTCTCTTTTGGAAAGTCATGTTGAAGTAGTGGAAAAAGTTTCTGTTAGCATAGTGATGCAGCAAACCAATACTTCCAAAATGAATAGGATATAATTTAATTAAAATGACATGAAACCCTTTCGTACGTATCAGTTTTAGTTTATTTGGCCTGTTTACACGTTTGTGGATAAGGTTGTACAGTAGCAAAAGTTTTTGATCACAATGTTGCCGTTGAAATCGTTTTAACCTAATCGGATTATATGTAATGAGCTCAGTAATTTACAACTGCGGCAGGTTTTTTTTCTGTTCCCATGTACTAATGTGTTCGGGGGAGAGTGTGTCACGAGGAGCTCCAGCCAAATGTTTTCTTGTCCATGAAACTGAGAACTCTTCGTCGGTGGTGAACATCACTAAACTGTAGATCTAATTAACAGTGTAAGTGGTACGTCATCTGTTCGGTGTGAGATGAAACCGGACAAAATTCAATTAAGAAGATATGAAGGATAGAAATGATAAACTGTTCATCGGTCATTTGACGACAGCAAAAGACTTGAGAAGCATTGAGAAGACCTGAAGCAAGCAGCGACTGGGACTGGTCCGTCTGTTGGAGTAGGTATTCAGGAAACAAGGAAGCTGTATTCTTACGCGTCGGTTACAAGCAGAGGATAGAATAAATCCAAAACAAACAAGCGCTCTCTAAAAAAAGCGGGGCAAAATTCATTTCTTCTCAGCCACAGCTAGCTCATCATACTCATCTTGCTCTCAGGATAACTGGATTTTTGGTTGTCGCTGGAAACGGTCAATTAGCGAAACTACAGGGCCCATATCCATTTGTTGCGGGGAAGAAACCAGGCGTCAACTCGTGGAGAAACCGGTCTCCACGTAACACCATTGAGGAACAGAGTTTCCTTGATTCTTGGACACGATATTGGAAGCAGTAGTGAAAAAGAGGAACAAACTGGTTACCCGCTGAGTTTTGATTGCGTGTGATTAGCCGATTCTCACCCGTTGTATACCGTAACAGGTCGATGCAATAGCAATGGGTACATCACGTCATTCTCGCAAGTCCCGCCAGCGGACAAGAAATCAAAAGTGACAAGTTGGAATATATGCGCGCATCCATCCTCCGCTTACACATTCGACACATTTAATTTGGATGCGTTGGCCTCCACTCTTGGGACGACGAATGTTATGAACATAACTTGGAAAAGGAAAATGTAACTTCCTTCCTCAGCCATAAGCCATAGGACGCTGTTCGGTTCCACTGACATGTTTGTTCGATTCTGATGTGTGTTATGTTTCTGAGGTTGACTTGCGCACTATGTGAGAACGACAGTGAGCTGGTTAAAAAATAGAATTATTTGGTCTTATTTTTATGCTGCACATACCTTCACACACCACTTGCGTCATCGAATGTGGCTTTCTCGGTTTATAAAAAGACCATGACGGCAAATGTACAAATACACATTTGAAATACCTGCTAGAAATGATTGAAGTAAGAAAGTTGGAATAATATCAGAATTTGTGTTTGTCCATTCCTTGTCCCATAATGTTTTATTTGTGTAGTGGCGTTAGATGGTATCGGATCACTTTAGGAGGAAAAGCGAAAAGAAGATTAAAAAATGATATTCATTTATCTTTATTCGAGAATTAACTCGATACCCAGTAAGCTGAAAGCGATGTCGAGACTATCGTCGACTGTCGATCTTTTCCTGATTTAAGAGCGCGTAGAAGTCTCTCAGAATCAATGACAAGAGCAATGACGTGACCATGGCAACCAGGGCAGGTGTCATCGGTGTAGAATGTTCGAAAGACAATAAGAATACGTTCGGATGGTCAATATGATGAATTTATCTTGCTTGAATATTTCCATTTTTCCCACAAGTGCCACATGTGCCATGTTTTTGATAAGTTTTTCAAAAAGCATCCATTATAGGATGAGGATGTAGTAGTTATTTATATGTATATGCCTTTCTGATTAATTGCAGTTTTAGTGACAATATATTACCCACTGTATGTCATAATGCGTCGGTGGTTTCAAAACGGTTTCACAACGATTCGCTCGCTATAATCTCTTATAGTTAAATGATGCAGCTTGTTCAATAGATCTTTAAATATGATCGTGAAACTATTTGAGAAAAAAAGAAGCCTGGATGGCTTATGAATAGTTCAGAGATATCAGTTTACGGACAAGTGTTAACAGTATTAAGTATTAAGGTATAACATAACATGAGTCAATTTGAATCAGCAGTTGGCGTTCGCTTAGTTTAGTGAGCAATATTCGGTAGCTGGAAGGTATTAGTTCGATCAACAATCAAAGGCAAGACATCTTCCAACGCACCGAAAACATTGTCCTTATCCATGACAAATCAGACCATTCCGTGCAGTTCAACAGGGATAAGATATAGCTGGTTACGCTAGACAGAGGAAAAGAGTAAAATTTCTATACAGGGGTTTCTATGTTTCGTTTTCTTCTTTTTGAATTTTAATCGATTGTACTGACTGCACTGGTTTGTGGAAAAAGTTGAAAAAATGTAATGTAAACCCGACGTGATGGCAAACACACGTCCACCGTCCCTGGCGAAGGCCGGGGGAGACACAAAGGGAGGAAGGTAAGTGAAACAAATGAAGATGCATTTGACAAACTGATTGATTAGTCCACGCAAATCGACACGTCCTGTCAAGGTGAAAAAGTATAAAAAACGAATAAGTCATTGCGGAACCTGTAGCACACAAACACCCGACGACGATGGTCAAAGTATGGATAATGATAAGAAACCGAGGGAGCGTACTTTAGGCTCACACTAGCATTCGGTGCGTTGAAAAGCAAAAATGATCGGGCCGAGTTGAGAGTAAAAAAAAGTCGAAGCTAAATCGCGTAAGCCACATGCCTATGGAAGGGCGTGGAACAAGTGTGGAAATCTACGTGCATGTGTGTGTGTGTGTAAAAGAGGATAGTAGATTGATCAAATATGCTTGATCATCTACTTGGTAGTTTGTGCTGATAAGCGAACGTGCTGTATGTAAAGACAGCAAGTCAGTTTACTTCCATAGTCTAGCAAGGTGAGTACTAGCAGAGTGCAGAGGCATGCAGGCATAAACGAGGGCATGCAGGACGGAAGAAGATAACAAGGAAAATCGATCCTTCGATTTGTCAATCGATCGAATCTTTCACCTAAATCCGACAGCTCCGCATGTAGGCATAGAATAGGGCTTACAAAGGCTCTTAGCGTGATTGGTTTTTGTGGCGTTGGTAAGAAAAACTTTGCTCACGTCATCGTGCCGCAAGCTGTGTTTGTATACCTATCGTTTCGAGATCGAAAACGCGAGTCTGCAGAAGCTAGACCGCGCACTAAAATGTCGAACAAACCTAGACAGTGAGGTTCGACATGGAGTCTGCCAGATCTGTTTGTCGTCTTGGTACGATTTCTATCTCGCTGCCTACTTTATCTCACATGAAAATGAATGACGATGTCGCGCCGTAACGGCTCATGTGTTTGACGGTGGCAAGGGTAGTACGGTAAAAGGAAAGCAAAAATACAGATTGTTTTTATCATGACACAATCGAACGAAAACTAACCGTTATCGATCCTCTCACGTGTTTATTTGCGTTCACGCAGGTTGACTTTAGCCCTGCTATCTTGGGCGAGATCCATCCTTAAGCTCCATTGTTCTTGTATGAATGATGGTAAGGAAGCTATGTTAAGTTATGGGCCGGGTACGACCGTTTCGTTACTGTTGCCTTACTGTCTCGTGCGCCTTTTCCACGGTCTATCCTCGATCCCATGTGGGATGCTGTGCTACTGCTGTATGCCTCTGTAGCTGTGTTATCTCTATTGGCTGTTTGTGTGTTGCATAGGCGGAAAGTGCGAGAGCTTCGTGCTGCTGTTTCAGTTACTTGATGAATCTCTTCCTACTCTGTTGTTTGCGGGGTATTTGAGGCCGTACTTGCCATTTTTCCTAACGTCTACATTTATGGCAGCAGACTCACACAATGGTGGTGAGGAATAATCAATCTTCGATTTTCATCGCTGTTGTCAAAATCAATAATTTTGGGTTATATGTGTAATGTTCGTAAACTCCCGAGTGCAGCACATGTGGCTTTTCGTTTTGTGTTTTGCTGTTGTTGTGTTAGATTTTTTTGCCGAAAGCTTTTAGATAGTAACATTCTTTTTTATAATTAACTAAAACATGGTTTCATTGTTCTGAGTTTGTTTGAATGGAGCGCAAACGTTATCTTATATGTATGAAAGTATTGGATAATTTAATTTAGTTCAGGTAGTTGGATACTGTAAAATATGCCAAAGAATTGTACATAAAAGCCTTTCAAACACAAGCAAAGATTAAAATGTATATCCTTCAGTTCCTAAACCGTTAACGCATTGTTGATATAATTTTATATTGTTGTCATAATACTTCCGATACTGTTGAAGAGAAGCTTTAATCATACCAGGCAACACTTTTTTTTCCTTTTATGTCTATTATATGACTGACTGAAATAATAAATAACTCCGTATATTGGAGAGCGGACGACAAAAAAAAACAAATATTCCAGCTCCAATATAAGTAAATGAGATTTAACAGATATAAAACAATTATACAATTGGAAATAGGAAAAGGTGGAAATTGTTTGAAACTTTGGTGTTGTGCAGTGTTTTATTTTATGTCATTTATGTGATAGTGTTTACTACACTTGTAGTAGGCATTAGTTTAGTAAAATATGCAAACGACGAGGTCTCACATTGCATTAGTATGTCTACTATTGAACTCTAAACGGTTAGTGCTTTCTATGCCATAGTCAATTCAATTTTCATTCGAATTTTCCTTTATCTGTATGAGGCTTAGTGTTAGACACTGTACCATCGTATTGCTTTGTAAATATAATTCGTTTTGTTATTGAAAAAAGTTATACTATTTCAATTTGTTGTGCTTAAGCTCCTATCAATGATAAGAGCTAAATCACAAGCAATGCTGCAAAGCAGGCACCATTAGCAGGGACGGGTTGAAATCAATATTCACAATCTGTGCACTCGGATTTTTTGGCCTTCCTAGACGACATGTTTGTATAGATTAGGCTCGCTTAAGTAAAGATATAGATAAAAATAATTGAGCGATACGGTGTTCACTAGGATAAAGATGTTTTTTTTTTTTCAATGACCCTGAAAAGATGTTCCTTTTTGTGGTTTGGATTAATCGAGAAGTTTGTTTACCGTTGGTGTGTTATCAGTTAAGTAGTTTCTGTTACTTATGTTTTGTAACAATTAGTACCCGTAATAACTTGGAACGTTAGGATTAAGGTGGATTAGTGAAATTTGAACGATCACTCGATTAACTGGGAACTATCGGAAGATTAATAATCAAGTAAGTATCGGAACATTAATTTCCACAAACTGTTCAGTGTGTGAAAACCTTAACAATTTGCACAAAACCATAAGCAATTAATTAAATTATTAAATCTGAATCAAGAAGTATTATCGTATGATATTTTTCATATCTTTGTACGAACCAAATTTACGTAGTTCAAGTAGAGAGTTTATTGTATTGCAATGAGCGAAAGCGTGGCAACTACATAAACTGAGTTCAATGTTTAGTTTCAATGATGTACGTCGTCGTGATCTTCGTCGTTCATGTCATACGTCGTGGATGCATTCGAAAAAACTGCCATGCATAGTGCTTAAAATGGCCATTGAATCTGTGTCACATTTAAAATTACATTCGAAGTGAATATTGTATAAACGAACGTTGAAAACGACCGGAAATCTGAAACGCACAAAAAACGAACCGCCAGAGTTAAGACGTTGCAAGAAATTTGTTTGGTTCAGGCAATTGTATCTCATAGGTTAAACCAAATACCTTTCGTTTACGTTGTAGAATCGTCTCGTATATAGAGTACACCAAAATATCGTAAACAAAAGTGATGCTCTAAATAAAACATTATTTCTATATCAGCGCTTTTCTATTTGTAATGATTTCGAAAGGATATTAAAAGCATTTTCAAAAGCATCCTTCAATGGGCGATGTGGTGAAGAAGCTTAAAGCCATCCTCTTGCATAATATGTTTGAATGCAAGAATAAGCTTTACGCTCGTAACAGCAACAAATGACAGAAGTGTACAAATTGAGAACTTGCTATTACTAGATTCTAAACGCGCTTTTCGACTGCTTGTCGATTACTTACCTCTATCATTTATTACTTGCCGTTTGGCTTTGATCCAATGATTTTTTTTCGAATCCACCTTACTAATTCCTCTGGGTTTGCGCTGTTTAGTTAAGATTGATTGCGCAACGAAAATTTGTGAATATATACTCAGCTGTTCTTTTGTATCGTCTCATTTGCTAGCTGATTTGTTTGCGGAGTGAAAATGCAACAAAATGCTCCGAAAACATGAATTGTTCGGACTAAACATGACAGTTGCCCAAAGAGAGCAATTAGACTTTCAACGGTCAAAATGAAAGAGTGCTCGCTCTAACCGCTGTTGCTCTCCTGCTTGCGCTCCCGCCGAATCGAGCTCGCTCGATGACTGTTTCAAACCTGAAGGATATTCTCATGCTGTTCGCTTCTTCGGCGTCATGCGCTCTCGCTCGTGTTCATTATTTGATATTGCGCACACACGTGTGCATTTTCTTCGTCAAATTGGTTCACAGTTCGTACAGTACAGTTGGTTCAAGTTGAACTGTGGTGTTTTGGAACTGTAGCGCTATCTGGTGGACAATATGGAATGAATGGTACACCTGTCAGCACCTGTGGTAATTCTATGAAAATGTTGCTTTAGGTTGTTGTCTTGGCTACAAGACGACTGTTTGTACCGACACTACATCGGAACGATTTGTACCGACATTGACGGTGGCGTGAACAAACGAAGTTAAAAAGAACTTTTCCCTTCAAGACAGTAATATATTTCCACATTAACAACTAGAAATAACAATACTGCCAGACGTTCTGTTAAACAGCAACATGCATCGTTAACTGGTCTTTTTCCATACAATAGAAGTTAGTGTGAATAGTGTGATCTATCATGTTCGGTGATATTCTGTGATGGGTTTAAAAGAGCAAATATATAAATAATTCCAAGGAGACTTGGGTTCGTTCAAATGATAAGTTTTCTTTGCGATCTTATAAGTTGTATGCAAACAAGGACCGACAACAATGATTAAAGTTTTGCATTAATGCGTTCCACGTTACTTATTCGGAAAGTAGAAGTAGAATCAAATACAAATAAAAGGAAATGGACTGAATGACAGGATTCTTCAATCCGGTAAGAAATAGAGTGGATAACAAAAGAAAGAAGAATGAAAAGTTATATTATCATTGATCCTTTATTTTACATTTCGAAATGCATGATCATTATTGATTTTTTGCTATAACTGTTGGTTATAATTTGTACATAAAGAAGTATCATTAATATACCGACGACGATTTGTGAACATCTGTACTCTAACGATTATTATGTTTTGTTTGCATTGACCACCCTATTTCATACACCGATCATCATTGTACAGCTCGTTCGCTGGGTCGCCGTGCATTGTGTATCCTGTACCAGGAGTAATCTACCATTGTTATGTGATATAAAAATCCGCTTGAGCTGGGATTGAACTCCCAGACGTTTGGTTCCACCTTATTTACAGGGATTAATATCCTGAGGCTAATACAGCTGGACGAAAACAAATATACACCGAACAAAAACGTCTGTAAAGTACAGAGAGGCAATAGGTAACAATTCAACAACAACAGGATTGCTTTTTGTAAAACAAAATGCGCGAAAACAAAAAGTTGATGGAAAGGAATGCACGTCAATGTGCGTCTTATGTTCATAAATATGCACGTGGTCATACGATATTCAAATCCATTCTCCATTAACGAGATGCAATGTTGAAGCATGAAGCGTTTTACTTCCTTACGTAACTGCCTCATATGCAGGGAAGTTCGTTTGTGCTTTAAGGGAAATTAAGAACTTGCCGGCAGCAAATGTAAATGTAGAATTAGCTAAGCTGATAATATTCAGGAGCGAAATCATTCGCCAAATTGCTAAGGAAATTGAAGTCGGACGAGTTGGAATTGTCCAGACTAACCATGGCGGCTGGTTTTGTTTGGCCTGCGCTGCTGCTGCTGCCAGCAGGCGGACAACCATTAAACGAGCAAAGTTCAGCTGTGTTGATGTCGTGGTGGTTTCCTATCTGGGTTGCTGTTCTGACTGCAGTGTTGTTTATGCCGACACCACCTACCCCAGCAGGGTTCGGCAGTGCTTGTTGCTGATGATGGTACGAATGCAGTTGCTGACTGTTTTGCTGTTGGAAAGCATGCTGATGGTGATGCTGCTGTGGATGGTGTTGCTGCTGATGCTGCTGTTGATGAAGATGCTGTTGTTCGTAGTATGCACTAGCTACGGGAGATGCTTGATGGAAGGCAAATGATTCACAGGAATCATTTCCCATCGCCGCTGGTACTGCGGTACCGAGGCCAGTGTATGGGGCATTGCCTTGGTAATCCATGTTGTTGTTAGCAGCTAATGTACCGTGGTGAAACGAGCTCATACCATCGTAGTAGTGGCCCTGTCCTACTGCACCCGGTTTCGTAGACTCGTAGTAGCCGGTTCCTGCGCCAAACTCGTGCTGAGGATCGTAATCATTTGGATAGTATTGTTGTCCGCTCGGACCATACTGTCCGACGTTGTTAAGGCCTGTGTCGCAGCTGTTGTAATAGGGTTGGCTCTGCGGGTGGAACGTTGAATCGTTGAGCTGTTGCTGTGCTTGCTGCAGCTTCACCTGGGTAGAATCTTGTACTAGAGTTTTATTGCCAAAACTTTTCAAGCCTAACGGAGCATTAAAATCCGTTTTCTGTGCGTTGGGATAGCCTTCATTTAGGGTATGTTGTGGACCACCGTATCCGGCTCCTGGCGGTATGATTGTTTTCTGATAATGTTGATACGGTGGTTGATAGTGTACGGCAGCATCTGCCTTGCCAAAGTAGTCCTGGGGCTTACTATTGAAGTACATTCCACTACCCGAGGATCCTGTGGTGGTCGGTGATCCTTCACCCTCGTGACTTATGATTGGTCCATGTGGCAGCTTATGCTTCACTATTCCGTAAGGACTGGGATGATTGTAGTACGATTGAAGATTGTTATTGTTGCTGTTACTGTTATTGTTGTTATTATTACTGTTGCTACTCGGCGAGATGGCCGAAGTAGAAACTGGACTGTGGGGGATAGTAATCGGTACCGATGACGGACCCAATGCAGGGCCAGTAGTGTCGTAGCTTTTGAATGAGTTACTGTTGATAATTTTCGAAGAACTGACCGACTCTTTCTTTATCGTTTGTCCCTAGAGCGTGGATGGACGAGAGATTAATGTGCAGAGCCTAACATTTGCGATGATAATGTCCACTTTGTGGTGATAGTACTTACGTCGGATTTCTTCTTCACTTTGGCATGGATCTCATCCTCCTCGTCGAGGCTTCCCGTGGAGGCAACACTGGAGTCAGCACTGACCGCGTTGGTTACCCCACCAGAGCCGCCGCTACCACCAGTCGGAGTGCTTATGTCGACGGTGGAATTCGGTGTCATGGCTAGTGGCAGAGTGTCAGACGAATTTTCAGGGAAGATTCTCATCAACTTCATTGACTTGTGGTTCGCTTTGCGCAGGGGCGACTTACCAGCGTTCGGCGTACTGTTGTTCATCCCCCGAGAGCTGGATGTTGAGTCCGGTATGTCATCCGAGGGTAGTTCACATCCTTGGCAAGATTTTTTGGAGTTGGAATCTGAAAATACACAACATTACCCTTTAATGGCGCTGCGATCCGAGCTGTGTAGGTAGTTGTGTTACACTCACCCTTGAGATCGTCCTTTCCCGATTCGTCATCATCAGTTTTAGAGAGTGTTTGTCGTTTATGCTTCATGCGCCGATTTTGAAACCACACTTTCACCTTTGAGATTGGTGTTTATTGAAAGCATAAAATGAGCGACATCGTTGTTCCGCATCAATGAGGGAAACATGGAATGCATAGAAAGCAGAATGAATCATTCAATCCACTGCAGATCTTGGTGATCGTAACTAATTTTACGTTGAAATTGATCGTTGAATGAAAATGAAATTATAATGAACCGGTTACCTGTCTTTCTGTAAGATCGAGACTAGCTGCTATTTCGATTCTTCGGGGCCGGCAAAGGTATTTGTTGAAGTGAAACTCCTTTTCAAGCTCTAGGAGCTGCGTGTTGGTGTAGGCCGTACGCAATCGGCGTGGTAAACCGTTTTCAGCAACAAACTCAGCTGGAGTGAGGCGCGCATGGGAGAACATGAAAAGAAACAAAGGTAGAAAATGGGTATAATGTAATTGAAGAGCACTAGCTAAAGATTAAGCTGAATCAAATCTATTGTTTTTATACGTATGACAATTGAATTTTTTTTAAAGATCCGTCTATAAACGGTAGGTTTTGATTGAACGTTCGCAAGACTGACAGAATCATGCAAACGGCTTTTAAAGCGATTGTTAAAGAGAAAGTGCATTAATCGATTTTGGCCATTTCCATACACAAACACAGCACACGGCACAACGACGAGAGGCCGTAAAGGGTATACCCGGCAGCATGGATTTCGGCGGCGGCTTCGCTGGGGTCAAATAAACTGCTATTGTCAAACGGTGGCGGGCGATAATTTATGGTTCAATGGTAATTGATATTTTATTGTAATTTGATTACTGTACGGGTTTGTGTGCGAGTAAGGGAAAAGGAAAAATATGTTTGGTTGCTGCTATCGATATTTATTGGTGGTCAGTAAAATTGAATGGTCAATATCCGATTTCACATTAAAGTGGGTGTTATACGTGGCATGATGGAATGACGGAAGCTTTTGCCAGTGCGCATTTCAGCAAAGTCATGTGGCTCATGTTTGCTGATGTTGTGAAAACTGTTGGATAAAGCAGAGATTTCGGTTTCGCCGTACATTGTGTTTTGTTCTTTCCGATGCGAATAATTATTTTGTTATGTTTTTTTTGTAGGAATAGTGAATTTTATTCGTTGTTCGAAGTATGATGTCTGGAATCTGTATTCAAGCAAATATGATTAGTACGAGTTGCAGCATAATCAAATTCAAATGATATTTTCTAGAGTTTCGGAATCGAGATGGATAATCCGAATAGAACGTTCAAATGGCTACTCTCTACTAAGATTTTGGAGGTTTCACCAAAGGCTCAATATCACAGAAAATCTATTGGATCTTTTGTATTTTGAATTTATTTACGTATTTTTGAAGTACCCTTAGCAATAGAGCAATAGACTAATAGACCCTTATATGAAGTTTTTTGCGTTAGAATAGTTTTATATTAATAAAGCAAAGTTACTCGCAGCTGGTTAGTGAGATAGATTTGCTACCAGTCCTGCCGTGTATGAATTCGGTACTGCTATCGCTATACCATCAGTCTACGGTAAAATTCAAACAGCCTGGAAATGTATTCGGAACATACAAAGCAATAATTTTTTTTATTTTGTAAATTATAACATTGCAGCTACATCAAACTTTTTTCTTAAGTAATGTCCGTTTCACACCTGCACCACTTCTAACAATCGAAAAGATTTTATAAAAGAAGACCGATGATGTTTTAGGAAACACTCTATAATAATTACGATTCATCTTGCAATTCAATCCGGCTGTGCATCAAAAATGAGTGTACCAATCCAGAAAAAGCAGGCAATACGCTAAAAAGAGAAGAAATTCACGAAAAAACGAAACAATTTCCCTTTTTTAGATTAATACCTGCGAGTCTTCCGATTCATCAAATTAAATGCATAATCAAATAGAATGTGCATGACAAAATGGGTGGCCACCCGGTGGTAGGTATGGTAGCGGCTATCGTTTACACACTAGTGTAGTCTAGTACCAATTTCTATCCGGGCCTTTTGACTGAATTTCCAGCTACGGGACTCTCATGAGGTTGGTGTCCTATGTAGCATTTGAAGCAGATGAAAGAAAACTTTTCATTTTTTTTCTTAATGATGATGTCGAAACAGTGGTATGTGAATCGATTTAACTTGCTGTACAAAGGTCGAAGTAAAATTCATGATTCGTTATACTAGGTCGATTGTTATCAAAACAAACATATCAATCGAGTGGTTTGAAATGTTAGTAGTAATACTCACAGAAAACATATGAATCTTGCGTGTTGCAAGCGACAATCAGGCGAGTCAGCATTGGGACTAAGAAGTGTGAGTTACTAATCAAGCAGCACCTAGCAAGAAATGTTCAACCATATCATGTGTTTGGGTTGGTAGAAAAGGTCGCACAACGATGATGAGGTGGAATGTTTCGCTTAGTCCGTCAATACTCACGAGAATAGCCAGTATTTATCGCTCTACTATAGACGATGGTAAGTACCAGTGTGTTCGCGTAGTTCATGTTCACCAATGCCGCAGCGGGGCTTTATTTCTAGGATGATAAGGAAGAGTTTTTGGTAACTAGCACTTTTGCCTTATCATCGTATCTATCGTCATCAACATCATCCAAAATAAAAACGATTCAACGATAGCGCCTAGCTTCCGTTCCGGCATTACGGCCAGACGGAAGCGACCACAAATTGTAGCCGATGATTCATGGTCCAGAAGTAAAAAAAAGTGTACAGAAAATGGCCATCGGAGCATTTCGGTGGGCCAGTACGGCGCATTCCATTTCAGGACACAGCATGAGTGAGTCTTTTCCGCAGTTTCGCTGTCAGGGAAGATTCATATACATACATATATATGTACAAATAAATTTTCCCAAAGCAGCGAACCGTTTGATGGATTTGAATCTTGGCATTTGGTAAGGGATCAAGTCGACTGCATAGAGTATTTAAAAAGGAGAAATTTTATGACATTGTTAAATTTTGTTGAGTGTAAAAAAGTAAAAAGAGGAATTATGGAAATTTTCAAACATAATACCCGTAAGCAATACATATTTTAAGATCTCCCGCGTGTTGTTTTTGGATGTTTGATTGCAAACTGGCATTTGTTCTTAAGAATTAACGCGGTAAGAGTTTATTACAGGAAGGTAAAATCAATGCAGAGGGTAAGCAACCTTCTCATGGTGTAAGATTTAGCGGAATCCAAAATCAATCATGATTTGAACAGCGTAGTTATGTGCCAGATTTTAGTAGGTCTGAGAACGGTAACCCTCCCTAAAAATGGGAATCAAGATGTATTGGCATACGGTAGCGGTACTGCTGTGCAACTGTACGTACTTCAGCATGCTACTTTCCCTACAAAACATTTTGTCAATACTTATTCGCACCGATGCAGATGTATGTGTTCGCTTAGTTGACGACATTCGTTCTGCCGAGATGATCTGCCAAGATTTCGGAGGAATAGGAGAGTGCTTCTGCACAAACAGCTGTACTGTCGGTATGAGAGCTGCTGTCAGTCTGCGTTCGGCTAGTTACACATAAAGTGACGGTGGCAATGACACAGCCTAAGATGGCGCAACGGTACTGCACGTTACGAAACGGTAGTTGGAAATCGTTTTTTGAAAATGATTGATTGATCACCACATGTCAATTGTAAACAATTGATCCCTCTTTCTGTATCCGCACGTTTCCGACGGTGTGTTGTGCGAAAATGCTTACGGTCTGCTACATCGTTTGTGCTACACGTAGAGTGTGTTTGTTTTTGTTTATAGATAGCATGGGATAAGGGCGCCTCAGTCAGAAGAACAGGCGCTCGTTGCACCTGTGCATGCCAAATATTGTGAAGAAAGTTTAGCCAATAGCAAGAGGTTGGGACTTGACCATTAGCTTTGGATTGTGTCGTTTCGACGAGTGGGAAGCATGTATGTGCTATGAAAAAACATTTGGTTACCGAGATTTGTCACCAAGCGATCAAACATCGTGAAAGCATTGAACCTTCGTGTTCGGCAATTTCGTTACCACCTCCTCATGTTGGTAACATTGGGACATTGATTTCTGGAGGTCACAGACAAGCAATTTATCAAATACATCCCCTGTGCTTGGATGCACAGGTTGAAAAAAGAAACGATTGGTTGTCACTAGCGTACTCTAGGAGGGACTAACTGCGGAACGATTGGATGAATATGCATAATACCGTAGCAGGAAAGAACTTTCCTGCATCGGCAAATGACGGTACACATTTTAGGGCACAGCGCAACAACACCAACTTTATTTAGGAACAATTTGAAACAAAAACCACAACATAAAACAAAACAAAAGAAATCAATGCACCGACATTACGTTGAAGTTAGTCGCAAATGGGTTTTAATTTTTAATTTGCGATCTGTACAAGATGTCTGTTAGCCAAAGAAACATGAAAAAAAAACCTTACGCACACTTACACAGAAATAAAAAAAGTTGATGTTTAAAGGGCAGGAAATGTGTATAAATTTAAACCAAAAAAGTATGCTTTCCTTCGGATATCGTCCTCGAAGGATGGTCCCATCCTTTGTCCGGTCATGGCCTAAGGGCGAAGAAGAAAAATGGAAGGAAGCGAAAAAAAGTGATTCGGAAAAGATTTTCCTCTATTTTTAAAAGTCATTTAATTTCTGTTGCTGTTGTTTCTGGTGGCAATTGTACGGTGGGGTATGGGGGTATCATTGTAAGCGCAGCTACTTTTTTCTGTGCGTGTGTGTGTGTGTGTCTGCACAACCTTATACTTTTATTCTACTGCCTTTCGCGAAACACGAGGAGGGACGGCAGTGTCATTTCTTGCTCTCCCCCGGTATGCCGGGGGAAATGTTTGTGAGCTATCGTAAATATGCGGTTTTCTGGTAGTTGCACCACCAGGAGCGAGAAGAATAAATTTAAACGATTGCGAAAACAATTACAGGACTGCGTTTAATATCTTTAATATGCAAAATAAGTGCTGCTAGCTTGCATAGAAGAAATTGTTAGATAAAAAAATTAAAAAGAAAACATACTAGCACAAGAATATGTACTGCGGCAATTGGATGGAACTCATCCAGTTTTGGGAAAAAAGAACTAGCAAACTTTAACAGAAACTTAATGGACTGTGGTGTCGAAAACTTATTGTCTATTGAACCGCTGTTGCTAGTCGCGACTAACTTATTTTGCATTCATATATCTTATAAAACATTCACCTATTTAAAATGAATAAGGTTGTACTAGATATAAGTGTGGCTTGTGTATTATTGTGTAGTGTAGTAAGTGTCTCACTAAGAAATAACATAATTTATTTTACTTTTCCGGAGTAAAATTCTGCACAACGAGTGTAAATAGCAATACTAAATCACTAACCGTGATTTAGATAGCAATAGCTATCTATTGCTGTAGTAAACCGTATTATTAGTGTTTTGGGAAAGTATTCATTCCACCCTTCTTAGGGAAATTGGGCATTATGTTAAGATGCAACCATAAATGCAGGGGTATCCGCTCCGAAAGAAGCTGATCCGAGGATAGAGTCAAACGGTGGCCATTGTAGATGAGTATAAAATTGAAGTTTTGTCCGTTGAATCGCTCCTTTTTCGTAAATTCGTCAGGCAAGAGGTCGTTTTAGCTTAGAATTAGGATTTATAAAACCGATTACAATTATCAGGAAACAAACAGCAGGAAGTGAAGAGACTAGTGCTGCTGGTACAGTAACAACTTCTTAATGAAGTTCAAATTTCTTTTTAAAATGTTCAAAATATCAATTTTTGTGCTCAAGTTTGCATAATTGACCAGATTTTATTTTTCACATCAATGTTTCATTATGGGGAAACTGCTCGCAACTTAAGTTTTGCCATTAAAATGCAAAGTAATGAAAATTACTTATTAACAATTATTGCAGATAAAATTTAGTTTCATTAAACTTAACTTTTTTATTGACGGTAATGAATGGTTCAACTGTGCGAGAATGAAGCATAGTAAAGGTAGAACATGAAATAGAGAGAAAACACACACTAATCTTAAACTGGAGTCTTAAAGATAACAGTCTATTTGTCTTAAAAGTCTGGCTGGCGGTGGGGTTGCCGTGGGTGTCGTCTTGTGAAACCACAGGCAATATGTTTTTTTTTTTTGTTTTGTGGCATATTTTGGGGTTCCTTACGGCGTTTTGCAACCAATTAATGTCGGAAAGAAGGGGACCCTCATCAAATTCGCATCCCGCCGGCTTGGAAGAAGCGATTACTTATGACAGTTGCAGGTGGGTGTGCAATTTTTCAAGATGGTTCAGATCGGTTACGTTTATTTCAATACTGGTAAAATAAGCTTAAAATGTTATATAAAAACAATGTTTAAATTAGTATGCAGATAATCCATGCAACCATGATCTAGCGTTAGTGATATAGTTAGAATCATTACACAAACGAATTTATGAGAACTGGGAAGGTACTGAAAAATCGAATGCACACTGTGTATAAATCCCTGCCAAATGGAATGTGAACGTTTCGGAGGGTGTTTCGGGTGCTGGAAATACAGTGAAACCATCTGCTCATCAACATATGGCGACGGAATTTTGGGTTCTTAAGTGAATCCCAAGTGGATAAACTTTTTTTTTATCAGTGATGTTTGCTACTTTGCCGCGCTACCGATGCGAGTTCGGGATGCGAGTGTTCTCGTGTATAATTGATTACGCTCTGTTCCCTTTATTTGGTGCCTAATTTTTGTTATGCCAATCATGCGCGGTTTTATGACTTAAGCTAGCACTAATAGAGGCTATAATCAACCGAGGTAAATTTTAATTTTCACGCCTATGCTGTGCTGCCGCACTTGGACTCGAGTTGTGTTTGTGAGCCTCGTCGTCCATTTGTGAGCGGACTGTTGCTGGGCTGCGGTTAGCGGAACGTTGGTTTGCAGGACAGACGCGTTGGTTTTTTTCCTCTTTGAACGTGCACCGATCCCGAGCGGATAGCAATCAAAGCAACCCACAACGAATGCCTTTAACCAAGGCCGTTTTTCTTACCAGCGCTTGCCGCAGCCGCAGTGCAATGGGATGAAGTTCTCGGACAAGTGCCAGAGTGCCCATGGATTGCGAGTAATTTTGAGGTGTCTACAGTCTTTTGGAAGAAAAATTGTTCCGCAATTCATCAGTACCATCAAACTCAACGGCTGGGAGCCGTATGCATGGTGTCGAAAGGGCAGAGTGGTGATACAGTTTTGCTTTCCTTCTCATCTTCGTCTAACGCACTATTGCGAGCTCTTGTGGGTGCAAGAACACAAGCAGAGCAAGAATCATGTTAGATCGTTAATCAAACTCATTCAAAACATTTCGTTTTCTGTTTTGTTTCGGCTTCGACCATAGATAGAGGGCCGGTTCATGGTTCATGGTGTCCTGGTTAGGAAGGTATACCGACGAGGGCCACGATTCTATGGTGATGACGGCGCCTCCTGTGAGTGTCTAAGAGGCGTTGGCGCCCTTTTGTGATGCTGGGTGGGTAAGGCATGTTTGTAAGTGTTTTGTTACAATCCTCGTTCCCCGGTGTAAATAAAGATCGTTTGTCGTGGTCGTGGTGGATGCGATGGGGGACGATTATCCCTTAATAAAACTGTACCTTATCAAATTTCAAACCGTTTAGCAGCGGTGATTTTATTGATCCCCAGAGAAAACGGTCCACTCTCAGGGAGACAAATGATTGCTTGACCTGTCGACTTCACACGGTGGACCTCTGAACCATCCCCTATTTCATGCGACAAGGCCAAACGATGCTTCTTCAGCAATCGTCGCGATGCGGTAGGGAAGATTGTGTGCGGAATGATAACATAATATTTTTAAGCAGATTAGCACATCATGGTCCATTTTTCTTCTCCACTCCCTCCGAACCGAAGCGAAATACAACTTCCTGCTGTTTTTTCGCGTTCATTCAATCCTGTAATCCAGCTGCCAGGATATGAATGGGCCTTGCCGAAAAGGGAGTGGTAGTTCTTGAAGGAATTTCCTGCTCCGAGGTGTGTGTGCACTGTGCACTGAGACTCTTGTTATTCATGTGTATTTATTTGATAAACACTCACATTTTTTCCTAGCATTGGTAGGTCGCGCCAGTTTTTGCTAGCGCGCATAGACCAATGTTTTGTAGGGGTGTGTGCTTGCCCTTTGCACTTTGTGTACTTTGTGACTGTATCGTGTGGTGAAATAAATCTAGAGGAAAAAAAGAACGAACGTGCCGAGCGAAGGGTGGTTTGGCCAAGACTAAACAGGAACGGTAAAACCGCACCGACTAACGCTGGCCAAAGTGAGACTTTTTTAAAATGCTAAACCGAGCGAGTAAAGCGATGATGACGACAATATAATTTATAGTAGTCATAAAATTACAATGTCAACCGCAAGAAGTGCCACTTCTGTAGCTTCACAAGCATTGGTTAGAGTGTGTGCCTTACCGCACCTAGGGCAGCAGTTGATTTTGTTGATCTGCGGTGACGATAAAGAATCCGCCTGTGTGCAAAGGAAAAGTTTGGGCGGTGGTTTGAACTCAGCGCATAAATGCGTCGTTAATGTTCTCCAAACAATCACACAACACGAGTTCCGCGTGATATTTTAGATGTTGTTAATGGTCTTCATTTTGCATGTATTACACAATTGCAAGAGTTATTGTTTTGAAGCATCTATCATTAAAAACTGTGTATTCCGTATTGTACCCGTATTGAATCTCCTGTTGGGAGGTTCGTGTGGGAAAAATGAACTGTTTATGATGAGTGTAGAATATGAGGAAGATGAACGACAATGAAGTGTTACTATATACAAAGCGGCACTGTAAGACCAGACGTCAGCTTCAAATGGACAGTTTAGGGGGTTCTTAGCCGATACCGCAGAATCGCTAAAAATACGCAAGCAATGAGTTTCAAAGAGCCATAAACATGAATAAAAACGGAAGCGTTATCTTGGTGGGAAAAGCTGCCGCAGGTTGAGAAAGATACGGTTATGCATCAAATTAGTTCCTAAGATGTCGATTTAAATACTACTGTATATGGTTGTAAAAATACCCGAAAAACCACTCTTACCCAGGCTGCTGAACGCTTCATGCATTCAGCAATAAAGTACAAAGAATTATCCGAAATGTTTAAAAAATTATCCAAAACTCTATATTGGTCCTCAATATTAAAAACTGAGTCAATCAAAAAGTATAGCACAAATGCAGAAGTGTAGTTTAGCACAAGCCTCCAGTAACCGAGTCGACCGAACGCAAAGGAAAGACCCCAAGTTCTCACTGTTCTCATGTTCTCGTTTCAACATTGGCTAGAATGAATTCAAATATTTGTATGCATCAGCAATGAATAGTTACAATTAATGGTAAAATTTTAGCAAGCTTGGGATAGAATATTTTCGACGAAAGTCTCAATGAAGTGCCAAGGAGTGCGACGACCCGTACTTTTCCGATAACTAAGCAATACACAAGAAATGAAGTAGATTGAAGCAAACAAGCAACCCATAAGAGTAAAACGTTGAATAACTAACTAAACTAACCGAATTGCAAATAGCGTAACTGAAGAAGGAAAACTGAAAAATTATACAATGTTGTTTTCTATTACATCAATACATTCCTTAGCAAGCATTCCTTATTGCATTGCCATCTAGGTTTGTTCTAAATTGGACTTCTTAAATATTCTAAGTAGCTGGAATGGTAATATTTGTTATAAGAATTGGCCACGAGTTACATATGAACCTGCCCTACCAATGGTTCAGTATAAACGATCTCTAGAACCAAAGAAGAGTTTAGTAGAGAAACGGACTAGAAGGAAAGTATATAAAAGACGAAAGCAAGTAGACGGGATAGAAGAAAGTGTATGTGAGTACTGAAATTCAAATAAACAAATAATAAAACAGCGACGGAAATAAAAACAGAACTGCTGCTACAGTTGTAATACAGTGTATTGTAGAACTGCTGCAGTGAAGCCACGTTGAAAATTTTAAAAATTGAAACATTAAAATGAAGGATTTGTAAGTTTATAATTTTTATTGCAAAACGAACTTTCGATCAATCTTAAATACTTTCCACTGCTATACTGCGTGCGTAGCAATTACATGCACAGAAACAACAGACACTTAGCCATATGCTTAATAATATTATGTTTTTTATTGTATAAGTTTAACAGTTATAGCAGACTGGGGAACGATTATAGCAACGACAGACTGGTCTCGAGCTGGGTAAATGGGGAGAATTAAAAAGCGTAGCAATGAAAAATCACCAGTCGGAAGCGATGTTTTTTTGCGGTTAGCGTTGAGCGATGGCAGATGCAATTGAACGAATCGTTGAGGTTGACTTTGATCTGTCAGTGGAAGTGGACAGCGAATGGCAAAAGGGCAATGAAACGCCCGGCAAGCCCTAGGGAAAGCATTTGCGAGAGCGGGCAACCTGAAGGAAAAATAATTCAACGGCATATGAATTGAAGTCGACTTATGAGCAAGTTTCGTGTAGCCCGTATGTGGCTTAGAAATCATCATTCTTTGTGTAACCTGTTATTTTACTTCATTTGTCATGCGAGCGTATTTCTGTCTTCGCTGTCTACAGCTTTACCATTCACTCTTCTACCCGGCATGTCCGTGGTAGTTGGTGCTTTGTTTTTGTAAGTTGCCTTTCCGTCCGTTTTGCCATATCTGAACATGTTTGTGTTTTGAGAAGGCAGCCGCCGTCTTGCAGGGTTGGGCCGGACACTACTTCGTGATCGTGTGCAAGAATTTAATAGTTTCTTTTCCAGCGTCTCTGAACGACTCTTGCATACCCACGAACGCGTATACGAAACTCCGCTTGGTGGCGGGTTCTGACTAAATCGCATTTTATCATTGCACGCTCGGAGAAAGAAAAACTTCGCATGTAAGAAAGCAATAGTTAAAAATGTCGGGCTAACGGGGCTGTTTGGAAAACATAATTGAAAGCTTCGAGGAACCCCTCCAGCCATCAGTCTGCTGTCAGGTAGGAAAAAAAAACTTATGCTTTGAAGTATAATAACCTAGTATGTGAGCGTGAAGAAACCCTTCATGTGTCATTCGGTTCTTTTATTTTGTAACAGTGATGTTCTCAAGCAGTGAAAGCTGCCTAACTTCACAAAAATATTTGTTTTTGTAGAATAAAAATAGTACGAAAAGTTTCAATAAAAATGCAATGCTTTTTGCACAGAGACAATGACGAATGTTGTAAAAGATTGTCATATGTCACCTTACTTGACACCATTCATTAAGTAAGTCAAAATTGAACACGAATGGCTAAGAAGATCGTTAAATCAAATAATAGTACAAGTCAGAAATAGCAGCTGAAAAATAATAAGATTTAAAATACCAACCAAAAACGAACACAAAACTATCAAAAGGAAGGTATAAGTACATCGCTCGTAGTTTAATGAATGGTTTTGGCATGGTTTCTCTATACAAAACGTAATGAAATAATTACTTTGCATTGTACAATGAATAAATTGATTTGAATGATGTTTTTTCCTCGCACCCACAGAGAGCACCCACATAAAAGTTTCGTTCAAGAAAAGTTGTAGATCGCTTACATTGACGCCGTAAGAATTGTTGGAATACATCGTCAGAACCCTACGCTTCGTGGTGTAGGTAACGCAGGTAGGTTAAGGCAATGCGAACGTGCAAGGTATCGGTTGGGAAGACGTTGTATTTTTAACAGAACACGATCATTAATCATACTAATGCCAAATGCGAAGCACCGAGCGCGAGTCTAGCTATTCTATTTTTTTGGTTTGCTTTTGTCGAGATGTTCTCTCGCGTTCATATAAAGTGATTGAAAGAACTCGTAGAATGCGTCGCGTGGTGTGATGCGTACGTTAGACGTTGACGTTGATGCAAACAGGAAGAGGTACGCAATGATCGTACCGAAGCGGTTTGGCGTGCTGTGAGTAACATGTGTCACTGGCGTTACATGAATTCCGCGTTATCTGCCCGGTGGCTTTGGCGGCTGAAGATTCTGTTTAACGTGTCGCGTTGGAACCGTCCGCTTACCTCGTTCGGTGCTGAATGGAGACGCGTGGTTGCAGGCGGATACAATTGTTAGATAGATAGTTATTTTCCCGATGAGTGATGGGATCGGAACCGTCCGGGGCAATTGTGAGGAAGGCAACAATTAGAAGCAGAAACCTTTTGCATTGCGCCGATGTGGTCGGAAGGTCGTACGGATATGATGTGTTGTTTTTATTTTTGGTTAGCCGATACAATGAATACCCAATGCGATGACAAGCTGAATGAAGCTGTTTTAGTACCAGACATGGGGGAAAAATGCAGTTGTCGCTTTTTTTCTAGGTCACGTACTGTACGCGACCGTGGTCACCGGTCGGTGTTCTAGGGTTGGTTGGTGTTTTATGTGAGTGATAGAGGTTATGGCAAAATCCATTGGATTTATTTTTCTCTGAATGTAAAAATCTATCACAAAAGCGTGACTAGAATTTAGCAGTTGCTAGCATGGACATGCATAAATGGAAACTTTTTGTGCGTTTTTCACTGGTTTTTATGCAAATTATAAAAACTTAAATAAATATTATTAACATATTTAGAATTCAAAAGACATAACTCTTAGTTGGCTTTTCACCCCACTAGTCTGAACTGGTTTGACATGATGAATGAATGATTAAACGATAAACGCTGTATCATACACAATAAAAAAGTGAACTTTTACGTAGTTGGTTTTCACACGACAGGACTGGTCCAAAATTCCATCCGGACCAATCCTCGCTACGTAGGACTGACTATACGGTAACGGCGAAATAAAATCAAAGAAAAAAATGCCAAAAATGGCAGGCCTATACCTCTTAAGGCTGTTGTACCGATAAATAAAAAAAAACTATTACTTGTTGCAGTTTTCGCTTACTGAAACATGATGAAAAATCGAAGATTCAATCGTTCTATATGTTATTAGCATGTAACGTAAATTATGTTATGACAAACATGTGAATTGAATTATAACACATTTGATTTAAAATGTCACTTTTGCCCACCAGGTACAAATTGGCACTATGCTTGGTTATGATGGGTTAACAAACGTGTCGAAAAATTATTAGATTATGTTTCCAACACACGGTGTTTACACGTTTAATCTCCCTGGAATGGAATGGGCCTCCTGGGGTGCTCTCAAACGACGGGGGGTTGTCGTGCGTGCTGCGCTGTTCACAGCTAGAGTAGCTCCAGCAGTTTCGGAAGTCTTCGATGATATGGATTATAAGTTAAGAGGGTGGTCAGTAGTAAATCATTGACAGTGTATCCACTTCATACATGGGTTCTCCCGTACGATGCTACTATCCTTCGGTCGAACAGGCAGGAATAGGCAGATCGAAAACGCACAGTGTGCTTAAGCGTAACGCGTGAAGGTGGGTACTGTCATGTAAACAGCTCTCATTTAAACTGCGGCATGTCGAATAAAATATTATCTTCTTATTGGCCACGGCTAGTGTAATACCGGTACCTTCCGCAGAGTGAATGATAGCAACAGCGGCGCCATCAGTGCAACTTGCAGTAGCATCTTAATCAATTTGTAGCCAATGCCAGTGCTAGTAATAACTTCGCAGGCACTGTCGGAAACATCGGTCGAGCCATGGGTGGGGTAGTGGAGATTGTTTTAATGGAGTGAAGAAAATATGCGTGACCGCAAAGCAATATGAAACAAGTTGAGCGAATGACTACGCCAGAGGGCGGGATGAACGGAAAAAGGGTAACGTAAATTGACAGATACCATCGTCGATTTATACTGGTACCAGTATAAATCATACGCAAATATTCCGACCACTTTACGGTATAGCTGTGCTATTTCCTAATAGGTTGGAAAATATAGTCAAAGTTGTTGAATGCTATTGCCAAAGGTGAGGTAACCTATGTCCTTCTATTATGTTATCATGTTAGCTACGAGCAAAATTTATTGCATCGCCATTTGGCTATCTAAAATAGAGTATAATTTTCGATATATTTCGTAAATGACTACTCCGTTATACAATTCTAAATTTGTATGCATGCGGAAAGAATGCTATTTTTGTTGCAGTACGGTGACGGTCAAAGTAATGTAAAGTAATCTATCAACAAGAGTAGAGATCGCTTCAATCGCAGTGATAATATGGTATGATCTTATAACAATTGAACATCGATTTGTGGTTGAATAGTTAGTGCATTTACATTAAAAAAATTTAAATTATTAATTTATACACTTTTTGTACTACTATTGCTTTTTTATAGTTATAGACTGGGCAATTTTTAGAAATATTCATACATAACGCCGTCAGGCCTTTTTGCTAAATCCGGGTCAGTTAATGAACACAATGTTTTGTGGATAAACCCGCTTTGAATTATTGCATTGACTAAAAAAGAAATTGTACAATTATAACAAACGAAATATTAATAATATTCATCAAATCAGATACTTAAACTGCAGGCAATCTGTACATTTGAACATTTGAAGAGTATGTGGATAGGTACAATCGAAAGCCGAGATACGCGGATAATGCGTTCTAGAGAAATTCGCGTATCTCGAATATCCGCGTAACTCGAGTTTCATCGAAAACATCGTCGTATTAAAAACATTTGTCGTATTAAGGGATCGAATACTTATTTCCACGTTAGGAACAAAAAAATGATATTTATACGTTTATTTCAAGAATTACAATAAAATGTTATGAAAATGAATTATTATAATCCTGTAATGTATTTTTGAAATTTGCATATGGAAAATTGAAAAATGCATACAAAACTACGCGAAATGTCAAAGTTTTCCCCGTAAATCCCCGTATCTCCGAATCCACGTAAGTCAAGAATCGCGTAACTCGGATATTGACTGTATGTGGATTGCTGTCTCTCCCAACGACAAATGATGCATGGTTAATATATTAGATATTACAATGGAGTGAACATAAAGGTGAAAATACATGACAGCAACTTTCAATCGTCGGTAACTTTCTAGAACTGTCAAAAAAAGTCGCACAATTGTGAAAGAAATAACGGCCTGAGTTGGTAAAGCGAAATTTTAAATGCGCTAACAAAAATTTCATATTTACATCGCGTTTAGGCCTGCTAAGATTAGTTGCACACAACTGAAACAAGCATCGGACTGTTGCGGTTAAACGCTATCGTATAAAAGCGCTTTAACAATCGCTTGTAAGTATTGGAACATATTCTTCGCAAAACTGTCACAGTGTAAAAGACACACCTCAAAATTTATCATCCAACTTAATACACATGTTATTTAAAATATTACAAATTGCAAGTATTATTTAGAAAGTATTCAGGACCAGACTTTTCAGAGTCAGTGAAGAAATATTCTCGTATTAGCGCTGTATTTTATAGGCCAATATTTCTGTATGATGTTTCGATTGCCCAACATACATATAAAATAGGGTGAATAAATACATGGATAGTTACACATCCTCGGATACATGCACATATGGACGCTTTGATGAGACTTTTTGTGCGGTACATAAGGGGATCCAATAGAATTGTACCGCGCACAGCAACTGTGGATGGAGGTGTGTTGCCACAGTTTGTAGTCATAGCAATGTGCAGGTCACAACGAAAGAACCGAATGAAAAAATGAAAAATTCCCGCTGTTTAGAGCGCTTATAACTACCATGAAATATATCGGGTTCCGAAAAAAAGAAAGTAGACAATGTATGGCAGATGTACGTACCTTGGGCTGTAGCTTTGCGGGCCGTTTTTTTCTCTTTCATCCAGGGATATTCCGGTACGGACTCCATGCTATCACTGGGTCCCATTGGGTACCCCTGAGAAATGAGCTTCGGGCTCTCACTATCGATATGTGTCAGAAATTCAGCCATTGAGGGTTGTGAGTTGATAAAGCCACTTTCGTTCTGCATCCAATAAGATGTATCCGGATGAGGTTGCTGCTGCTGGATAGCAGCTTGCGAACCGAGTACCTCAGCAGTCGTTGCAACGGGTAGTTGGGTTGCAGCTCGCGGCGGTTTATCACAGATCACTTGTTTTCGACCTACCAGCTGAGGACCACCAGCGATGATCGTTTGTTGCTGTTGGGTAGCGTTGAGCGAAACTTGCTGGGGATTTATAATATCGGTTTCACTTCCAACCACTACCGCGGCACCCGCCTGTAGCGAACCGATCGCCGGAGATTCTGATTTGATTTGTGCTCCCATGTGTTCGATGGAACTGCAAACTTCTTGCATTGCCAGTTCGGAGTGAAACTGATCCAAGTAGTAACGGAGTGCAAAAGCGCAATGATAATTCTTGCTCCGGCGTGGAAGATTATATTCAACAGCGAAGTGGCCGTTTTTGTACGAATTGAACAAATTATAATCCTATCAACCTGGTTGTGGCCATGGTGAGCGATATTCAGCAAAAAAGCGACCAAACCGTAGAGCGCTCATCAATTACGCTTGTTAAGTGATACGACATGATGTTGTTAAACCCTCACACAATGATCAACTAACTGATGTTGAAACGTTGCAACGAAAACAATAATATCCAGATCATTACACTATTCTTCTCCACGGAACTACTCTAAATCTATTATCACGCCATTGTCACCACGCACAAATCAATGGTACAAATTGCCACAATTTTCCTATTGTAGTACACAAGTGTATCACTGTTGTAACGAAAATGCTCTTGTTGTCGGGATCGTGCCGAAATCAGTGTTGTTTACAGCGTTTGCAGCGATGTCACCATAAAATTTATAGCTCAACACCGTATGACGATGTTCTTGATGAGGAACCGCAGGAATGAGTTGGAATCGTTACGTGCTGTTTTCCTTATCATTGCTCGAATGGTACCTAAGGTGGGGTTGCAGAACAAAGTGTGATGCGAAAGCAACAGTCTTCCAACGACCGATACACGTGGCAGCGTCAAAGATCCTATTACGAGCACTCGTCGTTTTAAAATATTTGGGGTAGCTTCGTTCACATGAATACCCGGGCGCTGTAGAATTTCCTGTACGTTCCGCTCATTGATGTCACCGGCGATAGTGAGGCACCGTTTAGATAAGCACGAAAAGGATGCAGCGAAATATTAGAACAGTATTGCGGTAACACTGATATCTAGGAAGTCTCCGGAACTGACGACACTTTAAACTTGCATAAATCAAGTACTAGCTCTTAAATGCAAATAATTTAAACTTCATCACATACACTGCGGATGTAAGCATTTCAGAATGGGACGTAACATCCCGCTTTACTTTATTACGAGAGGTTTCTTTACGCACAAGCACATTCACACACGGGCACTAGAAACTATTTCCACAAATAAATTCTGAATTTCGCTCTCTGTGACACGCATTAAACTGTACACTGGACACTGATCGACATAGACACGTTTCTATAATTTAAGTAATTGCAATTATGTTACATCAAGATAAAGCACTGATTTTAAAAAGAACACGTTGCACAAACAGCACCAACTGTATTTCTCGTTTGTTTTTGATTCCGTTAACGTTTGTGCTTGCGAAATGAGAGCATTGCAGTATCAGAATTAGCGTTTGCAACACCTTCACAACTGGACCTCAACAATGCCGTAATCTCCTCAATCGCAGAATCACCGTATTTGGTGAGTCGTAAACGAACGAGCTGCAACAGCTAACTGACCATTTTGAAACCAAGGCGTTTGCGATGGTAAAATCTGGTTGGTTGGTAAAGTTGCATGTTGTTTAGTTGAATTCAGGAACAGGAAATAGAAAGAGCTCGCATCAGCATGCTGCTCATTCGCTCTCTCGTGGAAAGCGCCGAAACAATACCACGCCTTCTTTTCCGTTGAATACGCATCTCAGTGAGCTAGTGTGTGTGAGCATTTATGTCGGATATTTCCAGAGGTTGGCAATCGTAAAACGTTAGCTAGATGCGATATTATGCTTTCCGTACCAATGTGATGTTTGTTTCATAGCGCAGCTTTGCGAATGAGGTCAAGTGAGTGAAACCCGACTAGACATGTGTTTTTAAAATCTATATAATTAAATAATTGTATCTAAAAATGTCAACACCAATGCAAAAAACACTCTTGATAATGAAAATATCGCTTGAAAATTTTGGGACCTGTGAACTTAATTTGTTCAAAGCAGAAAATAGAAATATAAAAGTATGCGCAAGGGTTTAGATTCCCTGCTATGCGCATTCGCGTGCATTTCTATTGCGTTATGATTTTTGGAACAGTATTGTAATTTGAATTATTAAATTTCTTGCAACGAGTAGTTGCTGGGCGCCAATCGTTCATTTGATGTTGTGAGATGTAGTGTTATTTGTTGCAATATCGTGTTGCACAGCTTAAGGTAGTTAAGGTTAGTTACAAAAACAATGAATGTGGCTTATATTGAATACTGTTAAACTACTGTGTATTTGGCCTCTTCATATCAGATGATCTGTTTCAACGATCAACAGAATGCTGTTGGCTTTTTATTTCTTCTGGGCTTAACAACCTACTACTAGATTATGCCTATTATCCGGATGGATTTGTCGCTTAATCCTGTCGCAAGAAAACATTATTGATGTAAATTAAATAATACATAACATTAAATTAAATTAAAATGAATTTATGGATATGTTTTCAATATTTTTTCAATATGATTTTCGATATGTTAAAACTTGTTATTATTTAACGTTGACGTTCAAGGGCTCAAATCATATTTATGTAGAGCCTTAATAATACAGACTGCGCTGTGTACACGTCTAAGTATACGTCAACTTAGAACCTATATTAAATCTAGGAAGTAAGCATCAATGGAAACAGGATGAGCATTTCCGCGGACACATACGATACATGTAAAATTGGTCACTTGCCACAACATAAAAAAAAACATTTTGCAAAATTTGTTTTTAACAATACGGCTTATCATCAAATAAAAAAAGTTGCAGTTTAAGAAAACAATGCAACCCTTTTTCTTGAAAATTGAGATAGTAAGCTGATAGTAGCATCCCTAGTAAAACGAAAAGGTGGGTAGGTACTGAGCTGTCCAAGTATTTACTGCGATTGCGCGGTTTGAAGAACATTTGTAACAAGTGTGCCACATAACCGCATTTCCTCGGATTTTTTTTATATCGTTTACACCTTTGCAGTGAAAATACTTGGAAGACATGTAACGAATAGCATAAGTGAAAAATACACAAAATGTAAACAGAAGCAAATGATGAAAAAGCTGCACCATCTAGGGAACATTTTGTCGTTGATTGGCATAGAAGTCTTTAGCCACGACTTTTCGTTTGCAAACGGTAATTTTGAACCTCCGAAACTCAGGTACATTGGATAGGCCAGTGCAGCATTTCTTTTGGAAAATTGAATTAGTAATGTGTCAGTATAATTATCCACGTACAATAGTGAATGGCTGATGTGTATCGTTTTGTTGCCTCGTTTTCCAATGAAATGTAAATGACTGCTTGCGTAAATTTTATACCCAGTTTTAGTAATATTTGTTGTACTATACGAGGAAAAATTTTAATGTTTTATAGTGATATAAGTTAGTGTATGTCCCGTTCCTTTTATGGTTTCCAAATATAATTTTGTTTATTTTACTGTACTGCATAATCTTTTCATTCGCCAGAGTAAAATTTTCATTAGGAAACAGTTTAGCCTAAGGCGCCCGTTAGATGAAGTTGAAGTAGTCGAAAGCGGTGCAGTAGCCGTATGTTCACATGGCGGGACCGATAATAAATTCCATCTCCGTGGTTATTCGGCCCTGTGGTAAAACTAAGTTTATTCAAGACCGACATAAGTTTTTGAGGAAACTAAGCCAAGAAAAAGAGTCGAACAAATACAATTTCTATTTTTATATTTTTTAAAATTACCAGTATTTTGCAGTTCAATTTAAAATACATTGCAGTATCAATGTTATTTTTATTTAAATATTTCGAATACTAAACCGTTGTAGTGTAAGAGGTGAAAAAGTAAATTAAATCTAATCCTAAAAACCGAAAAAAATGGAATAGTAGAAAAATTTGGAAATTCAGACAAGTGGTCAGGGTTTTGCTACACGAATACAGTTGCTTGTTTGACATGAGCATATTTGTTTAGCTTGCTGGGCTATGTGTTTCGAGCTGGAACACTGCATAAAGATTGGATGATGGCGATGAATCTTTGTAAATATTGACTTTACTACAAAACTAGTGAATGATAAAAGCCTTATGCGTGGTTGATTCTTTGGTAAAAAAGCGAAAAAAAAGTATTTAATTACGCAACATGATACTATGATTATCGTATCTCTTTGCTTTTCTGCAGCTCTTCTACGAAAACGGACGGGTTAAAGATTTGTTGTGGTACCTATGACTCATGTTTTAAACATAATCCTTTTTTTAAATATAAGAGTAATAATTGAAACTATATAAACCGCATAGTTTAGCGATACATCTCTACTTATGGTGTCGGCACGTTTGTCAAAGAACGTTCAAAAGCTTGACTTCAGAATATTAGAAGATGATGTCATGAATTTTGTTGTTTTGTGTGTGTGCCTTAGCGGTAAATTATAAGTGCTAAAAGGGTTTTGAAATTAAACTTAACGGAGTTAACGGACTGATTTGTAAGTATTGTGGATATTTATTTAAACAAAACCAAGCAATAAATGTTGTTCTTCAATTTTGATATACAAAGTATTAAAGGGAGGCGGAGGGTGCTTATTCAAAGGTACTTATTCTATCGAAGCACCTTATTCTGTAAGGACGAAACTGTTTTGCTGGTAGCCCAGAAAGCTTTTTAGGGAAAAACAATGGGCCTAATCGGTTGCCAATTTCCGGTAAAATGAGTACTAGCGCATAATGCAAATCAGTTTGGGACAAATTGGGATTCTTTTTAAATTAAGTGGAGTGACGCTTCTCGCTCGTTAGCTGCTCAGAATCAATTTCCGCGAGATAAGCCAATGCTCTCCTTTTTTCGTTTACGTCTTTACTGGTCTGCGCTTACCGTTACCATCGGACGCGAGCTAGGATTAAATGGAATGTAAACGTGGGTAGGGAATGGATCAAGTGCGATTGAAAACCCCCTAGCTTAAAATAAAAACTGTTTCGACACTTTAAAATTTTATCCTCGAAGGTATAAGTCTGAAATCACAAATTGATATTTAATTGAAAACGATGTTTTCGATTGTTTGGAATTCTTTTCGCACTGAGTGGAGTACGGTAAATGTGCATAAATTTGTTACTGCGGAATTGGAGCCAGTTGAATTTCATTTAACTTACCGAATTTGGCATAAGCAAAGGATTATCATGCATAGATTATTTATTTATGAGGGAAGGCAAGATCCATTGTTTGGGAATGGAGATTAGATTTCGCTTCCACATTTCATCGTGCCCTCTTTTTTGAAGGGGGATAACCCTATGGTTACATTGGGTTATGTTGCATAGGTTCATTTCTAATCAACTAAGCTGTTCAAATGAATTTGACCACACAAGATGATTGAAAGACGACCGGAAGTTGCGTACGGGATGAATTTTTATTTTTCCTTGAAAAGTATTCACAAAATTCTCAAAGCATAGATATTTGAACTCTTTCATTCATACCGGAGGTCGACCGACTATAGGATCATTATTATAAGATCAACAATGTGAAAAAAGCACAGTCGTAGCTAGAAGTCTTATGACTCTTGGGCACCAAAGTCGGTGAATGCGTCTTAGAAGGGAGGGATCAAGTACACAGAATGCACGCTTTTGTTGTCCTGGCCGTAAGGTTTGAGCAGTGATTGTTGTCAGTGTTTACTCAATGAATTACCTATTAATTTTCGGCTTGAGTAAGAGCATGCGGGCTCGATGACAACAACATGACGAATGGTTTCTCGTTTTCGGTGATGACTGTCGATAAGTCTGCGGTTGTCCGATTAGATAGGTAAGAAAACTGCTCAGATTTCGTTATTGTACGATGTACAGTAGGAAATTGAGGGTTTGATGGTTATGAATTGCGATTGAACTTTAAAGTGACGCTGCAAACTACTACACTGTCATTATATTAAATATTGCGCTTTAAAGATTTAGCGTCGTTTTGGTTTGGGTTGATTGTATAGACCAAAAAAATAATTTAAATCTATCCGAATTATTTAAAATCTATCCGGCTGACTATCCGGCTATGAGTAAACAGAAGTCAAAGAAAGCCATAAATGGCCAACCTTTTGAGGTTGTGGTGCTGATAACAAAGAACAGGATTTGCTATCGTGGTTTAGTTGCTTATTGTTTTACCATAAATGAATTACAAAACTCAATAGTCAATCTTTGCTTCGGGTACAGTGATTTTATTACTGCCGACAGTCCAGATTTGAACCCAGTCGTTCGATACAAACATAGTTGGACCAGTTTTATGACAAATTTACTAACCAAATTCCATGTAGCGCTTCACATGCATATATTACTATGCAGGTATTTCTTGTATGAATCTAAAAGAGTTTCTATGCTGATATGTTCGAGTAGTTATCAATTGTGTAGGGATGCGTGATTAGCACCATCGGTGTATTACACGACAGGACTGATATCTTTGGACGATTCAGATCTCTCTTCCGTACGCAACACATATTATTCAGTAGTTGATTGATGAAAGTTCGAAAAAGCAGAAGTGGCAGGGTAAAAATGTGTAGAAGAAAAAGTATATATATACACTTTAATTTATTACTGCAACGTAACTTGACTAAATTAACAAATTACATACTAAAACTTTTCAAAGACTATTTCGACGAAATTGAAGATGACAATGCTGATAATACTGATCACTACTAACCATAATCAAGAATTGTGGAAAAAGTAGTTACCAAATAAGCATACTTAAAACAGGTGCACAAGGTACTTGTACAAGAATATCTGCTTCCAACTCATCGGAACATATCGCATATAATCCACAACTAGAATTCTCAACGATGTGTAAATAAATGCTTTTGAGAAAAGTATACTAAAGAAGTTAACGATCTTAAAATACGTTTATTGCTGCGATAATTGGCAACTTAAAACTGATCAATATGCATTGTACATATAAAATCAAACGGAAAAGAATGCTAGCGCTTACTGGATAATAACTGATAATATGCCTTTTTGCATAAAAGGCAGCGTAACAGGTTAGAGAAAATAAAGCTACTGTAGTTCATGGAATGATGCTGCGGGACCGAGTATTATCTGTTAGAAAAGAGCTCTAACGAGTTGCTAAAAAGTGCAAATGAATCCATGCCTCATTTTTCACATTACGAGCGATTTTATGGTTTCACGTCGTGTGTGTGTGCGAGGGTATCGTGCAGCAGGCAACATTGCTCGAGTAACCACATGTTTTGAATTACGGTGGACTGTGTCCATAAAAATGTTTTGCTGTTTTTCTCATTCGTAGTAAAATTTCAACACCTCCCTATTCTAGCTTTTCATTGCCACCTTTGCCAAAAAGCGTATCGAACGGTAAGTTCAAATTCATACATTCAGCCGTGGAGGTCGTTTACTAATCCCAAAAATAAAGGCAGTCTACAGGCCGTACAAAAAATTACCCTTGACTAACACGTGGAAGATAAGTATGCAGTAACCAAGGTGCAGAGGTGTGAGTTCCCGGAAAAGTGGCTGTTTGTACGTATCATCCAGCATATCATTGTGGGAACGGTGAGTTTTGAGCTGTTAGTTCGTAGGAATGAGAAGGGTTTTTATCCCAATTTTTGAACGGAAGACATAAGAACACATGTTGCCTATGACGTAAAGATGTTTGAAAGTGTTTCCACTACTGCCATGAATTATGGTTATACTTGTAGAATTGGGTTGGAGTGGACGGGGGGAATACTGGGAACGGGTACGGGTTTTTACAATTTATGGTGTACAACGTACACAGGCAGAAGCGGGTTAGCGAAAGTTAGAAGAAACTGACCGCTCCGATCAGTGGAATATTTGTGGTCTCTACCGGACGTAGTAGATAATGTGACTGGAATTAAATTTCCTGAAAATTATGTAGTTTGAAATTTATCGGTGTTTAGTGGTCACAGTAGTATTTCATTCCCCAGAAAGTTTCTCGGTTTCATTCGTTACGGGTCGGAGTGTGTTTTTTTTTTCTTCACACAACGATTCACCTAACGGAGCAGTGTTGACGATGAATGGTGAATCGAAACGTGAAAAAGATAAGTTTGTTGGGTAAAAGTGATGATATTGCGAACATGAGAATCTCTGCTTCCGGGGGCAGATAGGAAAAGGTATCCTGTTGAAAAAAGTGTACACCAAAGAAAATGGATGCTGATATTTGTGCGTGTGGTAGTATACAAAGCGCTAGTCGTTCTTTCCAAAGGCATCTTAAAGTTGTTGTAACACGCAACGTAAACATGCCTGTTCAGAGCATGTTCCACTTAGGTTCTCGATTTGATTTTTTTGTATGTGTCATCTGCGCTGTAGTATTTTTGGTACTACATCCTATCGTTTCCGTTTCTGGTAGCGCATCGTAATGAAGCCGAAAAAAGCACCATGATATCTTTGATAAAAAAATGATGGAATTGCGCCTGAATTCGTCTACTGAACGTTGAAAGCCAAAGAAGAAGTTTTGAGGACGAATATGCAGCTGAGGTACATGAGTAGCATGGATAGAAGTCATTTATTAACAAAGAGTTATATTAAATGTGTTGAGAATCAAAAACACGGTGAAAATTTTAAATAGCTATGGCTTTTTCAATTTGGATATAGAGGAGTTGTTAGGCTTTGTCTATACATACACAATATATTTAATGAAATATTTTGAATGTATTACTAAGTATAAGTATAAGTACTAAGTTAAGTACTAAGAAAACTGTTGATATGGATGAGAATTTTTGATGTTTTACATGTGCCAACTGTCGTATAGTTGACAAAACTAGTTCCGTACTTCAGAGAAAGATCTGATTATGAATTGTATCGGTATTCTAGCAAGTTTTATTAACAGTTTGTTTACCGTTGTTAAAAATTTTGCATCAAACAACCACTTCATGCTCTTAAGGATCGAAAACAGCTTTGGGCGAGTGTTACCAACCATCAGCCCATCAGTTCAACATTCCAACAGGCAAATGGTGTACGTACAAAGGTCACTGATAGCTGGCAGGAAAATGACCTCCTTGGTCAAACCCTCCGAGAAGCAGATTTGCTAGCGAAATTACTATCTGGTTGTCAGATTGGTCAGTTGCGGGAAGACGAACAAAAAAAAAGCGATGGAAATGACGAACGCCGAGCATCGCAGTTCTTCGTGTGATTCGGACATTTCCCAGCGTTTTTATAACACTTGGTGTAGCAATGTCAGTTCGCATGGTGTAGAACCTGCGTTTCGGTCGAGTTTTTGTATGCCCTGTTGGTGCAGTTGGGTGCATGTTGAGAAGGAAGAAAATGAAAATGGGAAAATTTTCGAACACACGAGTGTAGTGAAGCCGGATAGTCCACGGCATTTCGTCGGACAGGGTTGTATCTGGAGAGTTCACTTTTGAAAACCAGCCGTACGAATAAATAAAGAACTTTCGTACAAAAGATGAAAATAGAATCACTAACCGCGCTTCAAACCGTACACGGGGTGGCTACAACCCAGAGCTGTCAGTCAAAGATAGAAGAAGATTGATGACCGCCATGAATTCCCTTTTTCCTTTTTTCCGCTTTTTCAACCTACCATTCCTACGTAATCGCCGTTGTCGACGTAGTCGTAGTTTGTTGATGCTGTTTTTGTTGGTGCAATTGGTACTTCGCCGCTGACGACGGCTGTCGCTCGGGCGGTCGATTTCCCTTCCGGTTTCCGATGCCTGCAGACACAGAAGAGAACGGCGGTGTATCACTGAGCCGAGTGAAAAAAATACACACAAAAACAAAGGGACAAACCCGGAGAAGACTCGACGTACATTGAGTGAGCGTAAACATGGCCCAGCATATGCCAGCCTGGCAGACAGAAAGGTAGTCAATACGGCGAAAGCACAGAGCGTACCGCAGCGCACGAAATAATTGAAGGGTGGGTTACGATATCATTCACCGCAACCCCTCGGTCGGGAGGGATCGAACCTGGATCTGGTGCCGGGCGGGTATTCGAGGGGGGGGGGGGGATTAGGGTAAAATTTTAAAAGAACAGTCAAGAAGGAGCAGTTTTCCGCATTAGAGAAATTTAAATCATGCTCCCTAGCGGTGCGTATTCGCATGTAATAGTTGAAATTCTAGTACCATTGAAGGACGTGCTGATGGTGCTACATATTGCCGGTTGTGATGTACGATGCGTGAACACACGTCGTTCAGTTTGAGAACGTTTTGATTTGTTGATGTGCAAATCAAATTATGTGTAAACGTTTCCAAGTGGTTGATTCGAATGCATGTTTTTCACACGCCCGTAGGCAAAAGCAAGCATTGGTTTGAGTGAATTGACCATGTCATGTTTGTATTGCGCAGGCGTTATGGTACTGACTTATTTTTTATTTTCTGAATGACGAAAGCCATACGTTGGTTTAATAATTATCTATCTATCATCTATCAGGATATGTTTATCGGCTACGCACGGATATAGCAACTATTTAAATATCTTAGCGTTCAAAATGTGTAAGGGTTAGAACCATCTTAGAATTCGAAACCCTGAAAATTTCAACAACCTCTACATTATGTTGAAATTTATTGAAAACTTTTTCAAAACCAGTCTCTATTATGCTGACCCAAAGCGCATTTAGAACGAAGTATTGTGGTTAGATTATACCTAATATAGCATTGCCATTATATTGAATTTTGGATTATACCATCGTGGAGATTCATTTTTTGGTGTCAAAATTTTATATAACATCTTTGACAACCTGGCCCGTTGGCCCGTTAACGTTAAATATGTCTCCCATGGCATGTTAAGAATAAATTTGCATTTAATTTTCTTATAGACCGTTGAGCAATTTTTGGCAATTGATAGGACGCGTCGATAGCAATAGTCAATATTGAATATGGCGATGGAAAACAAATGCCCAATAAACAGTACCACTTCATTTGAAATACCTAAACCATATGATGGCCTAACTCGTTTTCAAATTCAGTCTCAATCTTCAATCTTCAAGTCTTCAATCAATTTCAGTATGAACTCCCGTTTATAAATATTTTATTTTATTTTTGGCCCAACAACCTCAGGAGATCAAGTCCTGTCATTTTTCGCTTTCATTGGCTTTATTTCCCCGTAGGTAGGTAGTCCTGCTTGCACGGGATTGGTTCGGATGGGATTTTGAACCGGTTCTATCGTGTGAAGATCGACACCTCTACTAAATACACAAAAACATTCCAAATAAATTCACTAGTATATGCTATAAGAACACCTAATACCCTGATCGTTTCTTTTATTTTCCCGTTACGAGATTTCAAAAAACGCGATTTTCTTCAAATTGGTCACCTCATGGAGTTTTTTATAAGTGAATATCAATATCTAATTTATCAAATTTCAAATGCTTCTAAAATCACGTTCTGATTCGGTAATACAAAACAAAGTTATAAGAATAAACGGAGAAGTACTAATTTATGCCGTTAAAGTAAGTATTCGATCCCTTAATACGATTTATAAACAATGTGTCACAAGAAAAATAGTTTTACGCGAATTTTTCTGGCACACATTATCAGCGTAACTTTACAGAATGCAATATATTGTTGACATCATTTCGATTATTCGATACAAGTACTACTTAGCTTTGTGGTATTTGTATCAAACAGTAACTAATTGAACAGGTTATTTTCAAGTTTAATTTGTTCGTTACAATTAACGAGATAAGCAGCGCAAAAACAATAAGATTAAGCATGAACATTATGGATAGACCAGTGCGGAGAAATATATTGTGAAAAGGTTTTGTTGGGTCGGAATACTATCACATACTGCACAGCTTTTACAGATACAAACGGTGCCCAACGAGTTGAGCGCCATAGCAGTACTTCTTGAAACCGCAAAACCTCCAGTGCACTGCGGAGGTTTGGTAATTAGAGAATATATTGTTCATAGCAGTACGTAAGAACTCGGGAATAGCGGATTATTTAGTACAGGGCTTGGTAGCATTATTGCCCGAAAGTGGGAAAAGCGATATTATGCTATGCTTGCATGAAAATAATAGCTCAAGGGCCATTTCGTTTGGTAGCCAGAGAAATGAAACAACGGAAGGGGTTTTGTCGGCATCGAGTAGCATTCGGCTGCAACCAAACATTCGTTTTTAAAAAATGTTTGGTTTTCGTGTAAGCTGTTATTATTTCGATTCTTCCTTTGCGGTGTTTTCGTGCTTGGGTACAATTTTTCCGAGCTTCCCCATTGGCTTACGGGTGACCGGTATGACCGTCACTCGTTGAGTTTGGCCTTAGAAGGTATGCAACGAATGTGGGGAAGAACGAAAACGACAGCACGAAATACAAAACTGGAATCTATACTTTACACAGGAATAATAACACCATTACGTGTCAATCCACCTCAATTCAGTTCGTTATTTAATTCGTCCTTCAAGCAACGATCATGGCGGAAAACAGCTAGTAGGCCCATGATAGCCGCACAAACTTGAAAGCAAGCATACCCAACACCAGTCCTGAGTATATGATTAGTCAGTCATACAGCAGGCACACCTAGAAGGCATTCTGTTTATTTCATCTTCGGCTGGAACGAAGAGCACGAAAAGAGACGAAGGATAACTTATAGAAGGATTGTGGTTTTCCTATGTCTTGACCGATTATGGGTGATTGGAGAATGGAAGCGCGCGGTATCTAGAGGAATGGATAAGGTAATAGGAACATGAAAGACTCGGCTAGCAAATATGGAAACCGAATGCCAATTATAGGCTATAAAATGTAATGATGCTTAATGACAGAGCACATGCAATTTTATATTTTGTTTTCTGTCTCGTTGGCGCGCTCTTCCTCAACCACTCGTTCACGTTTTGCTCGATCGAGCCCTGTCTGTAATGCTGTTGTTGTTTTACGTGTGTGGGTTTGTACATGTTTGAGGTAGCACAGGAAGGTAGAGTTAATCCACTGCCATTTCGATATTTTGATGGCTTTCATTGAAGTGCACGCAATGAATCGTGCTATGATGGAAATTGTGGGGTTTTTGTTGGTTTCCATCGTTACCGGGGCTTTTTTTTGTTGTAAATGCTGGACAGTGCGATCAAATCGGATCGGACTAGCGACAAATGGGGCAATGTGAACAAAGTTTGTGAAAGTTTCCAGAAAACTTGAAGGGAAATCATACCCTGTCGAGGGAAAGTGTACGGCGTGGATTGTAGTTTTTGTGCTTTTCCATCTTGAATATAGCTTTCTTTTTCTTTATGAAGTTGAGTTCATAATCAAAACGAAAAGCACTATGAACAAATTAAAGGACAGCAGCCGGAAACCGACTTGCTGTCTAACGATTCATAACGCTATATATAATTGTTCAAAATCACCATATCCTGATCGCAAGAACGAAAATTGAAAAATGCTAGAATGTATATGAATGAACTAGATCGAATAATATGAGAGAAAATATCCTAAAACCTATAAAATATAAGAAAATATCCTAAGCTTGCAGAAAAGTATTTTACAATGGTAAGTAAGAGAAGGTATGCAAATACATAAAAGGTTTTGTGCAGACTTTTAGTTAGAAATAGGTCGCATAGAACACATTCTTTTAATGGACATGAGCAAATGAGAAGTACAGAACACAATATAAATAATAATTATGATATAATTTTAACAAACAACAAAGTATAAACTAAATTTCACAATATTTTAATAACAATGAACAAAATATACATATGTAAAGAAAAACACTGAAACTTATGAAATGCTTCAAGAAGAACCATCGGCTTCCATAGCGGGTTAAAATTGATGAACAAAATATTTCCATTGAGGTGAAGTTCAAAAATGTTAAATGGCCTAATTGCTGTCAACCTCTTGCGGTCACCAATCGGCCGAGCTATTGCTATTTGTCAGCAACATTGAACGTTTCGACTTTTTAAGAATGAAACACAGAAAAACGAGAAAAAAACTGAAACAGCTATAAAATTGGGAAAACAGGAAACAGTACTTTTTAAAGATAATCTGGTCAAAGCATGTGGATCATAATAGCTTAAATGTTTGTGGTAGGAAATAAACGTAGATTCGAGAAAAACCGCTGAGCATAACATAAGCTGTGTGGAAAAGTAGGGTTGAGTAAGCAACTTCACATGATTGTATCACGAAGCTGGTGTGAAATATGAACGATGTATGGCTGGAACGTAAGGCCAACGTCACAAAAACAGCTCAAATAATTTATATATTCTTTTACGACGGTTTTTCGCCATATCGTCTTGTAAATCATTGTGGTAGGTATTCTATAAAAGACGCTACTTCAATGATATTGAAATTATTACAAAATTTAGAAATTTTAAGAAGTTGAAAAAGAGTTTTTTGTTGAAATTTCTTTTATTAATCTGTAAGGCAACAAAGTGTCCAAGTGGAAGCTCTTATGGAAAAATAATTAGATATGCAATAAAAAAAACTTATAACAATCGCTAGAGGAAACAAACGAAATTTAAAATGTTAATGAAGTTGGTTGAAAATTGCAACCACACCGAGAAGAATTTGACAATAATGAACTTTGATACAGAAAAACGAATGATTATGATTTATTAAATTAACTTATCTGCGGTGGAAATTCCAGCAATTTCTAAAAGTGTTACAAAAATGGGCTCTTACTAGAACTCGGGAAGGGATAATAAGTTGTCGTCTTCGTGATAATTTGCTTAAGCCTATGTTTTCTATTACCCTAATCCTAATCAAACCGGTCCAGTTCGAGTTTTTATATTTATTCCGTAGCGGTAGAATCTAGAACTCCCTTAGCGTTTGCAGATATCTAGTGTGCCAAGAGAGAAATACATCTTGGCAGCATCTTGCCAAGGGACTGCATCGTTTGGAGTGGTGGTGATTTGGGTGTATCTTAAATTCTAATTACTTTCGTTTCCATTTCCGCGCCGCCTTGTTTTTGTAGTTTCCATTTCACAGCAATTGTTAGTTGATGAGCGTAGCGTGAGAGATATTGGAACTGTGGTTTTATAATCTCTAAAGATCTAGAAATACGTTGCCGCCATCACTAGATGAAGAAAGCATGGAATTTGTCGTGCCAGTCGTTGTTACGGTGGGTGCGTGCAGGGAAACGTTGACTCCCACCCCAATGGCATGTTGTTGTTTAATTGATGATGGAATGTGTTGTAACTGTACGGTGTGGTGTTGATGGCCCAAAGGCGAACCGTTGCAAGGAGAGCCAAAATTGTTGCTTTTGTTGTTGTTGGTATCTTCGATTGCAGAAGCCGGCCGAAGAAGATGATTATGGTGCTGTTTTTGGTGGTTCTTATTGCCCCACTGAATAGTGACAGATGGCGAACTGACACCAATGATGTCGCCATCCGTAGATGTGGCGGAAGCAGGCGCGGTAGGCTGATTAAAACTATCAAGAGAACGGTACGAACTGTCAACCAAAGGATTGGCATTGCTGAGATCATCGGTAGAGGAAGTGGACACCGATGGCATTAAGATCATAGGCATCTGTGAAGGTTCCTTGAGTGATTCATCAATCGATGTCGCCGCTTTCGGTGTCAGCGGATGAGGGAGAAAGTGCGAATCAAAGGCCTGAATGATGGAGGGAAATATCGCGCAATGTTCAAACTCTTTCTGTTCTGCGTTAATCTCGTTGTTTGGCGATAGGATTAGATTGGAGTGACCGGGCTCGTTGGCACACAAAATCGATTGGCCGAATGTTTCATTCGCATTAGCACTTGCTGTAAAGGAAGTGTACGATGACTCGAGATGATTGGCTGTGGTGGAAGCGTTAGGTGGCTGTGCAATATTTCCGCTCTGATCATTGTTGTAGAGATTAACGGAGTTGTTCATGTAGCTTGTCGATCGAGGTGCGTACGTGGAATGTGCCATTAACCGGTTGACGATGCTTTGGTGTCCATTGCGTTCCTCATCCATGATAACATGTACGCTATGAGGCGAGGATGGCGAGGACATTTTGGGTGACTGCGAGCTTTCCCCGTCTATGCAATGACACGAGCTCTTCAGCTTGTTTATGTCCTTCACGTTGGAGCTTTCCTTCTTATGCTTCATACGCCGGTTTTGGAACCAAATTTTAATTTGCCGCTCCGTCAAAGTCAGCTTTCGTGTTAGTTCAATACGCCGGGGTCGGCACAGATAACGGTTGGAGTGAAATTCCTTTTCCAGTTCCACTAACTGAGAGCTAGTAAATGCTGTTCGGGATCGTTTGGCTGTTGTACCATAGCCAGTGATAACATTCACGCTACCGGAGTTCATTCCATCTCCACCGTTTGACAATGCTTGTTTGCAGTGAGACGGTGAAATATCCATTCTCGTGGCTGTAGGCCATGCTGTTTCAATTGGTTGGAGATCTGTAAAAAAGAAAGAAGAAAATAGTAATGATGAGATACGAGAGAAATAATGATCGTGTGAAGAAATTGAATCGAAGGAAAAATCAATATCATAAAATCGTTTGGACGGAAAACGACCTTCCTAAGCATTTCCTTTAAGCATGAATGTTTCATAGAATGCTTGAATCGAAGACGTTTAACAAACTAATGAAGGAGAAAACCATAAGAAAACCCTTGCAGTACTTTTTCTTTGCTAACTTGATTGTACGGCGCTTTTCGGAAGGGAGAAAATAAAGAGGGAGTTCAAAAGTTTGCTCCATTCGTAAAGTAACCCTATATTCATTTGATTTTCTCTGTTTAGCGTTTTCCGTATGATTTATACCACATGGCACGGCACATGACCAACGTGGGAGCAGTGCAGGATGCACGCTCGAATACCAAATCCGACTCCCACGGAATGTCAGATGTCTGTGTGTGTGTGTGTGTATGTGCGCGCGTGGTAGAAGAACCTATCAAACTATGGCGCCCGATACGGTGCCATAAGGTGCAGTAACGGCAGATTTTCCGCTCCGGAAATCAGTAAACACACGAAAGGTAGCAGTTCGGAAGTCGAGGTCAAATGTGAGGGACGAAGAAAAATTTATGTTATATATGTATGAATAGGAAATTTCATACACCAACACACCATTTGCCACATCTGGTTGGCAAGAAGTTGAATAAGCGACAGTCTAACTAACGGAACGTGCTGCTGCGAAGAAGTTCGCGGATTTCGGCATTATGAGGAGCCAAATGTTTTGCCAAAGGAGTTTTCAGGGAATGAAATAAGTATGTCGGTAGATTTCTAGGGGTTTGCGCTAAAAAAGATGCGCTTAAGGGTGTGTTAAATGGCAAGAGGTGCTCAGTAAATGAATAATAGTCGAACCAGGAGCTATAAAATATGAACAAGGAAAAAACTAATGCAAATAATGTAAAATCTTCAAAATGTTTTTTGGCTAATCATATCTCATATCATATCATATGAATGCAAAAATGGATAATATTTTAAGGCAAACGTAGCAACAAGCAGCAATTCAAAAGATAATTAAATGAGTATAACTAAACACAATATTGTTGTTGTGGAGCGTGCATTGAAGCGTGTTCTAGTGCAGGAGCGCTTTTTTTAAAGAGCATAATAAAAATGTATGGAAATATTCACTCGTTTACGAAATACTTCGTAATCAACCACATTTCACAGTACTTCGTAATGAAGGTTGTATAAATGTGCAGATAACAACGGTACTTAAAAATAGCAACGAACGGGAGCACTCCAACGTGTAAGCATCTGACGGAAGAGTGATGAGAAGTGATGATGATAAATTTGACCATCACCGGAAAGCGGCTCTTTGCACAAGTATGTCTGGTGTATCCCTTCGAGAATGGTCTGTTCGGTTCGGACGGATAATTTTAGGCAACGTTGAACTTGATTTTTTCATCACTCCCTTTCATGCCTTTTGGAGAATAAAAGGACAGAATCTTAATACCAATCCATTCTTCACCGGAAGGGCCAAGAATCCCTTTTCTGCAGATTGGTGCCGTAAATGGTCTCATATCCTGAATGTGCAACAGGCTCATTGAGAGGGGAAGTGGCGTTCTTATGGCGCTAGCATTAGTTTCGCCTTCGCGCCCGATACCCCGCTTCCTGCTTCGGTGATAAATAGTCGGAAGATATTTATATCAATTACTCGAATAATTGACCACAGGGAATACCGTTATTTTTTTTCTCATCTTACACACATCACACCGTACGGTAGGGTTAGCCTACCGTAGACTAGAAACTCACCTTGGGTTACAGTTGTCGAAGGAATGCTGGAGAAGCCGGTCAATTCTGTGGGCTGCATCGAGGATGGCATCGTAAACTTGGATGTGTAGAATTCATCATACGTTGGTGGAGAATCTTCCAGATCAAGCAACGAGCCTACCGTACTACGATCAAGGAACGGTACGTGGTCCAGCTCCGTGGACCAAAACTTGCTATCACTAACGTGTGTTTTATATTCAATGAAATCGTTCATTTCATGATCACCGAAGAGTTCACCAATGGATGATAACATGTTGGCTAGTATTGTTCGTGTGGCGTTCCAACTCGGAGTATGAATTCACTTCGTATCACTAACGCGTTTAAAACTTGATAGTACGACGTTTAAAAATCGCTTCGTTGCAAATTTTCCGTGTGAAATAAAGAAAAAAATTGCGCACGTGTTGTTTAGCTAAAGTTTTTCACTGAAATGACGAGAAGCCTGGGTGGGTGAGGTTGTTTTATACGTTAAAGGCATAAAGACCTTCCATCTCGTTTCTTTGCCTTAGCACCTGTTCGCTGGCGTCTATTTTGAATATGTGTTGTATTCCAATGCAAAGTTTCAGAGAAAAGGGTAAGAATATGGAGAGTGAATCCTTAATGGCATTAGTGTGTGGAAATGGGAGGGAGGATATGAATGTAGGCTTGATACCTAAGCAAAGAAACAAGAGAGCGAAAAAGAGTCGAAAGGAAAGTGAAGTTCAAAAAAGGATAAAGTCAAGTGTCACCAGGGGTAAAAGGTATGGCAGTAGATAACCGGGTTGTACCTGTGTCTGGAAAGTGTGCCCGGCGGCTTGTCAGCTACCAGAAAATTGGCGATTTCTTTTCTGTGCCTGTCGCCAAACATTGGTAGGCAACACAATACACTGGAGCACCGAACGCAGAGCAGGCATACAAAATGAGATTTGTTCATCATCACAGGTCACGGTGGCAACAGCAGCTAGTCAGCCGGGCGGCATTTGTGGCATGGCTCGACGAGTTATGACCGTTGCTCTTTTACAATCTGTCTTGGAGTGGTCGTTGATGTTATGCAGATCGATGACCCAATAGATGATATTCTTAACGCCCATAGCTTTAGCTGAAAGGGCAACCGAAGGACACCAGCAGAAGTCTAGCCACGGTGCCGGGCGTCAAATGGTTTATTTACATTTAATAAAGAAAGTCAGTCAGCTCTGTTGTCCGCATCTTTTGGTGTAGATTCAGGAGAAAAGGTGAAAGCAACGAGTACCTCTGTAAGGAAACTGCACTGGCGGATGAGGGATGCAAAATTCAGCCGTATCCGAATCGAATTATGTCGGCATTTTATTGTCTGACCCACGTCCCGTCAGCTTGACCAGTGGTCATAAGTCTAGCCATTGAGCTGGATAAAACGTTTGCAGGTGATGATTGCAGGGCCTGCGTGTTTTTAAGCCTGTATGCTGGATAATAAGATTAGGAAAGTAAATATTTGGTTTAAGGGGAACGACAATATATAGAGAGTTGTTTTAATAGAATACAGATATCTGCTATTCATGATGTACCAGAATCGTATCACAAAGCATTATAAATAACAACATACCCTGCACCTAACTCTCTCTCTCACTAAAGAGTTTAAGATTTGTTTTTTGATGGGCCAAAATAAGAAACAGGTACTACAGTAGACAGACACGGGTTTATGAGATGTCGTACTGGGTAGGGAATTGCAAAAAAAAAACAAACTTCGATCAAACTACCCGCAACTTCTACGTTGGTCGAAGTCTCCGCCTTGTATCTTTGGGGATGAGGGATATTGAAGTTTTCGAATTCGCAGGCATGTGTGGTGTTAAGTGGCAAAGGCGTGTATGCCGTTTCGGGAAAGAATGGGATATCAAGCAAAAAAGAAGAAATAAATTCATGAACTAGAGCTGTCCTGCTGATTATTTTTGAAAATTCTAAACTAGTTAACAAAAAGAGCGGCTATGAGAGAAGTTTATGAAGAGAGAAGTGTATGAAGAGTTTGCCTGTAGTATAAATGCTAGGAAAGATAATCAAAATGAGATTTCATTAAAAGTTGTTTTTTTTCTAGCAAGGGAAAATTTGTGATAGGTGTACACTGTTTTAAAAATAATTAAGCGATCAAGAAGAAACAAAGCACTTGTAGACAACACTTGAGTTAACAGCAAGTAAACCAGTTTCGGAAATCCTGATGTGATTTTCCTTCAGATAAGACAGTAGCAAATTCATATTGTGTAAAAGCATTACTACCTTTGGAGTGACGTGACATTGTTTCATTACGATCAGCAGTACGGAAAGGACCGCAGCCCTGCTTTAATTAGTTTACCCAATCGGGGCTAGTGTAAGATGACGCTGTCTGGCGGTTTGTCGTTTGGACTGGCGGGAAAAGAAATATTGCAGGGCAACCGTAAAGATGATCGTATTGTGATCCTCATTATGGACACCGTCCTGCACCGTTCCACATGATTAGAACGTGGCCAGATGGACATAACCAGACTTGCCGATGTTACCGTTCGGACAAAAGGTGTGCGACGAAGAAATACGTCGCCTGGCGTCCATGCGCGGTGTATCCTAAAAGGCTTGGATGTTCGTGCTGGAATTAGGTACTGCATGTATTCAAATCAACGGTATGTGCGTAAGTTGTTTTTAATTATTGGTGAGTTGGAGGGCAAGTTTTGTGCGTTGCATTTTAAATGGTCACGTGACGTGTTTCGACCACGGTGCAACGGAACCAGCTTGCCAATCAGTCGGCTGGGCGGGTTCGTGAGAAGGGCAAGGTTTGCCATCACACTTGTTGTTAGGCACGGGTGCGGGATTTAATTAGCCTTTCGTAAACGGAAAGGATCGGCATGCTTTGCTTCCGATTTGGAGCGTCGGGCATCATTGGTCTAGTAGGAATAATACTAACATGATAATCACGGTAATTAAGGTAATGGAGTAAATATTGTAGGAATTATTGAACGGAACTCAATTAACCAATTGTGTATTTAGCAAAGGACTCGCGCAGACATGCAAGGAAAGAACAGACTCTTCATTCATTTTCATTTTAACTTTAAACTAGTTAGATTTTATATACAGATGTCGATGACCTGATGACGAAGCAGTAAAATATGAATGTTTTCGTATTTCTATTGAAATAGAAAAAGATAGTTAAACACTTTGCTATATTTATAAAAACCAAAACAGAAGTGAAATATTAAAATGAACAATAGTATGCAGATTAAACTATGAACAACAAGGGAAACACGGCTACAAGCAGTTCCCGAGATACGCGGTTTTTGAAAATTCGACAGCTGAGTTTGTTTATAGCAAAAAGGTTAAAAATTGGTCGACCTTCCTTTGTCATATTAAACATTCGTTTTTAACTTATTTTAATGTATTGTTTTTAAAAGTCGCCTGATTCGCTGAATAAATTAAGTGCAGAGAAGGAAGTCGACTTTGAGGCTTTGAACAAACTAAATACACATCTAAATTGACAAACTGTACACTAAAGTGTACAAACTAAATTGAGCCAGGATTCAACTTATGCGGAAATTTGAGATACGCAGATTGTTGCCGGGCTATAGCGGTCCGCTATAATAGCGCATCTCGGGGACTGCCTGTTCTTCTATTTCGATTATCTATTTAGCTAGAACTGGTAGCTTGTGATACGACAGAAGATCGTTGATGGTGGAGAGTACAAATTAATAAAAACAATTTATATTCATTACCATAATTAAAGCAGCGACGCAATCACGGTATCGGCGATTCAGTACCAATTATAGCAAGGCGAATGTACTTTTTCACGGCAAGGGTTGAAGATAAGCTCCGCTAAAGACTGGACCGTTGAAGTTTGACGTTGGAAACATAACAGGAAGAAAAATGTTGGTGGTTGGTGGTATCTAGGCTGTTCGGTAGGTAAAGAACCTACGATGAAGAACGACCTTGTTGAACTCTTTCGTTGATGACTGGCAATGCGCGCGACTGGTATTGGCCGTTTGGATAAAATGAACCGTAATGCATGTAAGGAAGAGACGAACCGAAAGGTTCTTTTGCGTTAGCCGCCTGTTTTCGGTGAGGTGAGTGCGTGTGAAGGATTTTGTATGAATGTTCTTTTCAGTGTGGCTCTAAGCATTTATTTTTTCCCCACCGTCCTGTATCAGCGTCCGTCCAGCGTCCGTGATGTGTCGTAGTTTTTTTGTCCTCTTTTCTCCACCGGTCAATGGATCGAACTGATCCGAATTGCCCGTCAAAACGGGACGCTTTGATTTGGTTGATGCGCGCGGTGTGATGATAATTAATGATCTTCATGACGCCGCCACTGGTACGAATGAGGATCATACAAATGTGGCTCCGGGTGTATAGATGTGTGAATGTGTGTGTGTGAAGCCGATTGGACATGGCAGCATCCAAAAAACGACCGTCGGGTTAAGATGGGTCGCTGTGGTGGAAAAACAACCAACAAAACGTCCAAGCTGAAGCTGACCTACGTGCAAGTGAATGAAGTCATAGTAGCAGTTATGATTACGCTAGGTGACCGCGGTGGAGTAAGTCCTCGTGCTAGCAGCAGAATGGTGCTGAATCATGTCGGTAGCGCCTCGGAAGTTTGTGTCCAGGTGGTCCGTGCGTTCGTCCATGAGTTTGACTAATGAACCAAGAAAATAGTAGAAAAAGAGCCCTAAACATGGATTAAGCGAACCGACAAACAGTTAAGGTCGCTAGGGAAAGGTAGTTCCTTTGTTGGTAGTTCTGCGAACATTATTTTCGGTTGGTAGTAGCATCACAAAAACAATCAAATTTAGGGACGAGCGCTGCATTGGCGAATGTAGGAAAATTCAACACAGCTGGAACGTTTCGGGTGGCCAGCATTGCGAGATCGAGTTTCGTGCAAGTGATGAGAATTTAATGATAACTTTTAAACGTTTAAAAAAAGTAAATTTAACAAGTGCAATCTTATATTTTTCATTGCACAAAACGAAATGGCGTAAATAGTACTGAGAGTGTTGTTAATATTGTGGAGTTCTATAGTTCGGTGGATATTTTTTCCATTGAGTTTGTGTAAATAATTTGCAATACTTCTTCTTCTGTATCGGCACAACATCCTCAAGCCATTTCTGGCTTTCTGTGACTTTATTTACTCGTAACTAGATAGCCAGTCCTGCGTACGGGACTTGCAATACGGTAATAAATATTTCCTGAAGATCCAAGAAGATAGATTTAAGACGAAAAACCCACAAACCATTGCAAGATTTACAGGCATGGAAACATTGTTGTGGAAAATACGTGCAAAAAGTAGGCATTTTTCATCACCCACAGAGATTATCCATCCTTGACGGTGGAATAATTCTTCCGATAATCGATAACTCTCCCTACTATCGAAAATTCCTTGGCGTGGCCTTGTTAGCGACTGGCGGTTTTAAATATCCGCGTAACTGGGAGTGCCGGCTTTACGGGCCATTCCCGGTGCACTGGTATAAAAATACCGGAAATATCAACCGAAAACGATGACTAGCGCGAAGGGGAGGTGCTGAATTATGTCTGATCGGATAAATATCTTTAATTTAAAAGCGAATCTTGCGGTTCATTACGAAGGCTGTTTTACATTTTTTAGTTTTTTTCCATTCTATGTAAGGGAATATTTTTAAGGGTTTTTTTTTCTATTAAAGCTCCTAGCATCAGGTTTCATTGCGAAATGCTGGAGCACGTTTAAAGAAACTCGCTTAAACGATGCTACGAATCTGAAGAGGCTTGAAACACAACTAACCGGCACGATGGAAATGGTTTTTCTCGAGTCCCGCGAGAAAATCGAATGTGTATGAGATTGCAGTAAAATGTTTGGATCGGTTGTGGGAGGGCCGGTATTTTACAGTCGTTTATTTTATTTTCATTCCGGTCTTCCATTCATCTGATAAAGAAGCCTACAGGCAATAGCAGTCAGCGCTTACTTGAGAATGTGAACTGAAACATCAATAGGGAGCGTAACCAGCGAACCAAAATGAGATATGTTTGCCGTTTTCTTAGCAAGTAAAGAACAGACAAAAGGCAAATGATTCGTAAAGGCACTACTCCCTTGCTCCTACAAAATATAACAAATTGGATCAGAAACCTATTGGAAGTTTGGGTGTTTACGTTGTGTTTATTTTAACACGTCCAAGATAATCTTGGCTAAAAAGATACTGTAAGCATGGGACAGTGAGACAGTCCTCATCCAAAGAAAATGTGAGCGCGATGATAGCGTGGAACGAACACACCGCTATGACGTTGTGGTTTGGTGTTTTTTTTTGTTGGTGGTTGATTTTCAAATCACTCCTTCAATAGAAATGTAGGAATGTCTCTATTGGTTAGCTTTTAACTGTTGGTTAGTTTAAAATATGAACATATTCAAATTCGGTGGCCCAGTCCGGTGGTGTGCGGCGGCAGTCTTCACACAACAGAACCGTCCCTAAATCCCATCCAGACCAATATTAGCAAGAGCTGACTATTCAGCTACGTGATAGAATAGGTCCAGTAGGCTAGAAAGGGCAGGCATGACCTACTAGGTCGTTACGCCAAGAAGAAGAAGTAGCCTTCCAATACCACACTTGTACCCGATATGATAACAGTGTTCACCGAATAGTTCTGAGCAGCAGTTTCCCGTTCCCACCAGAGAACAAGGAGATATTGATGCTATGCAAAGAGAATAATAATAAATCTCCCGTTTAGAGGAGGTTCCCACTACTTAAAGCGACCACTTTTTCTGGTTGACATTTACTGCTAAACGAAAGGTACGATTTAACAGCTGAGTAGGTTCTCTTTTGACACATTTTTGCCCTTTCGGTACTGCCCAAATTCCACAGGAAATCACAAGCGTCTTAAATGCAGGCACGTAAGCTTGGCTTTAGAAAGACAGTTTATATGTCGGTCTAGATGGTATGTTGAAAGGGAGTTGTGGTAGTTACTCACAAATGATCAGCCACAATAGAAAATAAGGGTTGACAAATAGATTTTTTGTCGTTTCTAGGCGAGTTGTAAGAGAGTTCCATGGGTTTTCATTTTCATTCATTGTTCCCTTTGGAAGAAAAGGTATTTATGGTCACTGGACATAGGTGTAAGGGTGACTTTTTGATGTATTCCACTTCTTCAGCAGGTTGAACAGTAGTTGATGCAAAATACAACAGGCGCACTAGCGGTGCTTGACATTTAAAATGGGTTGTGGCATTATGCGATGGAAAAGTTGAATTATTCCTGCAAAAAGATAACGTTATCGGAAATGCTCATTACGAATATCTCTTAGCGTTTGACAAATATTGTGCCTTTAAAGCTGAGATTGAATCGCTACAGCAGTCTTTAAAAGGGTCGCTCTAATTCATAATGGATTTTCATACTTTTACGCTAATCAATCAATTACCATGTTGTGGTAGAGAAGAACATTAATTAGCGATAAGTAGAACATGTAGATTATTTTTGAGACTAAGATTCCTCAACTGTCGTTAAAAGGATTCACTTTATATCAAAAGATGGTCTATCAAAAATGGTGGAATGTTTCAGGTTGGTTGTTAACCCTCCAGGATGCTACTGTTGTTCCTCTTAGCGTTGTATGAGGGGGTTTTCTAGGTGGTAACAGTTGCAGTAGATGTCCCTTATTTTGAACAATACTTTCTTTCGGCAGTAAACTTAACGACTACTTCCATGAAGCTTAGAAATATACCTTGAGAGGATTGAGAGGAGTGCCTTTGGTTTATCTTAATTAGACGACTGTTAAAAGATGTGCACCCGGGGTGGTTTAGAACCGTGGCTACTTAACTTTGGCTTAGTTCAGGAGTAAGTCGAACTAAAAACAACAATTCGGATCTATAAATGTTTCACTTATTTATGCAGCTGTGTAAAAAAACACAAACCAAATAATTTTAATTAGTAAAATTAGTAGTAGTAATAATATTTTAATAATGGGTAATACATTATTTAATAATTTAAACAATTCAGAATTTCAGACGTTTGCAAAAAACAGGGTTTATGATAAGTTTCCTGGACAAAAAGTAATGAATCTATGATATCGTCTCATGCAAACAAACATCTGCTGGTAAAAAAACGGCAAAGACAGCCAAAATCTTCCAACATTATCATCATTGAGGTTACTGGGTCCTTTCCCACAATTTTCGCAAAGGGGAATAAAACAAATCACCCACGGAAGTTATTTAACTGCAATAATTCAGAAGAGATTAAAGGTATTCGCAACGGGGCTGTAGTGATAAAATAATTAAATCGTTACAAATTTATGGGAAAATTCGTCGCCGACGAGCCTTGCCACCACCCAGCTAAAGCTTTGCGTTGTCTATGGTAGTTCCTAAAGTTGTGCAGGTATGTCTGTCGAAAAAAGTAATGCGTTTTATGGACTTATAACTCGCGCTTTTCTTTGTCAGCACCTACACGCGCATAATACTTGAATGCAGCCAAAGCACACGAACAGCATGAAAAAGTGGTGGTAAAAAAAACGCCAGGTCATTGCCAAAATCTGTGCCCGTGATTCACGAACCAGATGGTTCCGATTGACAGTGAGAGAAAAGTATGAAAATACCCTACACAAAGCCTCCCCGTTGAAAATCTGCAAAAATAGGGAAAATGGATTGCACACGCTTAGTGGCATATGAGAAATTGAATATTTAGCAACGTGTAGTGAAGAGCGCAAAAAAGAGAAATCACGATCGCGACTTAAAATAACATTGGAGAAAACCTCATCCCGCTACTCCAGCAATCGCCCCGAACCAGGACACTCCGAGGAAAATCCGAAAGGAAATATTCTAATTTCAAATCATACCGATGATTAATGACAACTTTATGCAAATTTACGCATTTGAATTACAAGTATATTTTTATGCTCCGAAACCCCAGGCCGCTAACCCCAGTAAAGTTCGCGCAGCCCGTGTCAGCCAGCCCGCCTTCCCTGCTAGGATATTCATTGTCGCTTTGTTGCGGAGCTAACGGGACAAACTGAGCACCATTGGCCGATGATGTTGTGCAGATTTTTTCTGCTATCGTAATTCCTTACCTACTTGCGTTTATGGTCAACAGCGTCTAGGATGGTTCGAAGACAGTGGTACGGTTGTGCCATATTTTCACCACCTACGACGATACGCGCCGACTGAAATGTCCTTAGGGGAACTGATAGGCTTGGGATTTAAAACAGGATGCCGATGGTAGCTTCTCCGATGGTTAAAGGAGCGCTTCGCTGTCCATGAAAAGCAGTTGTCTAAGTTCTACGATTGAAGGCTGTCGTTTAAATGTAAGATGTCAACAGCTGTAACAAAGCGTTCCATAATAGTCCGTAAAAGAATGATTCTTTAAACAGTAAGTAGTCACACGATGCTGGTAATGGAATGAAATGAGATTCCGTTACGTCTGAAGCCCATGGGCAATGGGAGAGTGGGCTGTTTTCGGAAACAGCAGTATGGTTCTTTTGGTAGAAAGAAAGGTTCAGGTTGTTGGTAATTTTCGTGTGTAAATCCGATGGCAAACAGATTTCAATATATCACACAGCCATTATGAGCTTAGCCACCGACGACACGCTTTGGTTACACATCAAATATATTCACACAAGCCACACATGTTAACAGAACTCCATGAGGCTGTTGCGGCCTCATAACCGACAACAGGACGATCTTTGGTGTCTCATATGGGTTGTTACGGTGGTTTGACGAATGCCGCAGACCTTAATCTTGTGTCATCAAGAACAGAAGGGGTACGCATGCAGTTGAGTGAGGATGACTGAAGGATTCCGTTGTGTATGATTTATGAATTTCCTGGACCTTTGCCTGTGGATGTGGAATACTTTTTTAACACTTTTATGCGAGGATTTTCATCGCATGTGTGTATATCCGTTACTGAAAGGGTTTTCAGGGTATCCAAAACCAAGTCTAAGTTGTGTCATATAAGATTATGTGAAGAGTTGAGTGATTTAAAGTCAACGCTGGGGGTTTTGGAGTGTAGGAATGTTAGGTAATGACAAACAAAATAATTCTAAACAGTGCTTCAGTTCTCGTGTAGAAGACACAATTTTGTCATGAACTGTAAAAATTTACATTCTGCATTGTTTCATCGTTTGTTTTACTGTAAAAGAGGATAAAGTTTTGTTCTCGTGTATGTGCAATTTTATGTTTATGCGAAACATGCGAAATAAGGTTGCGAATGATAGCTCTGAATGTACTATTTTGTGGATGTGTTTAATTGTGCAATTGTTTAATTGGAATAAAACAGAATATAAAGTAACAAAAATACAGATTGAGGTATTCACTGAATTAGATTTTCAACTATATCAGATGGGCGTGTAGGATAAAACAATTGCATATGACTTTTGTTCCGTTTTACTATGTTTAGAACAAATTTCACTCTATGCGGTTTTATTAGTCTTTGCCGCGATGCGACTTCTTGCTTATTAGTTTCTTTTCATGTGTAAATTTGTAATAGAGATTCATTATCTTTCTACAATAATATAAATATTCTGCATTTACTTGTTTTGTTCAGCGTTTTATCTAAAACATTTTTTGGTTACATTACCACTTACAATCTTTAATTATTTTTTCAGCCAGTAATCAGTGACGCTTACTGTACCGGCAGGATAAAAATATTGTGTTATTCTATAACCCAATATATCCGGGAGTATGATATCTTAATTTAGATGGATTGAAGATAATCAAAGAGTCTCCAAACAAAAAAACTCCAGAAATAAAGATATCTGAATAATTTAAAAAATATTTTTCAACACAAGGTGCTTGCGTTTCGTTACTTTTACGAATTTTGTGCCATAACGTATTCTTACGGTTGTCTATTATCATATTTTTGAAAATTAAAACAAAATGGAATTCTTTAGAATTATAATAAGATTTTTAATAAAATTTTATCGGCCTAATTTTTCCTAACCTTTGCACATAGAAAAACACAACATAATTGACCAAAAGTGACTCGCGAAGTATAACTGGCACTAATGATACTCCAAAATTTTTGCTCTTATCGTTTAAATCAAACTGGCCAGTTTGTCCAGACCGAATAGTAAGTCCTTTCTACGAGGGTTTGATCCGGATGAGATTTTGTCTCGGTAATGTCGTGTGAATACCGGCGCCGCTACCAATACACAACCAGATCGCGCCAATTGTTCGTTCTTACAAGTTATTGAACTTTTAAAATGTTAATGTTACGACACGACAGTGATTGATTTTCCCTGCAGGTTTTCTACGCTTTTGATGTTTGTAATATTGTACAAGTAATTGTAATACTTTTTAATAAACGCTTCTCTAAAATATTTTTGGAAATGATTAAATTCGTAGGAAAACTGTGGTAGATTCAATACTGCATGAATGTTTTTTAAATAGCTGTAATATGTATAAAGCTGTGGTACAAGTTGAATTTTGCCGAGATCGTTGCAAAACTGTTGGCAAACATTAAATAATAGAATGGCTTTGAACGGCTCTACCAAGCATTTTAGTCGACACAGGACCGTCTTATAATTGAACGAATTTTGACATGCAATAATAATTGTATATGATGTTGAGCTGAGATTTTCTTGGTAAATCGTTAAAATACGTTTGATTACGTTGATAACGGACGACGAACTTATGTTCGAATATGGACAGTATTAATAAAAAATAAGATCGAAACATTGCATTTGCATGTTGTTAAACGAAATTGATGTTTGTATGGATCATGCACAAGCTTTTTACATTATCCGCGAGATGTCGCTTTTGTGCTTGAAAGCTCTGAAACAGAACTTTCTCAAGGCTTAAAATCAGGGATAATCAAACTAATTTGTGAGTGAGATTTTGAGAGCCTTTTGTATAAAAATCGTAAAACGGTATTCAGAATTTCATTTGATAAATAATGCAATGCTCTGCGTTTCATATTTGTACATTAAAATATGAACATCCTCTATGATAATGAATTACCAAACGATATTCCCAGCAAAACGCATTGGAAGTCAATGTACTGAAGTGAAACAACCTATTTTTTCTATTGTTCTTTTCTGATCTGAAAAACGCTCATTCATACAAAATAACTCTCGTAAAAACAGTGCGAACAATTTGATTACGAGTCATTTTCAATTTATATGATTTGTTACTGAGGGACAGGGGACCGAAATCCCAATTGTTTAGAAAAAGACGGCACATTCTATTCTTCACAGACGTAATTAACCATAAGGAATGGTAGGTAAAGTAATTCACCTTCTTTACTACTCTAGGATAGAAAGAGTATAAGGTCAACTGTAGTTTGTTAAAGAACAGAGCCGATTTCTCCAACGTAATTTTACGATTGGGTTGGTGGTTATAAAATAATAAATATCTTGCTGTTTTTTTTTGAAGTTTTTGTTACGAAGAGCAACAGTGAATAATAGCTTAATTTTATGCAAACTTTGTAAAAACTGGCAGATCGTAGTTTTGTGGTTTTGAGACTGTACCTTTGCAGACATCTTTTTGTGTCTTTGACTATTTCGTATCATGCGGCTGGTTTAATCATGATACAAAAAATTGCGACATTATTCTTGTGTAGGCAGAGGCCCAGCAGAGTTGTTAGAATCCATAATATAATTGATTTCCATAAAATTATTGATATTGCTTCATAGTTTAGGTATTGCTTAACAGTAGCTTGCTGATTTAAGATTTAAAAATAGAAAACATGCTTTGAAATATGTGAATCAACAAAAATAGCATGCATGTAAAAAGTACGTGGACAGTTTAAGAACAATAACCTCAATACAGTGATGTATCCAAACGATACTGTACCTGTTAATTTTAAATGGTTTAAATACTATCACAGGCAGGATAAAACTAAACTTTCGCTTTCGCTTCAACGCTGGTGTTATAAAATGCCATGGGTATTTCTGCACTTCATTCATGATGTGCTACAAACATCGACAAAATCATATGTTGCAGGCCACATACCTATATATACACAATGAGAGAAGCAGCAGCATCATGCATCATTTACGATGCATTCTTAGAATGGTATAGGTTGCTCTGATGGGTCGAGGTCGTTAAAGAGGATACGACGCAAGGGAGTTTTTGCGAGTGTTTGTTACGGTGTATGCAATCAATCATTTTGGTTTCTTTTTCATGCTTTTCCTGCACTACGTTGACCCTAAGGTAAGCCAGATAGAGTTAGTACTGTTTGCCGAGCGGAAGAAGATGCATCATCACGTGTGATTTTGCGTAGTAGAGAACATGGAAGCATACATTTTGGTGGCATATTTGCTCATTTGTTACATATTTCTTACTGATTCAGAAGATGATATAAAAGATCAACTAGATATATGTTTGAGTTAGTAAAAGTAAAAACAGTCCTATAGTGTGTTGTAATAGTGTGTAATAGTTCCTGTGAATTTTGCTGTACTTGTGTTGTAGTGTTAGCAATTAAGAAGTGAAAGCAAATGTTGGTGAAGAGCAATGTAAAGTTTTGTTGTAAATCAATACTTGGCTGGAGGATGTTGTGAAAAGTTTTGTAGTCATGATTAAAATTAGGGGTTTTTGGCCAGATGACGATGATGCTAGACACTTCTGCTATAAATTGTGCTACAAGTAACATAAATTTTCTGTTCATATTTGACATATGATTTGGAAACAAAGCGTATTTTTTTCGGAGGTCAGTTGAAACTTTGTTTAGTTCAGAACGGATCAAAACTTTTGAATGAAAACTTGGCCACTCTTCATAAAAATTGAACAGCTTGGTGAATGTTGTCAATGAATTGGACCAATTTCGAGAATCCTTTGTCTGACCAAGCTATTGGAAGGAGGAAACGAATAAGTGAAGAAGCATGCGCTTTCGTGACCGGATTTCCTTCTGCTCTGAAATATGCAGTCAATTCGGCCCCAGATAGAGAATAATGTAACCGAGAGAGTTGTGTAGATACCATGGAAACCATGGGAATATAGATCGTTTGGGGAGTTTTAAGGATGTCAGCTAATTTTTTTGTTGCTGTAGCTTTTTGTGGGTGACAACCGTCGCTTTTACCGTAGAGGGTGGAGGTAAGAAGCCATTAGAGCTCGGGTAAAAATCGGAGGCTGTGAAAGGTTGAGCGCGTGCGCACAGTTGACACAGGCTCCCAGCATCACAAAATCCTTACGGACGAACGGAAGATGTCTTGTTAGTAGGGTTGTGTTGTTAGCAGGATGGCACGAACGATGTTTGTAGATAAGAATGAGAAGGCAAGTATTTGCTGGAAAAGATAACTAGGGGAATAACGTTTTACAACATGAGAGTGACGATTGTATCATTCATTTTGAGTGTGATGTCCTTTCATCGCCTTCGCCGATACGCTTTCCGCACAGTCGTTGGTTTCCCGCAGTAAAGACCGATGATGCCGTGCTGATGATTCGATTAACAATTTTTTTAGTGCAATAGAATATCTAAAGACACGTGAGATGTCTCTATTCATACTTTGTCACACATTTGGCAGTTGAGCGGTCCATACTATTTCACCATTGTGTTTGTGATAGTTTTGTGTTCGAAAGTTAGAGGTGATTTCTTGATACAAGCAAAGTTACAATTATTAAAAAGATAGTTTTAAAAAGGTTTATAAAGGTGTAATGGTCAATCAAGGACATATGCATAGTGAATCACCATTTAAAATTGCGTAAAACACTTTGGCTAAGATAACTTCGGTGGATCAGTAATTTCTTTGTTAGGTTCCCAAAAAATAGCAATACTTTTCCATTCGTCGTTCTCATTCCAAGGTGCACGAAAGGCAGTTAAGTCTTTCCCTGTCTGAAGGGTAAAACAGCGAAAATATCGTCTAGCTGCTGCGTGAAGAATTTTATCGCTTCTGAATAGAGGATATGCATCCACATAGAATCGTTTATATATTAAAAGTTCGTATGCGCGTGTGTGCAGATGTGTTCGTACGCACTTATGGTACGGTTTGCCAGTGTGTGCGGTCGTTGTCGTTGTGGATGAGATGAAAATTTTACACACCGGAGCAGAATTATAATGAAAAGCGAACCGCACCCCAAATTATTGGGAGGGAAATACACATTCGTGCTGTCGGGCGCAGAGAACATGAAGTGAACGGTAGCGCTGAAAACGACGGGGTGAAATAATCTTTGTATGTGTTCGTTCGCAAATCTGTGTAAATGTGTGCGAGGGTTCGAGGATACGAATTGCGTACTTCTCTTTAAGAAGAGATTGCTGCTGGTCGCTTTTGTGGCAGAGCTTCTTTTTACACAGCATCAAATCCGACATCATGGCGGCGTCCTCGGGCAAACGCGTACCAATATTCTGTGCATCAAAAGTAGAATTACAAACTGTTTTGTTGAGCCATTCTTCCAGTGCTTGGTCAGAATAACTAGCTAGTGGTTAACATAAAATAAACGTATTGTATGTGTGAGATGTAAAAAGGACAGTATTCCCAAAGTGATTATATGAGTTCAGACGAGGGGATTGTCTACGAAATGCCCGCCGTGTTTATCTCGGCGTTGGGAAACAGATTCTTTCATTATTTATTAATGTACAACAGTGTGATTCGAATCGTAAAGATGAATGAAGAGTATGCATATGGCATTTGTTGCCGTTCTTAGACTCAGTGGCATTGAAAAAGACGTTCCGAAACAATGCAATGTTGCAAATTTTTGATGTGAGATTTATGAAAAGCAAAGACAAAAAAGGAGTGTAACGCGCTGACGCGGCCAATTGTTCAAGCACCAGGGATGCGTTGAAAGTAAGGATTAGATTCAAATTAGAAGTGATAGGCTCACAACTATGATGATACGTCTATTAATATTCAATAATATAATTGAATAGATAATAATATTTAATATTATTCAATTGACCATTGCAATGAAAGTGCCAATAATGTGTACAGCGGAATGTGAAATTTATGAATACATAACAGGGATTGAAATGTAACAGCATTACTGTGCATATTTCGTCCTAAAATCATTCGTAATGACAATGACTGTTGAATAAGCGCTCCTCCGTGACCTACCCTGTAGTTCCGGGCTTTTGTGGGTTGAAATACTATACTATACTATAGATTCATATACAATTATCAGAAGCTCGTTTCTATAGAGGTATCTCACGGAGTGAACAATCTTCAAACATAGAAACAATATCGTGAGTTATGTATGCCGTAAAGGCGATCTGTGTAATTTAAATACCTGCAAATTTAACCAACATTTTGTTATCCATGAGAATAATGACTACAAATGAAATTATTTGTTTTTAGGTCTTGAAGGAAACAATGGTTTAGTTTGCGCTACGATCGAACTAACCATACTGGACTTACTGGAAGCCCTTGTTACCTTGCTCCACATAAACAGCTTTTGCCATATGAGATAAGGACTGAGGAATGAATGAAAGTGGTTTGCGTGTAGAAACGTTCCCCAGGTAACTTCTTTCAATAAAGTGTAAATAAGAAATAATACATTCGAGTGGTGCGTCAAATAAATAAAGAAAATTCAAATGATATTGCTTCATTATAACTAATATGCAGTATTATTGTAAAGAGATATTTCAATTACATTCATTTTGAATTTCTGGCAGTTAGAACCAGGCCTGGCCGTATCGACTTAATTTACCTCGTAACCGGATAGTCAGTCCTTGCCAATGGGGTTTGGTCCGGATACGATTTTGGCTCGGTCCTGTTGTGTGAACCAATACACCACGCCAAGGAATGTACATTCCTAAATAATAAATTAACGAATACAACATTTAGGTTGTATAAATTCTGCTACGCGCAGACTTAATTGAATTGAGCGCGCAATGGTTAACTCCGTCAAGCGATAATTGCATATCGGTTTGCTTACTTATACTTGCTTACATACGCATACCCATTACTTGTTAAAAAATGTTCCCCGTTGAATAAGTCGATCTTAAAGTTCTTAGAAGAGACTCAATTTAATTGAAAAGACATCGCGTGATCCTCTTTTGTATCTCTTTGCGTCACTGATGCTGGCTGAATTGCCAACAGTCATCCTTAGCGCCAAGCAACACTTGCTGCGTGCGTCCGGTTCCAACATAAATGTTACTCTAAACTAAAATAGAACAGAACATTCAGTTTAACAGTGTCAAAGACTTAGACAATGTTTTTATTAGAATTACATAGGCATATTTAATTATGTTATTCTTCGTAACTAGTCAGTTAGTTAGTTAGTTAGTTAGTCATGTTAGTTAATTTGATTATTCGCCTGTTTAAAGGCATTTCTTGGGATTATAAACCATGAAACAGTTACTGATTTGTAAGATGGAATGAACAATGTCAAGAGTTTTTCAAGGTAAGTTAATGGGAAGATAACACATGATTTGACATGATGACATGAAAATTTAAAAAAATCTAGAAACTACATACGTATACATAATTGATTGAACCGGCACAACAATCACAAAGGGTTCAGAGGTCTGCCATTCCAGAATGTCTTATCGCTTTGCTTTACCCTGCTGGATGCTGGATTGCAAGTCCTGCCTATTTGGAATTGATCCGGATGGGATTTTCGGGTCCTGTCGTGTGAAGACCGACACCGCTACCAAACACGCCACCGGACCGCTAACATTAAAAAGAGTGTCTAATTGTGTATGTTCTATATGTTAAACTTTTATGAATTTTCCGTTGATTTTAAAAAAATATGCATACATGCAAACAAATCTCATACTCTTCGTACATACGTATCTAGAGATGCTTATTGGAGGTGATAGAAAAGCTTTGTGAGTGGTCCGTGTAATTTTGCTAAGTAGATGACATATTTGGGAACTAAACATCGTTTTATTTGGATGACCTACTTTGATGGACCTACTTTGATTTGATTCATTTTACTTAATCGTTGTTTAGAATTTTTCATGTTTTATATTTATGATATTACGGACGTGAAGCTTGTTTGGTCAACTGGTATGCAGTTCGATGTATCTAACAGCCTACATGGTATGCAATGCGCATAACAGTACGGCACGGTTTTATCTTTCTTTGTGGAAGGCGATGTTTTTTCAGCCGTCAGCACAAAAACGATACTGTTCAAAGGTTGCATAGTCGTATCAAACTGTCATTCTACCAACAAGGGGTTCGGCTCGTGTTGATGACAGTTGTGAAACAGATTGCAAGGAAATTTTTATTAATCATACCTCTTTATACAACCCGAAGAAGGTGTTAGAAGGGGCGACGGTGCCGCTCGATGGGACCGGTACAAAATCTCATCCAAACCATTCTCTCGTAGAATGAATTGACGATCCGGCTACGTGGTAACACAAATGTAGTAAATCATAAAAAACGGATATGATCTAAAAGGTCGTTACACCAAGACGAAGAAGAAGAAACAGGAGACCTTTTAGATGGAACTCATACAGGATTTACATTTTTCAATATTGAATACAGTATGAATGCTTAATAACAGTGTACTAGCTACGGATCGTTTCTGATGCGTTACCGTGCAAATAGACATGCAGCGATTTTTCTCAGTGCGAAATTTCGCAATGCTATTCGATGAAATGCGATGATAAGTTCATATCATCGAAAAGCGTTGTCCTGCACTTACATTAGACTTACTCCTCGCACACGTCTTTCTAATTCGTCACCCATGGGCGAATCGTCCAGCTGATCGTTTTGTAACTGAGAATTAGTGTGTAATCCTACGTGATAATACATTTGCTCTTCACGATTTGCCTATCTTTTTGATCGTGAAATCACTTCGCACTGATACATCGCTTATAAAACCATATGAAAGAGATTGCACTTAAGGCACGCACGTATAGTTAGATACACTGCGTAAAGCACTTTGCGACCCGCACGTTTTCAAAAGTCAATAGATGAAGCATGGAACAGCATATGGATATGTATCCCTACGAGTCTAGCCCTACAGGCCATAAGCATTCAGCTTTCAGTCTCCGTTGAGGATAGATGTTGCAATAGATCACCACTGCAATATCTGGCCAGTGTTCAACCGACAGTTTGCTCTGGTGGGACACAATGTGATGAGAATGATCCTTACACAGGACTTTAAAGGGCCCAAATGTGGGTGATACTACGTTGAACTTGTTTAAACGTAGAGGCAACAGGATCGGTCTTAACAGGCAGCATTAAAATAGTTGACCAATTTTAGTCAATTTTATTTTTCATACGGATTCCTTGCTACATTCCTTGCTTATGATTCTAGCTTTGTTTGGTCGTTTGTAGTTATCTTATTGTTAACACTCAGAGTGTGTGCATGTGAACAGTCCGGCAACTGCTTTCTAAGTATGTTGGAACTGTGGCCGTCATACCAGATACCGTGTAAAAAAGTGCAGTAAAATTTAAGGTTGAAAAGCAAGATAAAAATGATCTTTTCGTTCCTCTATGTGGTTGAAGTAATCCGAAAAAATAGTGTAAAAGTACCTGGACAAATCTGAAATCATGTCCTGTTTTGTTATCAAGATAGAAAAAACTCAGCATTGTGTCTCACCATGCTTCACAATGCCTTGTGAACAGCACATGATAAATACTTGGATGATCGTATTACTGAACGTATTACTGAACACTATGCGACATCTTTAACATTGTGTACGGTACTGGATTGACTAGTACGGTACGAAAGTGGCTAAGAGTATCTTTTTTCATTTTTGTGGCATTACGTTGAATAAACATGACATTCTCAACCTGGTCAGTCGTCGAGAATCGTTTGGATCAAAATTGCCCGCTAAAACTACAGCATTCTCTTTTTCCCGAATGATGTTTTTACTGCGTGATGACTCATCTGCATCTAATTCTGCCTTCACTAATGTTTATTAGTTCGACATATTATAAACAATAAGGAATGAGAAGGCTGCAAAACAAAATAATGCTCACATTTCAGGTACTTATTTAAATGTAAATTAACACATTCAACACCATGTCCAAATCGTGCATGGCATTACTTTTGATAACGTCTTCCCAAACCGCGATCTAGAACAAGCTTCACTCCGCTGATCGTTAATGTCAACTGCAACTTGAATGCATAATACAGCACAACCCCGTGAACTCCCAACATTTGACCACATCAGAGATAATGGTTCTAGAACCATCTAGATCCCTCGTTTTTAGCTACACCCATTTTCTCTTTTTGGTTTGATTAATGCAAAAACGTCCCTTTAAAAATGTTACAAAAATGAACATCTTCAATATGCATGGGACTTGTATTTTTCCGTTGGCCTGTTAAACTAAATACTGATAGCTTTGTTCTTTTAGTGCAACTGCCTATCGAAAGTCCGAAATGCATTCCACTCATTGTTCCATATCGACGTATCGATCGACGCGTTGATCATAAAACAAAACCCGATACGCCGTCAAGGTAAATTGTAATCATATGGTATAATGCAAAGTTCTGTTCTCATTCTTTCTACAGCTGATCCGTGCAATCATACGAATGGAAAAATGTCTAGCACACTCCTCTTCACTCTGCTCCACTTCGGTACACGAACAATCCAATTCGTACACGAACAATCCAACACCGTATTAACACTCATATAGAATAGAATTGATGCACACGACCTTCTCCAAGACAAGACAAAACAGTACGGAAGAGAAAGGTACCACCACCTACACACAACCCGCGGGCACAAACCACAACCGCGGGCACAAACCGTGGTGATTTTATTTTTGGACCGTTACGTCTGGATTCGTCTAAAAACGCGTTATTTTTTAGAACTGCTTGGTCGAAGCCTCTGAAAATTGGAAATCTTTTAGACGTTTTCTAGACGTCTAAAATTGTCTAAAGCAAGGTCTAAAATTAAGACTTTGGTACGTTTGGGTTAGATGTCCAAAAATTGGCTAGACCAAGGTCTAAAATTTAGATTTTCGTGTGTTTGGGTATTTGGGAAGCACTGTTTTATGCACGTTCGTTGAATAATCGTTAAACTCAACATTCGTTCAAATCTCGTTGAAATTGCTGTTTTCGTTAAAATAGGAGCAGCAAATTTCGTTGAGCTTTCGTTATCGTTTCGTCAATCGTTTCGTTCCTGAAGGGAGTATTTGAAATGACGGTTATGGAAAAATTACAATACAGTCATTTCACGAGTTACGCGACAGTCACGCGAATTCGAATTCGACAGATACGCAAATCTATTTTTTTAACAATTCGTGTAATTTTGTATGAATAATTGATTTTTCAATTTGTCAAATTTCAATTGTTCCCAAAAAAATGTAACATTTCCATATTATGAACATATTTTTTTCAAATTTATCAAGTTATTAAATTTTTTAAATTTTACCTTATTGTCGAAATAAACGTAACAGCATCAATTAATATTGCGCACTGTATCGTGAAAAGAAGGAATCTATCACTGAATACTAAATATCTCTGGAATGCATTATTCGCGTAACTCGGGAAAAGATTATATCTTTAAACTTATTTTTATTATTATTTTTTTGTTAAAAGTTAAGATGTTCTTTTGAAGAATTTGACACTGGAAAGTAAAACAAATACAACGTTTTGAAAAGAACGCTATTATTGTTCAAGACATGAAATGACTAAACCGTTATGAAATATGTGTCACATGATAGTACTAGCAGTTTGGAGTTAGTTTAGTAGCTTCAAGCAATTTGGAATGATGCTATTTTGCAACAAATGTTTTCGGAATACGTACGATCATATGCATCTGCTTAAATATTTTATAACATTTAAACACAGTAATTAATGCTTTATTTATTCCTGCTATGGTAAAACTTATTGTTTTACATGATCAGAGGTTTACCGATTCTCAAAACTCACTGGCTAGTAAACAAAGGATTCGGTAGAAACCTTCAGGAAAAAATGAAATGATGAAAGAATGTTCTAGCATTAACCTCAAATAAAGTTATCATGATTCGTGGAAAGCTATGTTTCTGCATATGTTTTTTGGTATCAGACCAACAACAACAACAAAAACACGGACAGCTTGAATGAACCTAAAACAGAAATTAAATCTTTCGAAAACAAAAGATACATGGTTTAGCTTAAACGTACTTCAAAACATTGTTTAAAATTTGGTTTGATTGAAGATTTGTTAGATAGTTTGCTTGCAGCGATGCATATCAATGGTTTCGGCAATTTGAAAATATAAAAATATGCATTGTCAGCGTTATCCTTGAAGACGGCAGTGTAGGAATTTGATAAACGATTGAATATTTTATGTAATTGAAAGCTAATATACAATATATTCTATATACAACCTGCACTAGCTAAGTATTTGGTCTTATTACAGTGCATTCATCTGCCAGTCTGCATTTTATATTAACAGAAACGCTGTCTTTGACAGACATGGGTAGTTTTTTTGTGTAATGTTCTTAGTTATGTCCACTTCCTGTTGTATTTCTTGCGTCCGTCGTCTACTCCATTTTGTTGTTGGCACCGTTGCCTGAGCTGAAAGGATACGTTTTTTTTCATGGGTCTATATTTTGTTGTTATTATATCGAGTTTTCTCCGCTTCAGCTAGCATTCTGGATCGTGGAAAAGGCACCTTTCCCGAGAGGACCTTTCTTGAAACGCAAAAAAAAGAAAGCGCTGCATGAGAGGGAGGCATATGTCTGCAGCGAGGACGACGAGCGCGCAAGCTGAAGAATGTGATGTGAAGTGTGATCATTAATCAAATTGCAAGAAAGCAAGTAAACACAAATAGATTTCTGTTCTTGCGTCCTATTCGAAATTGTGCTCCGTGTTCCCTTGGCTGACGTGGGGAAGAGCACACGATGCTGGGTTTAGCGAATAGACTAGAAAGAAGCAACCGACGGTGAGAACTAGCCAGATTGGTCCGAACGGTTCCGCATAATTTCGACCGTTCAAAGTATTCGTTTGCTGCTGATTGGTTTTGGATGCCCTACCATGAAGCGACCCTGTGTGGCTACAAAGTAGAAGCATTGTTGTATTGATTTTTAGCTTTTCGGAACGGCGAATCCTTACAGTATCAGTGCAGTGCGACATTTGCGAATAGATTGATAGAGTGAGCTTAACGCATTTAAAACGTAGGACAACCGTGATGACTACTTTCAACCGAAGTGTACTGCAGAACTCGGGCAATCCATTTGTTTCGATGAAGGTGAGAAAATCTTCATTGACACCGGTTCCTCGCATACGTGTTATATGAAATTGAGGCAAAAACATTAATCTTATCTCACCCACGGTCAAAACTGCGAGCCTTTTTCTTTCACATCCTGACCATCGGTTCGTTGCTCGTGGAGAGCAATGTCTTCTCCCAAGAGGATCCACCAGCTCTTCCGCAACCTTGCCCAGTAGCACGGTAGATGACCGTTTGGTTGATGCTGGTGTTGATAAGTTTCTTTTCGATGAGAGGCTATAGTGGTTTGTGCTATTCGCCAAGCAAATTATCCATCTGATGCGTGCTCTGATCCGCTGAGCCGAAAAACTGACGATTGCATGACACAGTGATAATACATTTATAATGTTTTAATTCGTTAATGACACGTCTTTGATCCACTGGCATGCACTGCTTTTGTAGCTTGTCAGACTGTTTGTTTAGAGAGCAGTTTCGTTCACTGCGATTAATAGAATATACAAACAGACCGACAGACAGACAGACAGACAGACGGACGGACCAACACGCACCGACAGATATACAGGTAGTGAATGATTAAGGCAAATGCACTCGAAGGTATAATTTCATCATAAAATATCTTCTCTTCGTGATAGCCTAGTCTCGTGGGTAGAGTTTTGCATTGGCAGCAAGCCAATGTGACTGAATTAAACGCACACATAATTTGTTGTGTTAGGCTGGGAGTACAACTTAACTATGTTTATGGGGCAGTTTAAATGATGTTGCGCTTAGCGGAACACGCAAGGATTTAGTCGGTGATGGATATATTCGAACAATTTATTTAAGAACACATTTCCCGAAGTTCAATTCTCTTACCTGACCTAGCTTTTCACGAATGACAACAACACAGAAAGCGATACAAATGTGAAATTTAGTTATAGGAGGCGAATATTAAAAGGTTTCCAGAGGGCAACTACGAGGATTTTTGTTGTGTTCTAGTAACTACTTCTCAATATTCTGGTAGGGAATATTCTGGTTGTGGAGTTTTGTTTAAATGATATATTGCTTGAATTTCAAACAACGTAAAAATAACAGCTTTCGATCTGTCACCAGGGGTGTGGTTTCCAAGATTTTCCTCGTAGCGCTACAAAATGGCGTCCAATCTCCTTCAAAAGTGAGAACTAAAGCAATGGAAGATGGAAGGGAAACGTTTTTCACATTCAGCCAATTTAATATGTAGTTTGAGAAATGTGAAACATGGACAAATGTTTGCTTTAGCAACCCCTATAAAATGGAAACCGTGCGCAGTAAAGTGTGCAAGATTAGAGGGGTTTCCTCGGAACGTGGCAGTTGAACGTTGAGTTGAGGGTTGAAACCATCCAAATCTAAAGGACTACTACTCAGAATGCAGCTCGCTTGGTTCCCGCTTCCATACTGTATGGATTACGTCGAAAGTTATGCGACCTTAGACGGCTTGTGTGTATTTCCATGCGTGTCTTTTCATGATGTTTTGATGGATGTTCATATTTCCTACACCAAAAAGGTAATGGAACCACGACCGCATCACAAAGCGATCCCTTCTTACGGTAGAATGTTAATATTGCGCGGGATTGGAATGAATTCCATCTGGATGAAATGTGACGTACATTTGACAAGTTTATGTTTTTTTTTATTCTATCGGTCCATGTGTCTGTAAAGTCTCTTGTCTCTGAGCATTACATCGATACCTGAGGATGACAGATTTTAACAGCATTTCAATATGGTTTTAAGATGCCATTTCGGTGAGCTGAGACAGAAAGACAAACCGATCGACGGCGGCGTCAAAGTGGCACGGTAGGCAAACTGTAACTCACTTCTTTGGCTCGCGCTTCATTTTCCATGGAAAATAGAACCCGTATGGGAAAGGGTTGCTAAACAAAATACCAAATGTCCCCCTGCCGAGCGGACGGAGATAAACGCTATGCGATATGGCTGACCGGTAACGCTGATATTGTTCGTTTGTAATTAAGCGAAGGGACAAAATTTGCAACTTCTCGCCAGTACTACCTGTAAAACAATACATTCGATACTGACCTGGAAACGGAAAAAAGGGATTTTAATCGCATTGAAGTGTGCCGTGCGACAAGTTTCTACTCCTTGGCTAGGTTCTAACAACTCGCAACAGGAATTCTGTTAGGAATCAGTTCCGCCAACGGTATTATCCCCTATTTATTTATGATTGTCCATTGGCACTAAAAGTCAAAGGCTTACGGAATTCTTAGAATGTGCAAATCCTTTTAAAAAGGGTTGAAAGAGCAACAGGACACTGGTCAGTAAAGGATTAGAACTACTGTTTGTTTTCCGGACGGGCTTTTATTGCTACCGTCCCATTTATTCATTCCGACCCAGACCTGAAAGAGGAGTAGAAGGAAAAAAGCATCAGCTGTAGTTGTTAGATGTGAATGAACAACGTTTTCTCAGACATCCAACTCGGTACCGCGTATTCACGGTATTTAGTTGCATTTGAAGAAGCTTAAAGAAAATACGACCAATACAGGAAGAGCATTACATTTACAACTGCGATAACAAAAATGAAAGAAAATGGTTATTAAATTATGATGGTTTACTTTATTCGTTTTCGCTAGTTTTTGCACTTACTTAATTCTATATTTGTACATCCCGTACGGAAGTACTCAATGGCTGATCTTAGAGCTATGGCTGTTGTCACATTGTCACAATGAAATAATCGCGAGCAGCTGCTTAAATACTTTGAACGAAAATTTGATAAAGAAAAGCCCAGCTTGACTCCCAGTGTAACCTTATTTCTACATTAAAGTCATTCTTTCAGTCCAAGTTTACAAAATGGTTGCAGTATTTAATGTCTTCTTTCAAATTATGCGCCTACACATTCCTACTCCAATTTAATGCCATTTGTTGTATGGTGAGTTGTAACTTAAAAGAATAGTTTGACTAACGCAGGGAATGTAAATACCAGCACAATAGCTACTTAAAGTGTTGGAAATTTAACCCTATCCAAGCCATTGATGGACAACAGAAAGATTATGAGTTTGGAAAGCAAACGGAAGCCGAAGTGAACGATGCTATCACCCAGACGGGATCTGCTAACACGAGAACTTGAAATGGAACAAATAAACAATTATTTAAAGCTTTGAACGCTGCGATTGCTTAACACCAAGCATTGAGCCAAGTTTGCTTATTTGGCTTATAACTTGATTCATTCTCTTACGGCACTGCTCACAATCAAATAACGAGTTCTAGATATATTTACTTTCGTCTAATATAATAGACAATAGCGTTAATGGATTAAGGGCGAAAGGTGGTGTATTGGTAGCGACTCCGGTCTTCACACGACAGGACCGGTCTAAAATCCCATCCGGACCAATCTCCCGTAGCAAGGACTGACTATCCGGCTTCGTGGTCCAGTAAGCCAGAAATGGCAGGCAGCGTTACACCCAGAAGAAGAATAGACAATGGAAACATAAATTTGAATTGATAAAAAACTCAATTGGACGCAGGCAACGCAAATCAACATAATGCTTGTCGATAGAATTCCCCGTACAGAATGTTATAGATTGGAGCTTTAAGGTTACATTTTGTTGTCGTAGGGAGGGAGGGCCATATTTAGCAGAATAAAAGCAAATGTCCTAATGAGTTAAGGAGCTTACTGCAGTTTTCAGACATGAATGCTATTTTTCTCCACCAATTTTACAAACGGCTATGTACATAAAGGTTTTAGCTTAGCAATTCACTTACACAACTAAATCACTGTTTGATCCGAATTTGTATGTTTGTTGGTGCCGGTTGGATTTGACAAAAATGATTGACACACATGACGCTTGGATGGTGCGCATGATGGTTCAAAGCAGTGAACTATTTGCAACTACAGCTTCGTGTATGCCAATCCAACCAACATCGGTGAGTCTCAAAACGTGTAAAAAAATCAACTCTTTATTGAATCTCGCTCCATATAGGATCGCTCGATAATCTCCGTTCTGTTATCAACTCCTAATGTTAACTACTTATATCTACATCCGAGTTTGTTTGCATTGTTAATCCTACTCCCATTTTCCTATACATCCATTGTGTGTGCAGCTGGCAAACGATGCATGTGCCACACGGCACATACTTATAGAAGGGAAACATAAATACAAATGTCACACCAGTCGAATAAAATGTGGTTTTGTTCGTGAGCAAATATTCGATATCGTGTCTACAACCTACAATTACTTTCTAAACACACCATGGCTGTACAAATTGCGGTGCAGGTGTCACATTGTAGGTTCCAGTACTGCTGCCAGTTTCAATATTTTGCATTTGTGTGGGATGATTGTACGAACGAAGTTGATGTTTAAATCCTGCTTGAACGCAAAAAATGAGTTACTGCTTGGCTGGCTTGGTTTCGGTATCAGTTTAAGTCATTTTTTAAAACTAGTAGCGCAATTGATGTCGGTAAGCTCTTTGAAACCGTAGAAGTCAAAAGGAAAAATATGTACCTTATTGTTATATGTGGTATCATTTGAAACAATAGTCTGACAAGCCACAAGAAATGGTCGCTGGATGTTGGCAAGATCATATGACCCTGGTGGCAAATGTCGGTTCTACAGCGCAGTAAGATCGTAGTCATTTTTTATAGCGACGGAATGTTGTTGGACGCTGTTCATGTTGCTGGCGGCGCTGGTGTTGTTGTTATTATTGTTTGATGATTGGGTGTTCAATTGAGATTGATGTTGCTGATGTTGAAGCTGCTGATGCTGTTGTAGTTGTTGATGCTGTGAAAGATGGTCATTGTGAATGGCGTTACCAGAGCTGTTGGTCCCGCTAGTTCCGTTTGCCAATGGTAGTATACCGTTGACATCAGAAGATGAGATATACTGCGAGGATCCGGTGTTGCCATTCGCCATTGTACCGTGGATATCAGTCATGCTTTCAAGACTGTCTGTCCGAAGGCACTGTTGTGAAAATGAATGTAAAATTAGAAGTAATCATTAGAAAAACAAAACTCCTTTTAGACGGCTTTAAAGTGAATAGAAGAAATAACTGTAATAACTAGCTATAATTAGGATGTTTATGTTATTCTAAAGCGATTAGTTTAATTCTTTGCGCCCATTAACCAATTTAAGGTACTTACTTCGCTTTGGTGATTTTGTTGTTGAAGTTTTGATTTTGTGCTTAACACGGAGCTATTGGATTTTCGACCTTTTTTTTGGTTGTTTGCACTTCCGGGCTGACCAGAAGCGTTACTAGCGTTCGATTTGCTTTGGTCGCCAGTTTTCTTCCGCACATTTTTCGTATTAGGTAGTTTATTGTCTTTCTTCCATTTCATTCGTCGGTTTTGGAACCAGATTTTGATCTGACGCTCCGAAAGAACCAACGTATGGGCTATTTCTATCCGTCGACGTCGTGTAAGGTAACGATTGTAGTGAAACTCTTTCTCCAGCTCTAGTATCTGATGACGGGTATAAGCGGTTCGTTGTCGCTTTGGCTCCATGCCTGGCTGAAAGGATCCATTAGCTACCGATAAAATAAACACAAATAGATAGGTAAATATTGAGTATGTTGTAACAAATAAAAAATGATAAAATAAGAAATATGAAAATGTGTGTCACCCACGCCCATACCATGTATGGCAGCACGGTGCAGGTGTAGAACGAATTTCGAAGAGCTGTTCCAACTATTATCTTCAGTTTAATACAAAATCATACCAGCCAGTGATCGCCATCATACAACCATAATGGCACGAGCTAAACTCAGGAACTCATACGATAATCATATTTATTTCTTTTGAAAGTATGATTGCGCTAGCGCAGATGAATTGGTTGGTAGATGTTCTGTACTTCTCCATGTATTGATTGGAATACATCGAGAGGAAACTGAGAAAGAACTCAACCAGAAGGAAGGAAATATTTTGTGGCTAACTTCTGGGTGATGGTAATGAAACATGCAGGGATAAAGCGCTTTGAACAATGGATTATCAACCTCCGAAGCCGCTGAAACCCATCACTCTGCCTGTCTATTCAAGTTGCCATTGAAAGACATACAAAGCTTCCCTTGATTGACATGAAAAGTATCTGACATTCCCCATCGTCGTGCTGGCTTGGTTCGGTCGCTGTTCATGCTGTCTGCAGTCCTGCTGTTCTCTGAGAAAATGTTTTACTGACATCACCGAACACATGGCATTGCAAATACCAAATGAACCACTGTGTTTCTTTGAATCCCTCATTGTGGGGAAGGAGGAAAAGGGGGGGGGGGGGGGGGGGGGTAACTTACTAGTTGGTGGGAGAAAATACTAGAAGCCGCCGTGAGATCGTAAGGTATGGTAGAAAAATAAGGTAAAAGCAAAAACCTTTTGAATTGCCCTATACTTGAGGTTTAGGTCGACCAGAAATTCATCACAAATGGATCGGTTGACCATATGATCACGATCACGATAGCAAGCGCTCTAGCAGTGAGTTTCTCGATCGAAGCCTGTATTTTTCTTTACTTCATGATTTATATTTCTTGGATATTTTACATGTTTATGAAACCGGTCAATATTCTTTTTTAACATACAAAATTAGCTGTGTTAGTTATCGCTGAGAATCGAAAATTCCAGTTGCCGCGGCACAGTTTAAAGATACGCAGGTATAGGATGGTTAAAAATTAGTTTCACTTGCCTAACAACATGAACTCGGTTGGACTGATAAATTATAAATTACAGTTTCTTCTGTCTACCTTCCATCAAGCATATCTTGGCGAGAGCTTCATCGCCACAGCGGAACTTTACGCATTTGAAGAAACAATAATTAATCATTAACACACTAGGACGTCCGTGTCTGCTTTGTGACGATTTTGTTTTGAGTTTCTGAACGGCTGAAACTTTGGCTGGAGTGTAACGAAGTTTAACTGTTTTGAAAAGAACAGAAAAGTGTAAATGAATGGTTTTTTTTTGTTTTCGATTTTATTTTTCTTTGCTTCCAACGAAAAGCAATTCCCAAGCTTTATTACGGATTTGTACGCTGCTTCATAGAATCTATTCCGTTGGTGCTGTCGATCCTTATCAATGCGATCTGTTTTGCTTTGTTCGGCATACTTCGAGCGTCCGGTGTTGTAATTAATGTGCTTGAGATCACGAAATTGTGCTACTAGCAATTATTTCGAGCTACTACAAGTATCAGGACACCCATTTTGGGAGCCAAAGGACAAACGGATAAGGTTTGCATGACACCTCAACGTCAAAGAAATAGCCCACGATCGGTAACGGAAACATTAACATAACCACCGTAAACTCACACCGCTGAGAAGTAAAGGGCTTTGGCTGGACAGGTCGATGTTTCGATAGAGATTTTTTTGTTGTTGTAGTACCGTAAGTCCCAGCGTGTGTAGATTACGCCCCCGTTGCACACCGATCCGATGTTTCTCTTGGGTGGTCATTGCTGGATGATGAAGGAACCGATACTACCGCTGCCCGTGTCGGGTGCTGATGAACGTTTCGTTTTGGACTGGTGAAGTGTCCAAAGGCCGCGTCAGATGGATCATTAATCTTTCGCATTGCTATAGTCGCCTGAAAGTAACTCCCTGGTCGCCCTGTGCCCAAGAAACAGTGACATAGAGAAGTTCGTTGGCAGACGAAATACGAATAATTCTTTGACGCTTTTTGATACGAAGCAAGCTGGATGATGTATCGCTCGAATTTTTAGCAGTACACAATTGCCGAAATAAAACAGAAGCGCGATCGAAACCTGCGAAGAGCGCGATGACCACCAGAAAACGTACTATGCTACTCACAGGCTGATCGACGGAGAAAGTGATCAAAACTTATTTACGCTTGAAGTGCCTAACACGTGTGATGACGATGTAAACGGAGATAAAATGCCGCTTGCATGGCAGAAGGTTTGATTCCAACGAAAGTACCTTGGCACAGTTATCTACATTACATCAAGGTTCAGGTCACACCGACCTGCACGATTATAAATGTTTGCAAAACCGCGGTACTCAGTACTGAGGCAATTATTATTGATGCTATTAAGCTTAGGAATAGCACAGACACGCTGAGCATGGTGAGCCAACGAAGGCAGGTTTGCAGCCGTATATTGAGGCAAATGACTTGCTATTTTACAGTGGCTGCGCTTTTCTGCATCAGGGCCGGTGCAGTAATGTCAAGAATCTGACTGCGGTTGTGAAGCGGAATCGTGATTGAAAAGCTGTTACGGACACGTTCATTATAAAACGCGATCTTCAAGAAAATCTCGATCCAACCAGCCAAGCCGGTGTACCGAGTGTACGCGTTCTTTAGAGCTGTTCGTAGCAACGCAACGAAACATCGCAACAACGGTCCTTTATATCATCAATCAGCAATCAGTGTGGAAAAGGCTGGTAATAATTTTATTGTACTTTCATTGATTTTTCTTCGTTAATTTTACATGTACCACCCGCGAAGAATTTCATTGAATAAAACAAAGAATAATGAGAACATCGACAAAGCCAGAAGGTGTTGGAAAGAACGTTCCTTTTTGTTCACTTGTGTTGGCCATATCAGGGCGTAATGCATTTACAGTGGTAAAACAAGTATAGACACGAGAGAAAAAAAAACGAGCTTAGCCAATTGCGCCGGACACAGCAGCATGATTTGCAAAATATTTTCAAACGCAGCCCTTTCGTACCTTCGTGTGCAAGTGACTGGTCTGCCAAGTCTCTAAGAATGTCACGTACAATTCCAATGCGATCGCACTACACCTTTACCCTTTGTATAAAGCAACATTTCCTATTTGTGTGCAGGGGTGCAATTTGAATCTATGCATTTTGGCAGGTAGGTTTGCTTGCATAAAAAGGCTGGAACTGAACGGCTGGCTGGAAGTAAATGTGGTGGTCATACATGTATCAAGGTTAATTGTTCACAAATGGAATCCGCGGGTCGAGAAGCACTCTTGGCACTTTTTGAAATTGTTAGGCCTTCATGAAAGCTTGTGCTTTGAATGCATATGATGTAACTGTCATATGAGGTATAAGGTAAGTATCTCAAATCTCAATTTTGACGATAGAAAATTGATAATCACAAAAGTTAGGTCTCATATGTTTTAACAACAAAGTAGTATCAAAGTATTCCAATTACTCAAAATCCGTTTAAGACCTAAAACTTTAGAACTTTTATACGGGTCTCGAATTATCTATCCGTTTGCTGAAAATATAGAATAATTGAACAAGTTTACTTTCTTTTCGTATCAGCTAATGCAAAAGTGTTATTATACATAAATAGTATGATAATTTAAATGATATCAAGAGTAATTTTTGATCTTCTTTACTTTATTTCAAATATTTGAAACGCACAAGAGCTTCATATAATATAAAAAAACAGCAATCACTAGCATTAAAATAAATGTGTTATACATTGCTGTGATTTAATTTATGTACTTATTTTACTATGAAGAATGTTTATCAACTATCTTTGATAAAATTCGGTATTCGTTTATTCCTTTCTACCAGCTGGCTATCGTGAGCATTTTAGTACGTGATGAAAAATCCATGTTCGAATGCCACGATCCTACTATTCATAAATACGCCACATCACACTTTTGTTTAGCAGATGCAAACAACGATACCGGTTATGGTAGTAGGCGCAATTCAGTGACATTGAGAGGACGGTGCAGAAGGGTAATGTGAAAAGCATGACTAGTCCCCGGTATCGCTTGAATGAGTGTGCCGACGGAGCAGCAAACAACGCATCGTCACCAGGTGGAATGATGAGTCCAACCAAACAACCCCCAGAACCGGGTTAGGTTCGAAGCCTCTTATAATCAACCTTGTCGTCATTCAACATTTGGGTGGGTGATGACAGACCGACAAGCAGTCCGGTTTTGACGTATTGGTATCTTGTTCCACAGCAACTTGAATGTTTTTATCCGTTTATGGATGGTTTTCGTTAAAGCTTCTCTGCTGCCCTGGACGCACAAGAGGGAGGAAGAGAAGAAAAAAAAATGAATGGTTGAAATAACACAACCATGTAATAGATCCCCAACGATCGATAACTACACAGCTGATAGCTACTTGTTTTGGTGGATTCTATTTTTGTTTGTCATTCGCTGCCCCCATGAAAGAAGTCCTGTCTCTTTTAAACGTTGTTTTAATCGTTGATTTCGTTTTGCTGTTCTGTCTTACATAGTTTATTAAAATACACACAGTTGCTGGTGAACATTAGTCTTATTTTATAGAATGAAAAGCATGGTAGCATGAACTGCCATGATTCAGTATTCGTTGAAATTATGTTTTATATGAACAAACACTTTGTAATACAAAATAATGTTTAAGGTAAATTATTAAATATTACTCAATAGAAAATAAGAAACAGAACTCCAACATAATACTAATAATAATGCCCACGACATAACAATAAAACAGATTTTCAAATACAACATGCTGTATGCAAATCTTCCATTGGCCAGGTAGAAAATAAGGTTTTCCTATCGGTCGAGTGTACTCGAGATACACATGTGTTCGGATAAGAAAATATCTCTAAATGAATGTGAATTGTAGCATATATTAAGTTACTAATATCTGTAAGCAATACGGCCAGGCCTTTTTGAATAAAAAAAAATACGACGGTTATCAAACGACGGTTAACGAATGTAAAAGAATTCCATTGAACAATTTGCCATAACTATGGACTTGAAGTTTTCAGGCCTACAGCTGCACCAGCTTTATTGAGTTTATAATTTTCATCTGGGTGAAATGATTTACCGATACGTAGCTTGTCACGAAAACAAAGTAACAACTTCAATTTATATTCTTCAACTCGTCGAAGTCACTCGAAGAAGAGAACTTTCTGACAGCAGTGATCCGGCGTCTTGTTATTCTAACTTTTCGTTCGTAATGTTCCCCTTCGCAGTTGCGGAAGAGTTTGATTAAAGTATCGCATCCCCACATCCGCATATCAAGAAGTGCTAAATGGACCTTGGGAAACGATGGGCTCATTAAGAGTGGTTGGAGTTCGAAAAGTTTGACGAGCATTGAGTAAAACGATACACCCCTACCCGTGGGTTATCACGAACTTTTTTCATCATTGATATCACAGTCAAGTAATGGCATAAAAAACTTCAACTATGAAAACAAATGTGGTGGTTCAATTCTGATGTTTAAACATCTTGAACGGGTGTAACGTAAGAATAAGAATAAGTGCAACTTTACAAGAATATGATGGATCGATATTTTATTTGCTAGTAAAACTGTTACCATTCGCAGTGTTTTTTGCTAATCAATTTGAAAACATTATTTGGGAACAAGTTTACAATGCCGTAAATGAAATGAATTGCTATTAACATGCTATTTTCCAAACAAGGTAACAACCTTAAATGAAAAGCCAAATCACTCCATACACCCACAGGAATAGAAACAATCGTGACATTGTCGAATGTCGTATCGAAGTCTTACGTTCCTCTCACAACATGGCAAAGCGACAGAGAAGATAAATTAGTTGTTATCAATTATTCGGGAGCTGTCGGGCGACGTTTACTGTGGATGCTTCTGCTACCCGGCAGAGGTGTTGACGCTCAATGAGAGGTAGGGGTTACGAAGCACATTTAGCACGGGCCGAATGCCGTAGAAGTTTTACTTTCACTTAATCTTTAGCTTGTTTGGCATGAGAACGTGTTTGTGAAAGAGAGGTTGGCCGTTTGGAAGGAACGGTTTATCGAATTATCGCCTCATCAGCTTCATCAAGTAAATACATCTTTTCTAGGCTAAGCGACATACTGGTCGCACTTCACGGATGATAATTAATATCTAAGTAATATGCACTTTAACGAGTTGTGCACGGTGAAGGGTTGAAGTTTTTTTTACATCTGAACATTGCCATCTGAATGCCTAAACGTTTTTGTAACATTTGAATCTCAATACTTGTTTCAAAAGATTTGTTGAAAAATGGAAAACAGTTATACATTTAAAAAGTGCGGAAATGTATGACAAAACACATGATTTATTGACACATTGTTGATGTGTTATATGCATCAATCTAATGTAGTGTTGTTAACTCAGGTATTGTTATTGTAAGTGACCATAACAAATATCTGTTTGAATGACCCTTTTATGGACCTTTTTAGCTTCAGACCACATGCCTAATGATCCTTAAATGATCGAACCAGATCCATTCTGTTTATCGTAACATCTCTGCAGGACATTCAACGGCCCATTCAGCAGAACAGAGCAAAAGTAGAGAAGTATCCTTCAAAGTAGTAAATAAATTACAAAAAAATGAGCTAACTGCTTGAAGCCATTCGTCACTACTGTTTGGAAAACCTGCCAGTCAAATGTTGTCATTGTAAGTTTTGAAGGGTTTTCATGATGTACTCGTTCCCTCATCTCTTTTTGGGTTGAAATGTTTAAATTTATTTGACCTTGGCTCGGCTTCGGTGGAACAACGCTCAAGGTGGAACAACGCTGGTAAAATAATGATAAATTGGAAGCAATTTATATTGCTCAATGCAGTGTCTTTGAAGCATCGGGAAATTGTAAACGCTTTGGGTATTATTTGAAGGTGCGTATAGAGTAACACTGCGGTAGTTTGATCGGTTGCAATGCCCATTGATCTACCGATATGATAAGGAGGTAACCAATTTATCAAACCTCACAGAACAAGTAGAGTTTAACATCATTGGAAGAAAGAGCGTTTGAAAAGACTTTTTGTACCCCGGTACCTGATGGTGATCTTGTCCGCATTATTAGCAACTAATAGATTTCGAACGGATCTGCTCAACAGGGACTTTGTACTCACCGACGCCAGCGACGTGGATTTTCTTCATCCAAGGATAAATGATACGTTCGCCATCACTAGTTGCGTGCATCAAATCGTCGCCAAGATCATTATCGGAGTCCAGGTCTTCCATATCACCATCGTTGGAGTCCAGCTCGTCGGGAGAACGATCGAGCATCAGGCGTTCTTCATCTAGAAACTCGTCCTGCAGATTCCGAAGGCGAGAAAAAAGTAGCATGTAGTTGATAACACCGTTTGTGTCCGATTTAAATGAAAGAGTAATATGGGAACTTACCTGATCGGAGCTGGCATCATCGCAACGTAACCGCATACCTAGCTCTTGCAGCTGCTGCCCTGTAGGAGCCGCTTCTTCTATTCGCCTATCCAATTTCATTCCTTTAGTAAAAGGATGTAATATTGAACGAACAGAGAAGAAGTTCAACGAATAGAGAAATAAAAGAAAAATAGAATTAGTGAATGAAACATGAACTTTATATAGCATTGTGTTTATCGATTTGATTATAGGAGCAAATCTTATGATACGCTTGTATACATGAGGGATCTTGAATTTCCATTTTTTTCAGAACCGAATGGAACCAGGTTTCTTAAAGGAACGAAACTTAAGGAACCTATCGTTCAACGAATCGTCAACGAACCTATCGTTGAACCTACTTTCACGATACAATCAAACTAATCCTGTGTGATATGATTTTTACATATTCGTTACCATTATTAGACATTTTAGTACACGTCGTAAAACAGTTTTTTGTTTAGTTGATCAGTTTTGAATGTAAATTTGTTACTATGGATTCTTCGCTTCTATCGACTATAATTTGTTATCAAAGCTCTGAAAACATAATTAATTACAGGAAGCGTGCATAACAACATACACGGACAGTTGTCATCCATGAGAATGGAATACAACATTATTGGATATTGGAATGATTCATTAACAAAAAGGTATCAATTTTGCAAACGATCATTGAACTGATTGATTCCTGTTGCTATGAGAGTTGCTTACATTTCACTACAGCCTCAAACGAAGTTTCGTAACATAAGTAAACATTAACGTTATAATCTTCGCAAGACGAACAAAACAGGTAGATGCAAAAAACCTAGATGAATTATGAAAGTTTACGCACCCAGATTTGATTGTTTTACAGAAGGCACGGAACAAAGTTAGTAGGTTCGGAACGAAATTCCCATCGCTACTATACATTCATCATTTACGGTGAGATAAGAGTTATTACCAGACGAATCGGTTGTGGTGTTAATCGATTTATTAGAAGCAATTGAAATAAAACATTTATATAGTACATAAAATGAATAAATTTGATAATCGCTTGAATTTCAATCAAATAAATCATGATAAAAAATGAAAAGCGCACGAAAGTTATACGAAAGAAAATAACAATATTAACAAACCTTTTGAACGTTGAACTGGCAAGAATCATTTATAAAAAGTGTATAGTTCAACAAATTTCGATATTTTTTGCATTTGGATAGTGATAATGCCAAACAATATATAAAACATTCATAGGGAAAATTGAAATATTTATGCCAGTTCATACGTGCCATTTATAATTTATAGTCAGTATTGAAAACATTGCAGATTTTGCAAATAACTTTATTCTTCTTTAATAAAATCGCTTTATTTATTGTTTATTTTGAATAACTACTTATTTTTTCAAGTTTGATCTCCTTATTAGGCTCTTATCCTTTTTATCTTGACCTAATACTTGTGATTATATCATTTAAAGAAATAATATTCGGATGATTAGTCGATTCTGCTAATGGAAACAATAGATCGATGCTCTAACGATTATAATGTAGATAAAAGTGTCGTTCAACTAAGAGGTGGATCTCACCTCACAAAGGGCGGAAACTTTTGTTTCATGAAAAATGTATAAGCAATTTTAAAGGACCGGTTTCCCATTTTGAAAGTACAATTACAACTACGTTGTATTCACCCAGTTTTTTCCTTTAAAATAGTCAATGCTTTGTACGTCTCGTCCGTTTGAGATTTGACTAAGCTCCTATCATATCAGCGTATTTTCGGTTAAAGACACAAATAGGTCTACAGAATATATAAATGATTTTACTGTACAATTCACAACATCAACTTTAGATGAATTTAAAGAAAATGCAATCAAGTAAAGGAATAGCTAGGTTTGTGTTAGATTTGCATAATTCTGGTTTATTATAAAAGTAGAACTAGAAATTTTTCAAATGTTTACATGTTCCAACACGATTTTATACACTCCAAACACACTGCATAAGGTGAATTTTGACCATAACAACCTCTGTTTGGGCAACGTATCGTCTCATTAATAAACTAAAGCTGTGTCTTACATTTTATGTAGCAAAATATATTAAATTATTGGATAATATGAACGGTTATGTTTCATATCGGAATAAAAATTTCGAAATATAAATACAATTTTATTTGCACTATCCGAGAGAACATGAATTGGAACTACTGTCGTGAAATCAGTAGCTTCGAAAGTAGGCCGATGGACTGTAGGTAACTTTAAAGGCATGAGGAGAGTTTTTTTAAGGAGTTCAATCATCTTCTTAGACACTCGTTAGGGACTCGGGATGTGAGGAATGGTAATATGGGTTATTGTAAAGTTAGCAATGATCGTACCCAATACAACGAACGACATGCAGCGTACCACTGACTTCATGTTTGAAGTACACTTTCAACCCGAAGCGATCATGGTGTACAATGTTTACTTGGGTTTAAACGCTACGAAAAGCTCAATGAGCTATTTCCTTATTGCAAACATGAGAAGAACAAACAAAAATAAAAAAGATTCTCATATGAGTTTTATCATAAAAGAATGGAATAGTAATAAGAAAACTTATTTCATTCACCAGCAGTAACAACTATAAATTAAAATTCTTATTGTCATTCAATCGATCCAATTTTGACTTTGCGAAAATTCAATCATCATCAATAGATGTTGAATATTGGTTATTTTGTTGTTGTATTTAACGAATCTCATGTGGCATTAAAGCATTTTTGTTATTTTTTTATATTGAATTATTGAAAATAAATAAGATTTTATAAAATGGGCACAGCATGAATTCACTTTAAGAACACAAAACCTGACATGTCAGGTTCATAACGACCACAAATTGTGTACAAATTGCAACAGATTATTTAAAATGGAGCAAAGGAACCAAAACAATTATTACGCTTCTCTGGGTCAAGTAACGATCTAGCAAGGAGCGATCTCACCGGGACGTATAAGCTGGGTAAAAAAGGCAGCGCCGGATCCCTGGTTGTGTTAAGAATTAATAATAATCATGCAATGCAATGGGCTTGAACATTAAGTTAGTTGTTTTGAATGCGTAACGATGATGCCAGGACGTTTATCCATGCTCAGCTCTACACGCAAATTGGCAAATAAAATTAGCCTAGGAAAAGAAGGTTTCGGTCACATGCTTGACAAATATTAAAATAAAGCATTTCTCTAACAAGTCTGAACCAGGTTAGGCCATATCACTCGTATGTTGAAAATATGTATAAATAAATATTGAAAACTAAACAATTACAGGCATAATATTTTGTTATTAAAAAAAACTTTGCAATGGCAATTAAATATGCAACAAATTATTATCTATTTCATTTTGCTTTGATCGCAGTCTATCAAAATTTGTTTTGATTGCTTACGTCTTATGTAACATTTTTAAAACATCTAGTCAAATTATTGGGTAGGCGTTTGTCAATGATTTACTTGGTTACTTACTCGAAAATTATTCATCATTAATAAAGTAATCAGTTTTAGCTACAATCGCTTCGTGATGAGGTTGTCTAGCACTTAATTTTCAAATCTATTTTTAGGATTAGGAAGAAAAAAATGCAACAAGCTTCAAATAATCTGTTGATTTTTTTATACACTCCCTAGAATCATATGCTCATGATGTTTAAAAACATGTTTTTTACAATTAAATTGTTACATTATTAATTTGGGGTTGAATAAATCATTTGCATAATGTTTAAATAAAAATGAAAGTAATGATTTTAAATTTGAATAGTATTTCTGAAATTGTGGTTTTTAAAAATGATATTTTATGTCAAAATCTATGTCCTTTACGAATTTTCTTTGGAATGATGTAACCGCGATTTATGGACAGATGTCGATTGAAAGCTTCAGCTTTCTAACTAAGGTACGATCTGCTCCAATATTACAGTATGGTTCTTCTTCTTTATCGGCACAACAACCACAAGAGGTTGTTTCCAGAAACTATCATTTCAGGATTGTTTTATCAGTCTTGCGTACGGGGGATTGGTATGGATGGACTTTTGAACCGCTCTTGTTGTGTGAATAATGGCACCGCTACTAATACACCACCGGACCACCGTTTGGTTCATCTGATAAAAAATAATCGAAAGTGTAGGAGAAGCAATATATAGATTATATTGCAGCACAGTGCAAGAGTTTTTTTTATGTACATTTATTAATACCCAACATTGACAAAACTAAATGAATCATTAATTGGAAGATTGGAGTTATCTTGCCCTGTTTATTATATATCATATTTTATAAGATAACGTTGTTATTTTGTTTTTGTGGCAGGAACGCTATTACCATATTAACGGATTTAATGATTCAATCCGGCAAATTAAAGTACGTGTTAACGATAGATTGTTGAATGAAGTGACATTTGTTTTGAGTAATGTTGCTTAGCTAGTTTGTACTTACCAAGTTCCTGAAGTCCCAATGCGGTGTTGCTTACTTCGGTACCAACACATTGCAGTGGCGTATCCATCATAGACGGATGACCTTGATTTGTGGCTGCATAGTATCCGTTGTAGTACCCGGGAGCCACATTCGTAGGGAAAGAATTGTGACTGGCAACAGAGCTGTTTGATGCCGTAGTCGGAACAGTAGGTGCAAGCGTAGGGATGGGTGGGGCGATGGGTGTGGTTGGTGTTGGCTGCATCTGCACTGGCGACACATATCCATTATGTGTATGATGAGCATGTGGATGATGGTGGTGATGATGGTGATGATGATGCGGGTGGTGATAATAATGGCCCACCATCGAAGATGAGTAATCGTTATATCCCGAAGAGGCTCCACCTCCACCATTACTCCCGCTACCGGTAACGTGGGCATTTCCGCCGGTAGATACGTTTTCGGCTGCACCCACCGCCCCAGAAAGATGTAGTGAATCGGACTGAACATGGTGCAAGTAATCCTGATTTCCAGATTGGGTTATACCATTGACTGCACCATATCCGTTATGGAAGCTTGGATAATCCTCGCTGGGAGGAAACTTAGGTTCAATATTAATCCCCATGGATTGAATGTGATGATGCGGATAGCCCATCAAGAAAGAACTCATTTTTAAGCACAATAGATTGAAGCTTTTACGAGGAAGTAATTCACATATGCACACACCAACGAACTCACTTTCAAGCACGATATGACACTATGTCGCAGAATTTGTGGCCTTGTCAAATAGATTTGTTATCAATTATATCTAGCATCTTCATCGCTCATTCGATTCCAGCAGTGAGATTGGGAAAAATTGGCACAACCTGAAAACTATACTCCCAGCATGTGATCAAATATTGGATGTTTGTGATACGTAAACACTTTGTAGCTTTCTGACCAGCATAGACGAAACACTGAACATTAAATTTCATAGCTTGGATTCGAGAAGATTCGTAGATACAAACTCATTATTTGTTGAAGCTAAGTTTGCAGATCACTGGTGAAGGAAATGATACATAATGGTACTGAAACCAACATTTTACCGCTTCAAAGGTTTTCCTAGAAACAATCGTTTTCTGTTATCAGAACATTGTAGTCAGAGCACACTTGACGATGCTCATGCACGACTAGTACACAATGAGAAAAACTATCACACTAATAACACTAAAATCTGATGACACGTAACAATGATCGTAGTTTGAATACTCGCTGATGTACAATACTTTTGTACAAAATCAAATTGATAATTGATTATCGTTAACCGTTAACACATGGTTATCACAACAGACTCATTAAATTATTTCGCATAGCACTGTCCAAATTTGAGACAATTTTAGTATAGCACTGTCACAACACTGTATGGATCAAACACATATATTATATAGAAAAAAGTCACGCCTCCAAAACACTTTTTGCCAAGCTGTTTTTATCAGTGATAATTGCTACACAATTCAAAACGAACGCAAAATTTTCACAAAATCGTTGTATAGATTGAGAGATGAAAACAGAATAAACCAAAACATTCACCACACCGATTCAGGATCGCGGCTCGATCAACCATCGAGCGTATTAATTGTCGGTAACACGATCACCGCGACGAGTTTCGCATTGCGACCGAAAGTGTTGGAAACCCGGAATCAAGTGGTCGCAACAACACCATGCGCCGTTCGCGTATCTCCTTTCGGTTGTGTTTGCGGATGCTGCTGTTCACCAAATGAAACAAATATGGTATTCGCTTATCGATGAACTACGTTCCGTCTCTTTTGCTCATGTTTGCCCTTTACCATGGACGTGCGCCATAAAGCATAACAGTGCTTATGCTACATCGATTCCACATGTTCCGCAATCGAGCAACGTGCGTTTTCGTCGAGAAAAGTGTCCAGAGCAGAAAAAAGAGAGACGGACCGTTCCGTTTTCTTGATTAATCGGGTAGGCTACGCATGAGTGTGCTAGAGACAGCACATACAACTCAAAAACCCACCCCGTTGCTTGAACAAACAAAGGAATAAACGAGAACATCGAGATTGCCAGCATTGTGACCGCCCCGTTTTACAAACCAAACCCGAGTGGTCTCTTCCTCTCCAACGGGTAAGGCTGATGCAGAACCAGGATGAACAGTTAAGCTCGCACGCGCATTGCCGGCCATACATTGCGAATGTCAGATCTTGTGTGGTTTCCACAATTGCACGAAAATTTGATTTTATCATCCGGTGATAGAGCTCGAAACGCGAATGAAAATGCAGTAGATCTAATTTTAATAAAGAGTTTTCGTTTTTACGGAAGCTTTGATGCATGCATAACAGATCAACTATCTAGAATTTGTCATGGACTAAACTACTGTGCTAAAATTGTTGCCTCACACGCAATAGCAAAACCTAATATTATAACACATCAATATACTACTAGGCCGAGCTGAATATTTGGTCTGAAAATCATGCATACACAAAGCATTGTTCGATCATTAATTTTCCAAACCCGTGTGGCAAAGAGAAACCTTCATGAAAAAGAATAACCAACAGGTGATATGATTATGGTGGTGATGATGGTCGCAATCCTGACCATCAGTTTCATGGTTGATGGTTAAAACGAGACACGCACTCGTCCCAGACATAAAACGGAAGCATTTAAGGAGTATGTGTGTGTAACGGGACGACTTATCGTGCCAGGCCAAAGTATTTATCATTTGGAACGAAAGCTATTATTTTTAACAGCATGTCATAATTATTACTTTCAATTTAGTGTCCAGTTGGTAGCATCCAACACCGCCTCAAAACTCACTTCTTACGAGAGATTGGCGTAATATATGGTGTTTTAATGATATTTAAAATTTGGAGGTGATACATATTAATGTAGCAGAGAACGATGGCGCATGGTGGGTGTGCGCGTGTATGGTGGAAGGTGCAATTTTTCAACGCCTCACGGAAGACCATCCAACAACCAACCTCGTGAGAAGGTGATTGTTAAATGAGTATGTTTGTTTGGCTTTACTCTTTTAGTGTCTTTTTCCGAGCTTGATGCTGGTGGTTGGTATTGGATAGCACATTTGCACATTTGTTATAGGTAAGATCTCAACACAACAACGCAGCGGGCTCGCGTTTGGATTGTGTTGTTTTTGCTTTCCTACAAACGGGTAACAACCGCTCTTCAATTGATGTCTGAGTTTATTCTGAGACCGCGCAACAAAAACCATTTTGATTGATGACTACAATATATGATGAGTTAAGTCAGATGGAAACACAGTAGGTTCTTTCTGAAGTCGAAACCTTTAATCCAAAAGAGGATTTTCGTCACTTTCCGATGCGATTATCAATTCGAATATGGATGGCCCTATATGTCAGGTCGAAATTTTGAAAATACTACTACTTAGGCTTACATTCATTACATTTGAATGAACCAACACAGTTAAATAAATTTTGAATTGTTTGTTTAATTGCAAGCATTCAATGTACATACGCATACGAATTAGAAAAAAAATCGAAAAAATCATACATTAGTTTTTAAGAAACACTTTGAGTTTGTCAGGAAGGTTATCGCTATCGTCATAATCATTATGCATGTTTCGGCACATGTCCAACTTTCTTACGTTGAGTTGAACATCAAAATATGTAATGAATATTAAATATTCCAAATGTACTGTGCATAACCGAAAAGGGCAGTTTACACAAAATCAAATTTTCTTTTTGTAATTATGAAACATTTACGCATTATCTATGAATGGACTATTCATGTTTATTTATTTCAAATTGTCTGCCGTACATATTGCACATTAGCAATTTTTGTAGTGAAACCATACCTCATTTAAAATATTTTCGTTGTGCGAAGCAGGGTTTTTTATGCAAATAAACGTTTTATTAACATTGTACCGGTTGGTAGTGTTTTCCCACCACAAATAAAAATATTAAATGTGATGATTGAACTTTTATAAACATTCACATTTTTGTACATAAAAAATAACTTTTTAGAAAGAATCAATCAAGAAATATGTTACAGGTAATATGTTTATACCACGCATTGGAAATAAAGATTGGTCTTTTAAATGAGAAGTGTAGCAAACCCTGTTTTCATCATTTGGACGACGATTTCTTAGATAATTTCTTATCTTTTCTTCCAGGCAACAATCATCACTCAAATCAGATGAAAATGTTTAAATATTAAATAAACGAGAGAGTGTTTTTCAGTGCTACTTGTAAGTTCTGCACTAAACTAAACTAAACTAAACATTTAAATTTAATCTTACAGGAGCTAAGTATCGAAACTTTTACTGAAATGAGCTAACTATGGAGCAAAAAATGTAATTTTGCAATGTTCTGTATCGCTCTGATCCAGAATACATATTCCGTATCTGAACGAATAGAACTTCATTTTTTATCACATTTGCATCATATAATTCCTAACTCAATTACTAATAAATAAGTATAAAGCGATTTTGTTCAAAATACTTGTTTTATTCCTTGAATTTTGGTTGTTTGGAATGCATGTTGTTCATTCTCGTCACGAAATCAGCCATTTGGCAGTTTCCAGTTTAAAGATTAAATGCTTTGGAGTAAATGCTGTCGTATTTATTTTCAATTCATTTCATTCATTCATAAAAATAGTTTTGTTTAGTTTTCTTTTGTCATTGTGTGTGCATATCATGTTGCTATTGTAAATGAGTAATGGGTACAACCCATACTAGTAATGGGTACAACAACTTGGAATAATTTTAAATTTTATTGGTCTAACGTATACTTTTAATAGTAAGAATTATAATACTAGTATATACTATATGACTCTTTTAATGACAACTAGAATTATATGTTCTTGCCTCATAAGCTTCAAACGAATCACCCACCGCATTAGTCTTGTGGTTTTCACGTATGTTAGATTAATCCGAGCTTTTGTTTTGGTTGGCATTATGATATGGTTAGCTAAATGACAAATGTTTCAGTATGTAAAATACTGTTCACGTAAAGTGTATTTTTTTCTATCCGTGATCGCTTCAGATCAGTAGCAAGAACAGGAAGCGACGGATCTGCGATGTAGAAATTTCCAATTATTAGTTCAGAAGTAAGAAAGAGAAACGAGCATCATTTTGTGGTGATGACTCGACTGTTTTAACGCGGTTTCTTCGTGATGGACAAAGAATCTACATCTTTTCAATCATATCTCAATCGGAATGTGAAGCGAATGGCTGTATAATCGGTAGGCTAGCTCGTAATTCAAATAGTTTACCTTGTTAATCAGCAATGTTAATGGATTTGATCGGGCGTCTTATGAATGCACGTATTTGAATTGAACAATCAAGCTGTATGCAACAATGGTTTGATAGATTCATTACGCTTCTGGGTGATGAAGATATAGACAACATTTTGGTCTGATCGAAAGTGAATAATATTTGGCAAATATATGCTAAAATGCTAGAATTGTCTCGGAATAAAGAGTCTGTTGTTGCGATAAAACTTGTTATAGAGACGTAATTTAAATTTGTTTGTTCGCATTGCCTGCATTTTACTGTCATTTCCATTAATTAATTAATTTACACATTAATTTCAGTATAACAAAACGGCAATTTAAGTTATCATGACTAATAACAAAGAGCTGTAAGACAAACAACACAGAATATCACGCACATCTAGAAATTTATTCCGAGCTATCGAACGCACCAGGCGGCATTTTAAAAAGATTTGTTCGGACGAATGATTGACAAGAGCTAGGATTATATAGTAGACAAAAAGAGCAGTCTGCAATGGGAAATAGGGCCCAATCGGCATGGCAGAGGAAATACGTATGTTGAAATGTTCTGCTTGCTAGGAACGTTTTTAAAAACACATTACATTAATAATACTGAAAGAGAATAAAAATGTATCAGCTTCACGTCAAATGATTAATGATTCTGCTAGTTTTGCTGTATCTTCTGTAGTGGCGAATGCGTTTGTTGGTTGGAAAGAACTGTCCGTTTTTGTGTTGCTTTCTTATTGTATTTCTCTGCTATGTACGTATGAGTATGTGTATGTACATGGAACCCACACGTGTGCATAATATTTAACGATTTACTATGCATTTAGGATTCCTGCTCTAGATGTTGTGTTCACAATTCTACAATTGTAGAAAGAACACTTTCTACGGATTTTAGGAAAGTGTTTAACCGTTGGCGAATTGACCATTGGTGTGCTATCGTAGCATAACAACAGCTTGCTTGAACGTGGAAAGGTGACAGTGGCCGCAGTATTAGTACATGAAGACGTCTTACAAAATTCTACAGTACTGGATAAAATAAATCACATATTGACATAAACATGTGATTCGCTGATGGTCTGATATAATAGGTACGAATACTTGGTCAAGCACAAATCTTACGTGAAATAAAATGGCGACATATCAATTTAGAAATCGAAGGGTGTTACGTAATTCCTTTATCCATTTAAGATTTTGTTGTAAGTCCAAAATCGTTGCGTGGATTGAGTTGAGTTTGGCGCAATGAGGGAAATGATGTTAGATAGTGTCAAATCCAGTATTGGATATCTTTGTTAGATTTTCAATCAGCACTTATGCTTCAAAGAACTTATTTGCTGAGGGGGTGAATAATGGACTGCCAATAATGACTGACAACGGACTGTGATGACTATAGAATGTAAACTGATTATATCGCTATTATGTATTCTTCAAAACGTAAACAATGTTTAATATGTATATGTATAACGTAGAGGTAAATAAAAGAATACTTATGAAAAATCTTACACATTTACTTTGCAGTTATTTTTTATTCAACATACTCGCTTCCCTTGTTATATATTTTAAAAATATTTGCATAAACAAAAAGAAATGACATGTGGAATCCTTTTTTGTGTGTATTCGAATAATCAATTATTTATTTACTTATTTCTGCAGTATGACGTTCGAATAATTAATATTTAGATATTTTATTTTAGATCAAAACCATTAGATTGCTATTAAAACTAGCGTTGATGCGATCGTTCCAACGGCCGTAAAAAGTGAATGACAAACGACATTGCTGGATGCCGAGGAGAATTGCTGAAGTTCCGAGTAAAGAACTAGAAAATTGCAAATCATTCGTAATTAAGATGAGCTATACACGATAGAAACTGTGTTTCTTTTGGGAGGATCGTCTCCACTTATTGCTTTCGTAAACAAGGTGGATCGAGCATTACTTTGCTACGTTGGAACAGTTTGAACGAAATGGAATCAACTGTCAAAAGTAAAATAAAACAAACTGAAGGAATGATTTGCTGTTAGTAAACGGTCAAGATGCAAACGTTGGGCTGTTAAATGAAACTAACACACGAATGTATGTGGACGGCTGTTGGTTGGCTGTTGATTGGTTGGTTTGTTATTTAAATATGTAGCTTCTCAACATGAATGCGATATGAAACTAACTGCCGCCGCATTTACTCCGGCTGCTGTCGCTGGTTCGGTTTCCAATATCTTCACGGCCCTGCGTGAGGTGGCTAATTTGATATGACTAAGCAGAAAACAAGGTAGTAGAGAATAAACTGGGTGTTCAACTGGACACTATCGTCGTCCAACAGCAGCAGAAGCAGCGACAATCAACGAGAAGTTCCTGCATGCCCATCGAATCGTTCCACGTTTAAAGCATGCGTCTGCTGCGGTGCTTGTGCTAACGGCGGAGGCAACGGTGACGAAAAGCCTTCCATTCCGACCGCTATGTTTGTAAGCACCGACTGTGACCAGCAATGGAAGAACTGAAACGAGGATGAACCGGACCGAAACAGCAGGGTCCTGCGATACAGTACGATTTCCTGCAGCGTCATTCCGATGCAGACTCCCTACATACTCTCACGGGATCCGTCCCGTTAAAGCACCGTGTTTGGCACGACAGGACGCAGCGGCAGCCGCCGCCAAATGGCCACTGAAGGCCTCTGTTAAGATGACTGCTGTCAGCTGATACAAGCAAACGCAACTCAAACAATTTTAATGTAGAAAAAAAGGCACTGTCTGACTGATACAACTTAAAGTTGCGGCCGGTTTTATGCTTATGATGACGGTGGATTGACAGGGATGCATATTGAGATTTGTTTAGCCAGTAGCATTTCTGAAATAACTTTAAGTGATTTTCTGAAATAAATCACGTTCAGTATTTAAACGTTTGTATAGATGAATCAGTGGAAACATACTCGTTATAGGTCAAAATCTCAGAGAGAGTTATGCATCGTATTGCTTACATTTAAATCACAAAAGACAAAACATCTCCTGACAAAGGATCCTTGTTTCGGAGGATTGGTTCAGATGGGAATCTGTATCGATCCTGTCGTGTGAATAAACCTTCGGTACGTTTCTAAACTAAATCATTCATCCTTAGAATACATCAATATTTAAAACGTTATTTACAACACTTAGTGACCGCAAACTGGATGGTTTGAAAACAACACCATTGTGTGGTGTGTTCACTGTAAGAACAGTAACATCAAATTGAAAACTCATTTAAAAGAAATCATTCACGGTGAAAAAAATGCACAGATTTTTTTCTTTTACTCATCAGACGTTAGACTTGCAATCGTTTGAAAAATTCCCGATGGCAAGCTGTAGGAGGCAGTAAGAGAAACAAAACAAAACGTGAATGATGTTATGCTCCGTGTAAGGAAGCATGTTGAAAAAGAACTACAAATCTCCTAGTAAATCTTAATGAATAATAAAAGATAATTAGTTTTCAATCAATCATATTCTCTCCTGCCATCGGATTGATAGAAAAAACCTGTGAAGAAATCGATCATAACTTTCCTTATTCTTTCTATGGTCCTTTTCTCGCAGCTAGTCAATTCGATCGCACCGTTTGTCGAATTGTGTTTTCGTAGGAAAAAGAATTCGTAAACTGCGTCTCTCGTTCAGGCTGGTCGAAGAAAACATTTTGACAGCGGCGCAAATCGGTTCCCTGACATCTAAACAGAACTTTGTATCGGTGTAAAGAGCTTCGTAGTTACGAGCCTCGTGGGATTAATTTGCATTGGGATGCTTAAACGAGTGGAACGCGCCCTGTTTTGAAATGTTTGCTTGTGGGACTTTGTTGGATGTTAAGCGGTTTGTAGGAAAGTGTGGTTCAATTAGTTGTTTGTCCAGGCATGACGAAGAAGTGTGTGAAATGTTTTCTCAGAGGGTTTTGTATTGCTTTTTGTCGTGTTTCTTAATTGAGTGTATTGAAAGTCTTATCACATGATAAATATGCTAGTGCTTTAAGAATGTAGAAAGTAGAATAGAGAACAACATAATGCTAAGGGATAGGGTATAGGGATTTGTTAGCATGAAGCTTACACATTTGGCTGAATAATCAACTAACAAGCCAATTTTTTAATTGGAAAATGAAAATGGAATCAAATTCAACCTCTTCCGTCTAGTGTATTACTTCAGACTGTTATCATTAATGTGTTGGCGTTATTTTCCTACCCTAGGCTACACACTACGACGTACAAAATACTGCATTTTAACCAGCTGCTAAACTTAACATGTTTTTTTCTGAATGTTTTTTTAATGATTATAATGACAAGGGTGAATATATCTTCTATAGCATAAAAGCCATAGAAAATGCGACGGCATTTGAAGAGAACATCAGAAAGAAATGATTGGAATTCAATTTTAATTTATTTGGCCAGATGCTAAACAATGTGTTATGCTCCTGATCCATTTGTTTCGCCATTTTTAACCAACTGCTAGAACTTCCATCTTTCGATATATTCTTTATCAAAAAATAATAATTTAAATTTAATCGAATTTAAAAATCAAACTCTCTTCTGCGATTGAAGAACTACAACCTATAGAGATCTTGACCAGTGATATGGTATGGTTCGGTACTGTCTTGTAAAGACCATTGCCGTCACAATCCAAATCAGGTGGCCAAAATTATACCACCGGATGTGTTTTATTATGAAAATGAGATAAAATGTTGGAAACCTTCACAAAACTACAAAACAAATGAATTAAACTTTATCCTATTGGAGCATGATGGTATAATCTTTTTCTCAATCAATAGAATATGGCACTAGCAGAAACTTCAAGGCACGGAAAGACTATACAACGAAAAACAAACAAAATCATCACCACCGGCCACCATGATAATAATGCTTCTCCGTTCGAAATGAGTGGGACGGCGAATGAGTGATGATGTGACAACGTTTTTTAAACATTTAATATTTATTAGGTGGTCTCGTAAATTCCAGATATTCGACTACCCAAGAACACTGGTGGCATCCTACAGCCCATTCATCCAACCATTCAGTCAAAGAAACGTACCCTAAATGACACAACGGTGTGGTCTTGTGCCTCTTTCCTGGATCAGACTAGGGCAGCTAGGGCGAGGACCGATCATTGCGCATTGATTCGAATATCTTTCGAATGTTTCATGTTTCCTTCCCAGACGATCATCCCAGCGGTCGTATTCTCGGTGCGTTTACACTTTGAAGAACACTTTATCTCAGTAAGCCAGACCCAGTTGCTGTCACTGGTGGTCGGTCGGCTTGTTTTCTGTCCTATCGCTCGTTCCGTCAGCGTCGGTGGTTCTATATTGGTAGCAGTAGACGTGAGCGGGAATATCCGCAGGGCGAAGAATTTAAATATGATTTCGATATTATCGCCGATTCCGCTCTCGCGAGACGTATGTTTTCAAGACGCCGACACAAGACAAAAGAATGGATGCAGGGTTGGAGAGGTACAGTAGCGGCGCACAAATTGGGCTTCTATTGCATCACAAACTCACAAGGTAATGTCTGCTGCTTAAGCGACAATCTACCGCTGATGAGTTGAGTCGTGGGTGAGCCGGTGTTCTATTCCACTTATCTTTCCTGTGTTCGTTCGCTTTGATGGAAGTGTCAGTCTACAGAAATTGTGAAGCAAAAGGAGCTTATCAGGAATTAACTCCGATTTGAATAAACGCACGAGTAACGTAAAGCGAACCAAAATTGAAGCAACGAACACAGTTTTAGCTCGTAGTTATGTGTAGGTGCACCGATCGATTCATTCATCCATCAAACAAAAATCATCACCGTATTAGCTGATCCAACAACTGTCGAACGAAGCATGAAAGGCGTATAATCTACCAAACGGCAATTCAGGTGACATGGTGACATGAGGAGCTGCTGCTTCGACAGGCACAAACAATTTGATGATGATGGAGCACGAGCGAGATGTGATAAGGAACTGGTATAGAAATTAAAACCGGTAGCATAAAATGTAAATGCATGGTACAACCTTGGAGGGATAATTTTCAATCGATTTTTTGTACCTCGCCGGAAGTATTTTTTTATTATATTTTGAACGTGTCTTCTAGAGAATATGGATATATGACATGAAAAGTGTTATGTTTTCTGTGAACTGGTTTTAAGAACATAACAAGTTGGAAGAAAAACTCAACGATGGTATGTGGTTGATCGATAGACGAAACTCGTGTTTATTCTCCTTTTTTATATAATACAGTTTTTTTTATATAATGTTATATTAATAATCTGTAAAAAAATATAAAATTGTTGTGTCTGATTTCGAATAATCTTGTTTAAATAATCATTTATGATTAGCTATGATTAGTTCATTACATTTTAAAACCTTGAACAGGTTTGCTGTTTGATTTACCACAGTAATTTTACTTACACATCCAATTCATACTGATGCAATACTAGAGAGCTCAAGCGTAAAAGAGTACCCATCTTCAGACGTAGTTCGAATTCAAATGAGACAATTGTAAATCAATTAATTTAACTTAGAGGTGCTTTTTCAAATCTGTCCGACGTTCGATGCTCCCATTCCCGCATACAAGATTGAAGATTGTATTAAATCGAGCTCAGCTCAATATGCGACGGAGGAAATATTAGATTGAACCGCTCGGTTGGTGTATTGCGGCAAATAGAGTAGTTGGTAGAAAAGGGTATTTGGTGATTCGTTCTATGGTATATCGCAGACGATGATTTTGAGTTTTATGCTGTTTAAGTCTGAAAGTTTGGAGGTTTTTAGTATGCATGTCGACAGGCCGACGGTAGCAGCTAATCTCATGACCCCGTTATTACTGTTGCTAGAATTCAACAGAATTACCTATAGAAAATCAGAAAACTGTTTAGTTTTAATGTGCTCTTCGTAACGTGTATCTTGTTAAAATAATTAGTGCTGGATTATTATAGAAATTTGGGGGTAATGTTATCTCATTACCTATAATGAATGATTATTTTTTACTGCGCAGAATTAGTTATTTATACATGGGCAATATCGGCGAAAGTCTAATGATTTGAATTGTTGCCTTTTCTAAATGAGCTAGTTATTAGAAAAATGGTCCTCCAATTTCCATCGTAATGAAGGGCTATATCGTCCATACACCTGCTGTGAGTCAAAATGCTTCAGATGAATGTTTAATAATTCTTCTTTACTTGCTTGTCGCTACAGCCGCTTCCTGCCTATTTATTTTTGTTTTTTTTTATTTTATTTTTACGTCCTTTTAATTTTTTTTTCCTTTTTTTCATTTCATTCGCCAAATTTTAACTCCTGTTTTGTTTGATTATGACTTACATTATTTTTGTACTACAGTATTCTACAATAGTTTAGAAAGAAACTTAATTCTTTTTGAATTATTTTGTTAGGAATAGTCCAAAATTATACATACACGATTCACGAAAATTAACGATGAGTAGTTTTTTTTATGCTCCGATAATGTTCTGAATCCTTCCATCCATTCTATCCATTTATTCTTCTGTTATTTTTATAAACCTTTACTATTTAAGTTTTCGTTCATGGACATTCTGTCACTTTTAATTGTAGTTCTAATTTGCATGTAGTATAGGTTAAAATAAATATTGAACTGGTTACTCCCCAGATGTCTCTTCTCTCATCTTGGCGTAACGAGATGCCTGTCATTTCTGGTTTACAAGAATTAATTTTACCACGTAGCCAGATCCTAGGTCATGTCGTGTGAAACTCTTATTTCACGTTCCAGATGTACATAATGAAAACTATATGTATATATATATATATATACTTATATAAATATATATGGTACTTATATAAATAAATATCTTGCATTGTTGTGTTGTTTATATTCTTTACATAATGCATATGTCTGTTTTGCTTGGTGGAGTAGTTCTTAAATTTTAGGTAATATGTCATGTTTCTCTTACTAGATTCAACACTAAAGGTACTACATTTTCTAGTTTTTTGCTTGGAAATCTGTGTGTTCACCAAAAACTGATGGATTAATTGTAGGTACAAGGTGTGTATAGGTACAAGGTTGTTACTTCGTATTCCAGAACCAACATTCTACATAAGTAAAGAATTGTTGATATTGAAATTAATTTACATCATTAAATCTCTAACAACATAAATGAAAACATTACGCAATACATTTTATCCGAAATGACTCCAAATGTGTTATTTTTTATAAGACGTCGGTTAAAATAATTCAATTTATTCAATTGAGTGGATCAACAAACTTGTCTTATAAAACATGTAAAATGTTTCAATTTATGCAACATAGAAGGTCAACAAATTTTGTCTGAAAATCCTCTCTTAGCCATTTAGATGTTAAATTCAATTCAATGATCAGTTTTATGATTGAGAACTGATTACCGTTTGGTACTTTACTTACCTAACAGGTCTTAAAAATTCAAATTACATAATAAAGCTTAATGTCTAATGAAGAGACTTAATTTGTATAGAAGAAGCTACCAAAAAACAAGTATTCATAAAATGTCTACAGGCAATGCTACTTGTTGTCTTTCCAGCCGAAATTTTCAACTAGGCTCAGTACGGAGCCGGCATGTCTCGGCAATGCCGTATGAACTAGTTACGGAGAACAGAAATTTCATATAACAAATATATAAAGGTCGTGTCTGACTAACATCTTTCTTTAACCTTCTTTTCTCCTTAACGGTAGGAGTATGGCAGGTATGTCCTGTATGTCCTATGGCAGGTTGAACAACGTTCATCTGTCCATATTCAGATGCTTCCCTCACTCTATGTTGCTACTGGACTTGTAGGAGTCCTGCATGTTGCTAATAAAGTTTCTCGTTTGACTTAGGACTGTGTATAGCTACATAGGATTTCTTACTGCTTACAGGATTTTTCTTGCAGCTACTTATGAATAGCTTACTTAGGATTTCCTATTTTTATAATTCTAATAATACCTCCTTGGTGAACTTTCTATTTCTGTTTTTCTAATGCTTTTCCAGTTCATCAAAGAACAGCCCTGATCTCAAATTTTGATTGGTGCAATCACAGATGATGTGTTTAGTGATTTCCGATACTTTGCAATGAGCGCAGTTTGCGTCATGTATTGTTTCTTTTTCTAATTAATATTTGTGTAGGTTGTGTCCTGATATTGCGATTCATTTAACAGTCAGAATTTAATTTATTCAATTGGACTTAATTCTGTTAAACAATACCCGAAAATAATAATGTTAATACTATTCATTCTACGTATATATGCAGTCGGTTGGCGTATATCTTGATTTCTTTACTTATTTAATTTCTAGTGAAAAAGGATTTTATTTACTAATGATGCTGTTTGCAATTGTAACGTGAACAATTTTCACTAGTAGCTAACAAGTTAGCTAGAAAACAGTAAAACTAAAAAAATCAAGAATACTTATGATAACGGTCTATACATCCATAGCATAATTAGGAAACCAGGTTTCTTGGTAGGTTTTAATATAAAATCCCGGACGGTTCTTTTCAACTCTGGCTATTGAAATGAAACTTTATAAAAATTCCTCTTCAACCCATGGTCGTATGAGTGTTGTCCTAGGTAAGTGATAGAATTTGAAAATTTTAAAGTAGCTGTATGTTATTAATATATGAAAAAAGGAGAAACAAACAAATATAAACAAATTTAGTTAGTCAATGTTTCATACGATTATTAACTTTCTAATCACTCGTCAATCTAGCGAATTAACAGTTTAATCATATGTTTGTTTATTTCAGATCACTTTTTAAGTTAATTTGATATGCTATCAAATCTTTGTAAGATGTGCTGCTGGGTGTTAATACAATTAAATTACAACTATAATTTACATTTACTGTAGTTATTTATAGAATTAGTAGTGGTGCAGTAAGTAGTGATGTCATTTTATAAAAAATCAGTAAATGAGGTAATTTTAATTCGGATTGCATTTTTACATCGATACATGTTGTTTTTTTAAACTCACTCCAATGTTATTTATATATCATACTGAACTAACAATTCCGTGGACGGCATACCAATTCATAAATGTTTTAGCTATTTAGCCTTTGTTCAGTTTTCAGAATTTTGAATTTTATGTCAGATTGTATCGGTTTTAACAAATTAAAAAAACACACAAAAAAGCAGCTGATAAGATGGTGGTTTTCCTCGTTTCCAATTCCGTTTGTAGACGTTTATTGTTGAATAGTTTTTACTTAAATTCTTTTTTCTTCTTTCACCACGCAGGCTCACATTACAAGTTGTGATCACATGGGCAGGTTATGATATTGTATGATATGGCACTTGAAAACTATTTATGCTATTTGCTGATGGTCCATAGTATGCAAAATAAACTATGAATTGCAGTACTCTTTTAATGCACTGATAAAAAGAGATCGGACCTCATGTTCAAGCTCCTTGCCAAAGATACGGAGAAGTGGTAAAACTATAGTGTAGGTTTTTTTTGATGATGAATAACTTTTCAGCTTTCGTAACAAAATAAAAATGTTATAACTTTTGAGTAGTTGTATGTTGCTAATGTGTAAAATCTTAATGTTTGCTTTGAAAACTCCCGACTTAAATTTCATCGCTTCTTGCAGTAGGTTCACTCTCTCCTGTTTCATACTTAAAAAAATTAGAAATAAGTCCTTAAGAATTAAACATTACCGCTAGAATTATGTAGAGTTATTACAAAAATTCAAATATAGACAAACAAAACTAACATTGTTATATACTAAAACAGTCAGTCAACTGTTCAAAACTTTGCTCAAACTATATTTCCTGACACGGAAGTGAAGAAAAGATTCAAGTTGAAGCACTTTGTATCCACTCGATATGGTCTTTCTATAACATCTTTCTATCTGTAGACTAAAGTGCCAACCAGAGATCTGTGATAACCTCCCAAAAAGTATTTTTTCAATATATAAGGATAACGTTCGTCCTTCTAATGGTGCTCAAAAGCGATGAAAAAAAATTTTTAGCGCGAACCTCAAACATCTTCATATTCCAACATCCTCAAGATCAACACGGAATGACAGTTGATTATCAACACCACGAAAAAGCTAAACCAAAAGCTATCATATTATTTTTGGGTATCGTTAGCTAAGGTTCCCGCCAGTTGGCGTATGTCGGCCCGATAGGACTTCACAGCCTGTTTTGTATGGCGATAGTGCTTTACAACAATCAACTTTATTACATTGATTTTTTTCACTTGAACAGTTTTTTGTTCATCGCCATTCAAAATTTGTACATTTTTTGTATACTTTATTACCACCCTAAGACATTCCCGTTCTCCTCTGTATAAAGCATCCTCTGTATAAATTCCAAACGAAATTAGGACGGTTTGTGAATTTTACATATAGTTACAGGTATTATTGATTCGTATATAGAAAACATTAAGTTGACTGATATTCTGCAAATCTATACTGTCATTGAAAGATTGTTTAATGTTATTGTCATCTATACACTATTTACAATTTCAACTTAGTACTGGAAAGCACATATAATCATCCGTATAACTATTCGCAGCCATTGTTGTTTAAATTATTCTTTTATGACGATTTTAAATTCTGCAGTGTGCAATAAAATGAAAACTGAATTAGCCGAACTGATGGAACTATTTAAACATTATATTATAATGTTATAGTGTAATGTCTTATAATGTATTATAGTATACATTATATTAAATCAGAAAATTGATCAGGCAAATTAGTACTACCTGCGGAAAATACTACTGAAAGAATATTTTAAATTAAATGATTATGATTGAAACAACTAAATTCAAGGGTTCTTCAAATTCTTCAAACCTTCTAACATTACCTCCATCATACCTTCTACGAACGAACGAGCGAACGAAGGAACCGTCTAATTACTCCTAAAGACATTTATTTATTTAAATTTATTTTGAATGGAATAGCAATCATCATAGATACAGAAATCGGAATAGTAAAAAGGTTGTGAAGACTGCTCAACAATATCATGCCGCAAAGAAAAAAGTTATCAAACCGATGTCAATTATCCCGATGCATCGACTGTACAGCTTTAAACATAAACTATAATCTAATGTCTTTTCATATCAGCAGACTCGATAAACATTTTGTGCTCTATGAACATATTTATAGAGACATGTAATTAAATATTCTTCTTCTTCTAATATGAGCCGCATTTGACAGCTACAATGGACCAACACATATTTGTAGAATCGCTGGCCGGTGCTCCTAAAATATAATGAAAACGTGTTAATGTTTTTTTCTTTAAGTTGCTAAATATCTGCGAGTATATTTCATATTAGCTTTGCAGATTTCGTCGATTTGTACCACGAACTGCTGTAAACAAATGCCCCACACAAACCTCTCTAGAACCGAATTTGTCGCTTGTTAAATTTCAAACAAATTCGGATCTACAGGGTAGATGTAGAACATAAATCGACGAAGTTCTCTGCAGCCGTGTTAATTGTTCTAAACTTATGCATATACAATATGTTAAAGTTCCATTGCAATCCACTATTTGAAAATCGTTCTAAAAGGTTGAAGAGCTGTGCGAAACGGTGATGGAACGGTTAGGACGAGGTTGAATTTTTCACAATGGTGTAAGTGTTCACGCTCTATTCGATGTATACCTACCATCTACGCTTTAGGGAATAAAGTATGCATTTTGTTGCTCGCTCTAGATGTCTGCGCTTTGAAAAGGGACGCTAGGAAATGAAGCGCGATGAATTCCATTTTTACGAGTAGGGGAAACGTCAGCATGCAGCTGAAAGATCCTGAGGGTGATTTGGATTCATGTATGAGCTGCACATTGTGTTGAATGCTTCACACACACACACACACACACACACACACACACACACACACACACACACACACACACACACACACACACACACACACACACACACACACACACACACACACACACACACACACACACACACACACACACACACACACACACACACACACACACACACACACACACACACACACCCAGATAAACGTAAGAACAGCGCTAACAAATCCTTACAAACTCCTTTTTTCTCGTTCCATAGTGTGTGTTCAGTTGAGCTATATTTGATATCCGGTGAGTTTATTGGCATGGCGGTGCTAAAAGAAAGATGTAAAACTCAAAATCAGTAGGTTTCGTGTTGATAACTAACAGTTTACTACATTCTGGGGTCTACTTAGGAATGTTCAAAAAGGGGATCAATCATAAAATAAGTTAGTTTATTCAAATAAATTAGTTAAGTAAAATAGGCATGGAAAATATCGCTGAACATTAATATATACGTATAGTTAATCTTATGATAAACTACTTGGATTTGCACTAGCAAAAATGTAAATTTCGAAGCTCATGCGAATAATAAATAAACTACAGAACAAACACTCTGGTCCCGCTTAGATCCAGGTTTGTGAGCGTTTCGTTGCGTCCCAACATCGCAGTGCAATAAAGGGGAACGGCCTTTACAGCATGCCCGCTCGCTTCCGTCGCGCATGTGTGATATTCATAGAATCGTAGATGTAACAGTGGTAGTGATGTGAAGTAAAGGTAAAATTGCGCCTTTTGCCAGCAAGCTGAAACAGTGCGGATAGGAAAATGTAATGGCCGAGGATATTTCTACCCGAGCGGTGTTTCAAATAGGGTTTTCCTAATTTCGAGGCCAACTACCTTCTCTGAACGTGAACACGAATCTTTTATGTTTGCTAAGGGATGAATCCTGGTACCACCTTGTTTTTTGTTTTAAAACTAATCTTTTCGGCAGAGTAGGTAAAGTATTTTATTGCAGTTTGGCAAATTTATACCCAGCATAAAAGGTTGCTATCATTGTTAATGCTATGAAAACTTTTAGTTAGAGACATGTTAAAAACATAATAAAGATACTTTAATACAACATTCATTTTTACAAAAACTACGGTTGATTCTTATGGAAATTCAATTATACAACCTTAATCACGTATTGAAAAAATAAGGAAGTAAATTTGTCCGTTTACAGGTAAAATCAGATGTGACTGCAGCTTAATCTTCAACACCTCCCGTTTTACAAATGCCACGCACCATCGAGTATGTCTTTAGAAGAGGATTATCCTCATGTTATCTTTGTGTGGTTCATTCCTTAAGAACTCTCAAGTGGCATGTTATTGTTTATTTTGTGCAGATTGTTTTACATAATTACCATCATAATAGTTTTTAAGCCGGAATACTTTGCCTCAAACTATTGAGGTTTTCTTTTCATACTTATACTTGAAACAATCCTAATAGCATGAAGCACCGAAGGTGTGTATTTTCCAATTAGATACCATGAGCTATAGCAAAGTAACTTCATCAATCTAGATAGCCTCCTTTTAAACATTTTTTTAAAGACCAGCTTAACAATTTTTGTCTGACTCGTTTTTAATTAAGCCATGTAACATATTTTCTAACATATAGCTTTTGGTGACATTTAAAATCCTTGAACGTTTCGTTTTGGCTCTCTGGTTTATAGTATTTATATTACAAGCGCATGCGTAATAATCGCTCTCACCAAACATTATAATAGTATTGCAGTAGAAAATTTTGTGAAATTTACCCTATTCCCTAAACCAACATCATGTAAATGTCAATAATATATCAGTGGATACATTTAAGCAAATACACAGCACAAATAAACTAAGAAGCGAGAGTTTATAACATTGATTTTTTATTTAATCGGCTTTCTTGTGAATGAGATAAAAAGTTGGATTATTATACTTGGTACAATATAGATGGATAAAGTATGAACTCGGGCTAGGTGTTAAATAGTTACCTAACCAAATTTGCTGTTTGCATTGAACTGTTCGCCTGTTCGCCTGGCACACATACACACACATATGGTTTGTGCGGATGCTGGTCCGGTTTAGAAAAGGGAAAAAAACGAAAGCGTCAGAAAACTGGACTAGCTCATTCGGTCTAACAACAAAAATCAACAACTATCATGACCGCGTGATATGTTTGAAATGAAGCTGAGGGGTTACATGCGAAGACAAAATTGGAAGGAAATAAGGAAGGTAGGAATATTTTTCATACTCATTTGCAGATACTCTAATTTATGGATCATGTATAGTCCAACATCGGAATCTTGACGCAAGGCAAAATTTCTGCAAAATAAGATCGCATTTCGTTCACTTCATTATAGCCCCAAAATTGCCATGAATATTAGATGTAAATGGTATTCATTCATGAAAGCAATAGACAGTATAATTGTAATGAAACAGAAATAATGATTGTAAATGCATTTCATTTCATATCAAATGCTTAATTGTTTAGGAATCCATACCCATCACTGACGGGATAATAGTCTGAGAAAAACTCATGAGTGATGATTATCTTCTCTTCATCGCCGGAATATAAATTAAGCAACTGTGGATAGACTGATGACAGAAAAAATCCGTTATCATCGAGAAAAGCTTTGAGGGAAAATGTACGGCTTTGCGCAATCTTCGTTTTTCTTCAAAGATAAATGCTTCGGGGAGACCCTTGGAGGGTTTTTTTTAACAGGTAGAGGCTTTCACTGTGTTAGTGACCGTGGGGGTTTTATGTGAAATCAATATTGACAGCAAGAAAGCCTCATTTTTGACAGACTTGCGGTGAAAACGACGAAGGTAACACGGTTCGTTGGTAACAATACAGAGTTTAGTGTATAATTTCATAAAATAAACCCAATAACAGTAACATCAACATTTATTAAATTGCGAACAGATTTACGATTTAGTGAAACTTTATGTAGGGTGTGCAAAAGATGAAGCCATTATTGAATCTAAAACACACTACGAAACAAAAACGATACACTAGAGGAAGGACCAACTGCTACTGCACATGCGTGTTATATCCTGATCCTGTACAGCACTAACACCGAAAACTGGCTACAGTATAAATTCCAGCCCGTACAAAATTTACCACTCCTTCTTCTTAACGATGAACAAAATTTGTACTTTTCGATTTCGTTTACTCACTTGAATAATGCAAAACATGAAGCTGCTATAATCACTTCCTATACAATTTGTGTAAATTGTTAGTCACGATTTTGTAAACTGTATCAATGTATTTACCATCTAATGTAATATAATATGAAACGTAGTTTGTCATATATTATATGTAGAAAGTAATGTTGCTATATAACAAAAATAAATCTTTTGCATACAGGATTTTCTATAGAAAATGGTGATTGCACATATGCTTCTTCAAACTATGCTATTTTCACTTTTATTGGCTTACTTTTGCAACTTTCCAAACTTTGCGTGCGCCTGGCGAAAGAGCTGTACAAAACTGATAACTTCAACAATTGAACTCATCCCCTAACACAACTTCTTGTTCCGAAACCACCTGCACTGAACTGAATGCCACTGAACTAAATGCAAAAATGACGACGACGACGAGAACGACTAGGTGAGGATAAACTGCGTTCCCTGCCGACAATTATGAGGCGTCAGGCAGACGGTCGACTTCTGCGCGTAACTCATTTCTTTGCAAGAATGAGTGCCATGAGAGCACTCTCAAATACGATTACACAAAGCAATACAAGCAATCGACGAAAATGAAGTTACGGAAATCATGATTAACTTTGAACTTTTATCTTCCAAAATTCGTACTAAAGAAATTTGATTCTATCATTTGGACTCACTTTAATCTTAAAAATTAACATCCCCATTTTTGCACTACACGAACAATCCGACAGTTGATCAATAGGCAAAGAAATTCTATTGATTTTGTCTGTCCGTCTGTGTATGAAGAAGGACCTTAAACTTTCGTATATTTTTATTATAATAGAGATAAAATTATGTTTCTTGTACAACGGAACGATTACAAGCATCTCAAACCATTGAAACTTTATTAGGATGAATGGTAAAAGTGTTCATAACATAACGATATAAAATAATTGATACGCATACAAAATTGTGAGTACCATTTCGTTATCTGACTTCGGTTGATTTCTGGCTATTTATTAATCAACGGTTGTGATAATGTTTTTGAAGACTTGTCACAGACAGATTTCATTCTATCATAAATTAATCATATATGCTAAAAGGAAACATTTCTTTGCAAATGTTCCTCTTCTTGGCGTAACGTCCTACTAGGTCATGCCTGGTATATTAAACAAAATTCTATCGGTAACCGGAGAGTCAGTCCGTGTTACGAGAGAAAGGCCTAAATTGGATTTTGTATCTGTTGTGTGAGAGACCATCATTGCTACCTCCGAGTCGTTGCATGATGTTAAAATTTTTATGCGAATTGTATTGCATTTAACATGAAGAAATGATTTTTGAAATGACGTATTTAACAACATGAAATTTAACTAATTCATTGCGATTAGAGGTGAAGATAAACCAAAGTTTACCAAATGAGTATGAGCCCTCAAACTCATATACCCCTATGAGTTTCTTTACTCTTATGAGTAGTCACTCAATGTAGACGGGAGTAGCTCAGCGAAATAAGATATCGCCTGTCCCATGGGCTTCGCTTTCCATTGAAGGCACTATGGCACAGACAAGAACAAGTAACGTACATGAAAAGTTTGTATTATTTATAAGTTGTGGTTTCATAAATATAAAAAAAATTTCAGACTCATTCAGACTCAATAAGTTGCTCACCCCTGCAACCGACACATTGACAGCAAAACCAGACCGAAGCTATCGAAAGCAAATACCTTCGTCAAGTTCAGGGCTTGATTTTTTATTCCTTTTTTACTGACGGAATGGGAATATCACTGATCGAAACCGTGCACCGAACAGCATTCTGGTGATTATTCTCCTCAAAGCTTATTTGCGAATGAAAATTTGCAATGCTGTGTTTGTAGCGATATCTTACGGAGGGCCAAAACAATAATGTTTACTGATGATAAACTGGCAGTTGTTTGTTTTCGTCAGATCGTTCGTCATTTCCATACTTGCTTAGTTTGTGAGTCATATTTTTAAGAGTTATATGGAACTCTGCCGCCTGGGACTGCACGTACAGCTTTAATTTACACTGTACTTGCTCAACGTAATCTTAACTCTCACTACCTATTATTATAGATGCATTCGTTAAATTGTTCGTGGATTTTCCATGTTTCGTTCACTGTTTGACGCGAAAAACCGAGGTGAAGATAAATAGCTTCGTTTTACGTACCCAACGAGAACACCCAAGTGGACTTTTCGCTGGCAAGTCGGAACTAATCAGGACCGATTTCCCAACGAGAACAGTTGGACCTTTGCTGAACAGAAATAAAAAGCGCTCATTCTAACCGCTGCTGCTCTCCTGCTTGCGCTCTAGCCGAATCGAAAGCTCACTCGAAAATTATTTCGAACCGTGAGAATATTCTCATGCTGTTCGCTTCTTCGGCGGCATGCGCTCTCGTTCGTGCTCATTACTTGATGTTGCGCACACACATGTGCATTTCCTTCGTCAAATCTGCCGTGTGAAGCAGTACATGTATGCAACGATAAATGATTTGTGTAATTTGATCTTATTGCAAGCGCGCTAATGTTATGATGAAAATCCAACCATAAATTATATACGTGCACGTTGAAGAAAGGTTTAATGTGTAGTTTTTATTATTTCAATCATTTATGTGTGTAACACTAAAGGTGCCATTATAACAACGTACCGTTTTGAACTTCAACATTTGAAGCGTTTGGTTCGCAGTGGTTGGAAAAATTTGGAGCAGGTGATCAATCGGAGCTTGGAGTTTAAAAACTTCTGCATGACAAAGCCACCTGAGCAGACCGTAACCTATCCCTCCCAGCAGATTCGTCACCAAAGTGTTCATCTATCCACGGTTCACTTTGCAGACGCAAAGTGAAACGTATGGTTTTTGACCACGGACGGCACTATCGGCTAGCTGCAGTCTGCCTCGGATGGCGCGGATGTTAATGTAGGTAAAGTCTTAATTTTTTTAAGGGTAATTTTCTGGTCAAACATGTCATGTTACTCTGCACACCATGCGTGCCAACTTTGCGCAAAAATGTACACACACATTTAAATTAGCTGGAGAGCTCAGCACTCCTTTCGGTCGCTACATTGTGATATCTAGAATATAATAAAATTATCTCTGAGATGGTGATATCTTATACCGCAACAGGTACAAAATACAATTGGTTTTTGTTCAAGTGCCCATAACTGCATTATATTAAATAAATGACAGAGTTCAGTTATGTGGTGTTAGCTGAAAAAGGGGTTGCTTAACAGCGATTTGCTGTTTGCTGCGGGTTTGCTGAACGATCCCCTGGTACTGACGATTATTAACGTCTGCGCGACTACTCTACTTGTGGCTTGTACTCCGGATCTACTTGTAGGCCCTGATCTAAATCCTCTAGCTGGTCTTCAGTTTCTTGCGGTGGTAATTCAAACTCCGACCGAGAAAGAAGCCCTCCGCCTGGCCGGATTGCTGCTGCCAGAACCTGCTGCAGCAACTTCTTACAATTGCAGCATCGTCGTCTGGGGGAGGAGGTCGGGCTCTGGGGGAGTAGGTCGCGACATAAAAAGTCGAAAAACTGTGTTCGCATTGTCCTGAGCGAACGATCAATCTTCCACAATAACCCACAGACGCTGTTGACAAAAACAGTTTTGTTTGCCATTTCGATAATTTCACTGCAGAACACAAACAACTCAAAACACAAGGAATACTCTAAAAAACAACAATTTAAACAAAACACTCTAAAACAAAATCACTTAACTAACCAGAAAAAAATCGAAACATGCGATTGCGATGCGATGCCCCAGACCTCGACCGAGTTTTAGGTCCAACCTGCTTCCTTTGGATGAATAGGGTCCAGAGGAAGTAGCTTGGACCTGCCAAAGTACCAAATTAGGACGTCCTAAATCTGTCCTGATTAGTTCCGAGTTTCCAGTAAAAAGGCCTTTCGGAACTGTTCTCGTTGGGTTTGGGTAACGAATAGAAAATGAAAGCTATTGCGGATTGCATACAAACAGGCCTCAAGAGCAAAGCAAATTGCATACCCTGGGGGCGACCCAAATTTCTGTTTTATCACCTTACCAAATTCCCAGAATTTGTGGACAAATGATCATTTTTTATTTTCTTGATTCTTATGCTATGTACACATTGTTAATGTTCGCTAATCTTAACTTACCAATCGGCTAAGTGCTTAAGCTTATGATAAAAATGCTGTTCTATTTGAGCAGCAATCCAGAAGTATCTATGTCGTATTTTCGGACGAAAATATGATTGATTTTTTGAGTTTCATGATGAATGGTTTTATTTGCATTTGTTTTCCAGGTATTTTGTGTTTATTTATATTTTGTTCAAATTGCTACTTTACCTTAAAATTACTGTTTCCACTGATATTGCATTCCTGACTGAACGTGTCACAATTCACTCATCACGCTAACAAGAGAATTCTCATAGTGTTTACTGTCCTAACCCACCCCTCCTGAACCGTATGGTGGAGTACTTAGATGTTGTATAATTTAAGCCCCATGTTTCAGGTTGTGTTTGTGTGTGTGTGTGTGTGTGTGTGTATGGAACTCTACGAGGTTAAATTCTAATTTCGCTCGACGAAGTTCAAACAGTGTCGCGCAGGTCTTGTATCGATCGATGTTTGCACAATTGCAAATTTGTAAGTCTGGTAGAATCACTTCAAGGTCCTCAAGCACTCAATTGCATTGCTGGAATTTCTCTCTGCCTACATTGTACGTTGCATTCGCACAGGTTTCGCGCTAAACATATAGTGAGCTTAAAACAAAATAAATAAAACATCCTATTAAGCTAAGATCCCAACACAATTACTTTGATCGGTTGTGTTTCAATAAACTACAGCTGAATATATTCATTCATTTACGTGCTATCCCAGACAGATTGTTAGATCAGCTGACAAAGACAATGCTTTAAGATACGCCTCAAGAGACAAACACAAAGCTAAGCCGCATAGGTAATCGGTCAAAAATACAAGGTGGAGCTGTGAACTGATATAAGTTTCAGTTTTCGATACCTTTTAAAGACTTAAAGAAACTACGCCATTCTTGAAATTGAAAAGAAAATAGTTGAAAAAGTCTGCATTTTATATTACTGGTTTATGGTGTAGTCCAATTTGATTGCATATCGTTTTTAAGAGTCAAACTGATGCATTATGCAGATTTCAACAACTGCATACCTTTACGAAACTGTTTCATGCTAGTAGTATAATAAGTTTAACATATAATCGGGTTTAATGCCTCATGAGTCCAATGTCGCAACAAAGTCTTACTGTCTGTGATGGTGCACTTCTCACCTGTTACATTTCCGGAATGCTTAAAAAATTTGCTCCTAAGCTAGGCTAGCTTGAAGAGTTAACAGTACCTTAATTAGTTTTTTCTCGAGGATGCCCTTTGCAGGAGAGCGCCTCCTCCTCCTTGCTCTTACATCCACATCTGTCGTGGATCAATGTTCTTCTAATGCCTATAGTGTTGATTGTTGTAGGCATCGCCTATCACGGAGCTCTACTATTGTTTTGTATTGTACCCATTGTCACTCCTGGTTCCCCTTTTGTTCTATTGATACGGTTCTGCAGCTATATAGTTTCGAAACGCTTCACGTTCACAATAATCAGCATACTAACACAGTGACAACTCCTTGCGTTATATAGATCATAGATTCGTGCTACCTGCCGATTTGCTTGAGGTGCTATGTACAAAAACAGAATCATTTGCTAATCTTACAACTGAACGATACAATTTGTATTATTTTTCTTACTTTTCACTTTTCTACCTTGTTACTAAAAGATCATGATAAAGACGTTTAAACAACCGTGGAAGAATGTGATCTGGTTATGTGCATGATAAGTTCGTTGTACCAAATCGGCATACAACATAAAATAGCCCTGTATGAGTCCGAATTTGCTGTCATTACTATGTGCATGCTGATTTGAAAGTCTTATTGAATTTCCTTTCCAACTAAAATGTACAATGATTGAATTACTGTTTCGTTCTGATGTCGAAATCATGTTATGTAAAAAAACCAACAAATAGATTCAAACGTTTGAGAAATGAATCGGTGATTTCGTAATTAAGTACAAAGTGTTCATATTACACTCAACAAAATTGTCACAAAACTGGAATACGACGTAGTGACGATAACGAGTGAACCTAATTTTTCATCAATGTGAAAACTCTTAACTTTTGTTGTTGCGGATTTTGAAGAATGTTATGAAACACTACACCGCACAATCTTCGTTACTAACAAGATTTTATCTACTTTTGTTGGCGTAAGGTTCACTGAGAACTAAAATAAATAATAAAGATCTACTTTTTTGTTTTGTAACGAACCATCTTATTCTTTTAAATATATTCGGTGCAGTACTGGATGTTTTTGGCCAGTCGTAGTGCAAAGAGTCTGAGCTGACATCAGCCATGCAGTGATTGCTTATTTATTCCAAAATCAATGAAAATTACGGCTAATGTGAACAGCGGCCATGCAAAGCACTCGTTTGGATTGAACAACCAAGTTTTGAAAAATGTTAAACCAATCAATAAAATTTGCAAGAACAAAAACGTAAAACAGATTTACACTTGAGGTTTGTTTGAAACTAATCTTTAATTTCTATCTGACGCATTAACTATGCTCGTAAAGTTAAATGATCTTCATTGCTGTAAAACCTGTGAGGAAATCTCATGTCGTGGATGGTTGGACTGCATGAGAATGAGAGTATATTTTAGTATTGCCGCTCGAAAAAGGTACCTTAACATTTGCAACATTCACTTAGCCTAGAAAATGTTACGCGTACATTTTTAGAAACTTGACTTACACCCTATTACATGGATGCCTCGTGGAATGCGAGGCTAGCTTTTCGAATACTGATTAGAGAAGAGCTTGCAATCGATAGGAGAATCCGCTATCGTTTGCTTCCACTGTACAGTATGGTTGACAAGGGGTAGGAAATTAAAGTGACAATTATTTACAAAATTACGGATAGTATGGAAAGTGAAGATGGTTGCATATTTCAATCAACGAAAGGGCATGTAGGGAAGTGTTTGGTACAGTGGAAGGAAACGAATCCGAATATCTCGTATCAATTTATGAGCGTACAATCTTAACACACTTCAATAAGTGTGCCGTATGCAGCGTGCATTCTAATGAATGATGAATGTTTACTGTCTACAGTTCGCATTCATGTTGTGTTCTCCGCCCAACGGCAGCTCATAAAACAGTTACAGTTGCTGTAAAGCATTCCATCAGAGATATCACGGACTTGCGAGCATCTTCCAGGCGCCTTTCGCATAAAGACGTATGGAAGAAAGATTCACGTACCCGGTCGATTGGTCAGTGCAAGTCGCAATGTGAGATTGCTGGTAGACAAGGGGACAATCAAAACTCCTGATTATATTTGGTGGTATCAGAAGGCGTACTGCTACCGCCACCGCCACTTACACCACCGCCGCCAAACAGTACGCTGTCCTGATTGCCCTGATATCCCTGATACTGTTCCTGATAGAGCTGGTTGAGTCTCTAACCAGTACCCGAAAAGTGCCACGCGTCCTATGCGCTCAGGTGCGCGAACTGTGAAGGATGAATATCGAATTGATAAGGATGACCGTACGGCGACATGTGATACGGAACAATATTCATCGAGGCCATCTTGTGTTCTTTCTTCCACTTCATCCGTCGGTTCTGGAACCAGATTTTGATCTGTCGCTCAGTCAGACAGAGGGCGTGCGCTATCTCGATCCGTCTTCTGCGGGTTAAGTATCGGTTGAAGTGAAACTCCTTCTCCAGTTCGAGCGTCTGATAACGTGTGTAAGAGGTGCGCTGGCGCTTGGTTTCTCCATTAGCGTTCACCGTACCTAAAATGATCAATGACAACATCAACATTTACGCGTTGACCAGAGCGTCCATCCATCGAACGATTCGTTGTCCGTAATCCAATAGTCGTCACAACCCCGTTGAAGAGTACCAGCAGTACAGCGGAAGCATGTAGAAAAATGAAAAAAAAGAAACAAAGTATTAGTTGGAGAAAATTGAAAACAGAAATCAATTACACCCATTAACCAATTAACATTCTTATCAGCTACGATAAGCGTATCATAATGAGGATGGTACAGATGCGTGAGAGAGAGAGAGAGAGAGAGAAAGATAATAAGTGGACGTACTAATGATTCGGAATAATTATTAATGAATTATCATTGTTGGAAAAATCACTTTCCTTCGACAACTTTCCGATCAACGGAAGCTATTCTTCTGTTGCCTTGCAATAGCGAAATCTCGCTTCCTAATTGCAATGGAGCTGGAATAGGAACTGGAACGGAAAATAAGGTGAAGGAAAAGCGAAGGAAAAATTGTTCACACTTCCTACGAATGCGAACACCCCATTCCATTAACACAATTGCCCCTTTCCTGTTCCGGGTGTTAGAAAACAACACGTCGCTGAAAGAATTCAAATAAATGCCAATTCCGAGCGAAACCATAATTAATCTTCTTCATGAAACTTCCACTGGCTGTCTGCTCACTCAGACGATATTGTGCGGTTGGCAGTAGCTCACTCGTGTCAGCCCTACAGTATACTCTGTCAACGCAGTTATACTTTCAATTCCAACGTGTAACGGGAGGTTTATCAAAATGATAATACGGTGATCCTTTTTCAATCGATTTCAATCATGTTCCAAAACGTTGGTCCGTTGCACGGTATCGGGCGTGTTTGTTGTTTTTATGCAAAAAAAACGTGATAAAAGGTGAAGAAAGTTAAACCGAAAGCTTCTGTATTTTGTCGGTCGGTCTATTAGGTCAACTCCAAACACATTCAAACAAACATGTCAAGAGGTGTGCTCGTTCAAAAGACGAAAAAAAAAGAAAATGAAGAGACCAGAAGTGTTCATCTGTCAGCTTGAATGAAAAACTGTTTCTTGAAAAAGAACGTACCATTTCGCATGTAGTTGCGTATGGTTGGAGGTTCAGTAAGCATCACATCCGCAAATTCGATATAACAATTCCAATGGAACGAATTCTTCGTACCATACTGTTATGCCACTATACCAGCTATGAAGCTGATAGCCAACCTTGCAAACCATCAAACAAAACAGGAACGAACGAAAACTGAAGGTTTGGATGGTCTGAGAACCAACCAACGATACCGTCTGCTTGATGTGTGACGTTACCTTTCCCTTTGCTGCTTGTCATTTTGAAAGAAAATTGAGCAAATACAATTTATCATTTTTACTCGACCGGACACTGCTCAGTTTCGGCAAAGGGATAGATTTCCGGATACATGTAGTGTGTATCAATATCAATAACAAGGAAATGTTCGTCGGCCTTCTATCAATGCTTGTAAATAGGTTCGCTGGCTGGTATTCGCGAGTGCTATGACCTAGCAGCAAGAAGGGTCAGTTTCTGATGGTGTAGTGGAATTTAACGCAACATCGCACATGGTAAAGTTTATGAAATGAATCAAAAATATGATAATGTAGGTTTGATAACACAATAACAGTAGAATCGGGAACAATATAGCCACAAGCGTAAGATAAGAAGCGTAAAAGATGAAATCGTATGTGTGAAGGCTAAATTTCGACGAAAAGATCATTTTAAATTCGAGAAAATATGGTATTTAATTTTAATAATATATTTTGACAACTCTTTGCCGTATTATCAATCAAACATTGGCTGTTAAGAGTACAAATTTCTAGAAATATGTTAATAGTAGTTTCACATGAAAATATGTCTATATATTTTTTCCCTCGTGAGAACGGTCTGACCGTATCGACCGTATTTTTTCCACCCACTAGAATAGTCAGTCCTTGTTATGGGAGATTGGTCCGGCTGGGATTTTGGTCTGGTCCGTTCGTATGAAAACCGACGCCACTACCATCATGCCACCGAGCTACCCCAATCATATGAATATTAATGATAAACAAAAATACGAATTAATTTGTAAACAATTAAATGTAAGTTGTCATGGTGTGTAAGTGTTTGTGTATCACGATGTCATACATTTGTAGTTCCCACATATATTCTCAATGACTTTTTTTGTGCCAGAGTTCATTAATATTCATGTTAAATACAAGCAAAATACTGCTTGAATCGTGTGGACACAGAGTGCGAAATTTCAAAGACATTAAAAGTCATTCAAATGTTTCAAAGTATAGTTGCCGTACGGGTTGTCTGTAAAGTCGAGAAACTAATGGTAAAGAAAGTTGCATAAACCTCGCGATTGTGTCATTCTCTCAGTTGGGATGAAAATAATCCGCAGCAACCGAATGAGAGAAAAGAGAAGAGAACAGAAAACTAAACGTTAGTGACAAATCTTTTGTCCAGAACCAAGTGATCTTAAGTAGGACAACATCACATTCATCATTGCTACATCCGAAGCGAGCGTTGTTTAAAAATGAGTGTTAATCCGGGCCTTGAAAACGTTAGATCATCACCACAGCGCGACCTAACCGATGTGAAAGGCTAAACGAATTCTACGATTGATTGAAAATGACCGCGAATCGCGCAGTGTTGCTCATCATGGCCACTTCTTTCGTTGCCGCATGCATAGCCGCATACTCTTGGCAGGATGAACATTTGCTCCACAATCATTCCCAATGGTAGGGGTTGATCGGTTAGCGATGAGGAACGTGTTTTGACTTTGGTATTTAGAAGACAGTTTTCGTAACTGAAAGATCACTTTGCAGCGACAAGGTTCTTTTCGCTACCGGTGTCTCCCTTCCCCGTTTTGTCTTTTCCCTGATGCCGACGAGTCAGAACGGCCAAAAGACAAGTGACAAAACGTTGACACATTACTAGCTAACAATCCCATGCCTGAAGAACGCTAACATGACCCGGCGAAGAATGCTTTGCCAGTATTTCTGTGACGAACAATGTGCAAATGATTTCAGAAAAAGGGTAATAATAAAATTAAGATTCCGAAAACGAAACTCTGTACTGTTGCATCCCAGGTGTAGTACTCTATGTTAACTGCGAAAATTATAATAATTGTTACTGAGAAGTATATGAACAACCCCCTTTGCTTGTTCTTGATTTTGCCTGTATGAATGAATCTATGATATTTTTAAGCTTCTGATTTTAACCAATCGTCTTGTATGACAGGTTCAGTGTGTGAACTTATTTCGGACCTTCTGACTGCCAACTTTTAAGAATTGAAACATTCTTTCAAGTGATGCCTATGCCATTTGATGATGCAAAAATCTTGAAATAGAAGGAATAGTATAAAAGTTAGCTTAGCAAAAACTTTGAACACCTCCTCGTTGTTGTCATCCGTAATACCAATACAACATCTGCAATTTGTATAGTCACATAAATGTAGATGAAATGTCAACGTATTATGCGTGCAACGTGTTTATGCAACGTATTTGAATAATACAGCTCACCGGATAATGTTGAATGTTTGGAAGGTTGGCCACCCCGCTCAGCTAAGCATTAAATCATCTGTTTCATTTTTCTCATTGGATGTAACAGAATGCATATTCAAACCAGCGTTATTAGCTACTAACCAGCAATAGGAGAAACATGCACCCGTGTGAGAAATATCTCACTCGAAACTTCATTCTCAATAAAGCTGGCCGACAGCACACTGTGACGACGCTCGGTGTACATTTGAAGAGTGTGAAAAACGCGCTGACTTCTACGTTAATTATATAATTAGAGCAGTGATCAAGAGTTGCGCCGCTGCTGTAGCTATTACGGTTGATCTTTTCCTCACGATCTCCACGAAACACCACGAACGTTTAGGGTACGGGCAGATGAAACACGTGAACAGCGTAATGTCTTGCACGGCAGCGATGATTTCCGTCGATTTTGATAAACTAGCGACGGACTAGCACGTGCTCGATTGGAGAATGTTAATCGATAGAGAGTTAGTAAGAATAGTTCGTGTATGTGGTGGTATCCACTTTAATTCGATACCGTTTATTGACTACACTTTCAGTTGGGAAATCGATAATGGTTTGGTTAGAAAGACATTCAGACATCATTTTTTTAGAATTGAAATACCAATACAAAGAAGCACATTAAGAGCCTGGAGCAGAACAGAAGATGCTAGAATGGAGCGTAGCAATGGTAAGTAGAAAACATAGTACTGTACGAAAAAGGAATCGGTATATTTGTGGGCCAAAGATGCAGGAACCGAAGCAAAACTTGGTTGCAATAAAACTAAACCATATTAGACATTCATCAATCAACCGAGACAATGGCTATTATGACAGCTACTTGCGAGTAGCACACAATCATGTGTGACAACTTATGTTTTGCTCTCTTGGATATCATATTTGTGGCTCGTATCAAGCGTCAGAACGGGTCAGTGTTCTCGAGTTGCCAATCTACTTATGATAGATGTCGCCGTGGCTGCCCTAGTTATTTTGCGCTTGCTGTGTTGTGCCCGCTAGTATTGATTCGAATTCTCTGGTTTTCGTTTTCACAACAGTGAAACCTTGAAGACAATACAGTTTCATGTATATATTTTTAAGTAATATAAATGAAATATAATTGTTTTTATTCAAACTATACCAATGTCCTAAGGTATATGTACAGTTTGCCTACAAGTGGCAAACGAACTTAGAAAGAATCATTTTGGGGTAAAGTCGTTGTAGCTTTACCAAACAGAAACAAATAACTTAGGGACGAGATGTTGTTTTAATAGGTAAACCGATAAGCGGGAACTCGTGCAGAAATGTAGCTTTAAAACGAACAGTCGCATTGTTGAACAGCTACCGTGCTGATCATTAATCATGAATTCACATTTGCGCATACCATTTTGAAGGCAAATTTTAGCAATTCCTCCACAACAAGGTGCAGGGGCGACATTTGAAAAGTGTTTTCCTTCATCTCATATTGACTTGCCATCCAGTTTATTTTCGTAGAAAACAAGTGAACGCTCACTCCTTCGATGGTTTGACAGTAACACGATTTTCTAAGGCCATGGCTATGCTTTTCGATGCTTTTAAGAGAAAGTTGCAAGAACCAAAACCAATATTTTCAGCTAAACTAAAAAAAAGGTAAATAAAAATTGAAATTAAAAAAATCTCAGCCGTAGCTGGCATCCCACCCACCTACAAGTCTGCGACGATTTATTGATTTGGAGGATTGATGTGCTCAGGGAAGGTGAACATGTTGTGTTTCGAGTCGTGGATTGACGAAGAAGCTAACGAATCGCATAGAGCTAGAATTGCCGTAAGACATTTACTTGTGAGTCAATAAGATATGAAACATGTAGCGGCAGTGTGTGCGGGACTTTGGTCGCACTAAAAGAGAAACAATTCTTGCGCTTTGGATACGGCGAACGACCTAAAGAAGACTGTGCGAAATAAGTCGGATGTGTAGGACCATGTGTTGTACGTGTTAAGAGGGGTTTGGTGGTATGTGAAATAATGCATTTTTTATATTTAGGCAGTTGTTTTCTTTGGCGTTTCCCCTTTTTTCATTAGTTATTAATGTGTTTGTTAGCTTAGGTCAGGGAATGTCTCTGTTTAGAAGGGATACACAAATTATCGATTGCGTTGTGGGCATTCGTTATTATTTTTTACTTTCCATAAACCGGTAACTACGTGTGTGTCATATTAGTAAATCGATATCAAAACAACACAGGGAAACAAACGAATTGTTACATCGTTACATCCTTACAAGTTACAAGGTACATCGTTACAAGTTAACTTGAACGAACCTTGTAATATATGTCCATTGTCCTTTGTCCATCGTCGTGATATCATCAGTTAAACAGTTACAGCGGGATCAAATTTCAAAAGAATTCTTGGAGTGTTTAATTGATTAATCCGTATTAGTTGTTGATTATAATAACAAAAAAAACTACTTTTGATTGGATGTAAGATTTTCTCATTTCGATAGATGAGTTACTGTTCATAAGCTTCAAACATATTGTGAATGTGTTGCGAAAATTTCAACAAATAAGCCACGGAGTCAAGTTCATCAGCATCACAGTGAAAAAAAAAACAAGAAAACCAAAACAAAACATTAAAATATGTTTGATTTCTGCTTGGTGCGACGCGTGCAAAAGGAAACTCAAAGAAAGAATGCCTATTCCAACAGAGGCAACAGAGGAAAGAGTTTTTAAAAATCGTACAAAAACACTAAATAAAAACAAAATCGTTACACCCCAAGACATTGCGATTAAATGCCTCATACCAATGTGAGTATATATACCACATAATGCAGTGCAGTTCAGTACGGGGGGGTGGGCAGCCGTGGAACCGATGGAATATATTTGCAATGCACGAAAAGGAAGCATGCAAACACAGTACCGCGTCCAATGAAGTTCATTCCTTCGGGCAAGTTCGCACGAGACGCACATTTTTTTAGGTGTGCAGACATCATTTCGGGCATGCATAGCGTGCTGACTGGAAATGGACGAACATAGAGCTAACAAAATATTTAACGAATCGAATAAATGCTTGCAAAATACAGTTTTATATTTCACGACTCTGTTCTATCTTTTCTGGTTTGGTGTTTTGTTTTGTTTGATTTGTTGTTTTTTTTTTGTTTGAGTTTTCTTCTGGGTCCCGGCTCCGGCACAACCTATTTGTGCTCTGTAAAGTTGCAGTTTGGCCGCTGGTTATGTTTTGCAATAGTTTGATAGTAACTGTCCATACCGATTGTATCATGTTCAATGTTTTGTTTTATTATTTTTTTTATACACGGATGAACGGCCGGACCGTATATCTTGTATTGAATTTGTTGTTAGTAAAATTGAGCACTGGTTGTGTTTTACTAAAACGCTTTTTTATTTTGAAACAATATTTCTTAACTTTCCCACAGCATTGCAAATCGATATTCCAATTGCAAACACACACTCAAACACATGTAGTAAGTAATAATTGAAGGGAAAATCTGTCTAAACATGGCTGTTGGTACATGGTAGAAACGTGTTTAATCGAACCCACTATCAATAGTAGTGCTTGTAAGAAAACGTAAAGTCGTGCTTAAGGCTTGTGCAGCACCTAAACGGATAATGGCGTGCGATTTAAAATTAATTTGAAATTTTGCCCTTTTTCTTTTGGTTCCAGATTCAGATCTCTGGGTGTTCTTTAAAGCCCTTTGGTTTGAATGGTTTGAATCGGCGCATAGGATGTTGTTCGTTTTGTGCTGGTCGGCAGGCTGCACTTCGTGTTGATGGTTGTCTTTATTTCCATACATACGGGTAAACTAAGACTTTAAGTCTTTGGTGTTTGTGGTATTATTGCTACTTTGAACTTGGTGGTATCTTGAGCACGCTTATACTTGACCGATTTTTTTCAGAAAACGTGCACGTAATGAATAGAGGCTTTCATGAAGAAAAGCGCAGGCAAGTATTTCTTATTGGTTCAATGACTGTGCATCGAAATATTACTTTCTACCTACAAGAATTTCAGTGAATTTCAGCTTTCGTTCAGTGAGTGATGTACAATTGTTTTCTGAAATCGAAATGCGAATATCAGATGCATGCTGCGTTCTTTATCTTTATGTTTAGCGTCGGAGGCAGTTGTTTACTATGCTTCGAGTGGATTTTGTAATTTTAAACTATGTTTATGTTCCATTTCATATAATATCCCTTGGTTCATGAATCGTAGATCTATACGCCATCACAAATGTTATCATGATCATCCAACCTGTTTTTCCTGCAGGATATGCCGCTTCTGCCCAATTATTCAAACTCATTTATAATGTTTATTGTAGGAAATTATATCAATTAATACCATGCAACAATTAAAAGTCGTCCATAAAATAGCACAGGAAGCGCCACAGGCACGAAAAAAAGCAATATATTCAACGAACAACATCAACCGGAATTGCTACAGTGTGTTATAAAATAGTTGGAAAAGAAGAAAGGAGACATGCATGGAAAAAAAGAAACCACGGCTAGCAATGTCCGGCAGCGGTCATCCATCACCTTGCTCAATTGGGAAGCAACGGACAACAGCTTGCGAATGGATTCACAAAGTGTCATCAGGTATTAAAATTTCTACTAGTTTTGCGTTACACACTCGGATACGAACCACACTTTGATCGCAAGGTTGTGCTGCTGCACAACATATGAGAATGATTTTTTACTTATTTTGTTCAACTCCTTGAGTGAGCAATAAATCAGCGATTGAATTATGAGCTCTACCTTTTCGGCTTCCGCAAAAGCGTAAAACTCCCTCGTGAAAATGAGGCTAACCATGTGGATCAATCTTAAAGCCTCGGTAACCCACATAGAAACAACTCTTTGACGCGCACTCTATACCTACCACTGTAGATGGTATGTTTTCATGGTTTTCCCTTTTCGATGCCAACAGTACCGTGTGTTCTTTAGGTTCGGGGTAATCGCTACTAGGATATCTTTTTACACGAATACACTGGATTATCACCGGTTGCTGCACAGTTAAGGGTACTCAAAACACATTTTGAGTGTCGGTGTCTTTGGGATCAATGATAATAATCTTACCACCGTGAAAAAATGGTACGAGAGCCACTCGACGCACGACACACGGCAGGGCGAGAAGGAATGTCCGAAATAAAGTAATAAATTTTACTTAAGTCAAAACACCGACTCTAGGGCGTTTATCAAATCTTTTGTCCGACAATAGCATCCTTAACCTTGCGGGTTTGGTCCGTCTGGTCCGGAGCTAACCTTTACACTGTGGCTATTAGGTGCGCCCGGTTCGTAGAAGCATCATCGTGTCAGTGTCCGCGTACCTGTATCGTTCTTTAGGGTATTTGAAATACAGTAAGATCTTTAACCTCAGGTCAAACTCTGTCGCTGATTTGAAGGAAATAGTGAGCCACGTGAGCGTTTATAAGCAGTCTTCTATATTATAGATCACAGATGTTCGGATTTATATGTTGTGTTGTGGGAAGATAAAAATGTTCGAATTATCAATCTACCCTAGGCTAGGTCAGCTGATATAACAAAACACAAGAATAAAAGTAAATAAAAGAATAAAAGGTGGCTGCCGGGTGTGAGTTGTGGAAACACTTGCATAAAGATATCTTTTCCACAATGCACGTTGTAGTGGATTGTTGTTTCTATGAGTAAAAGCGACAATTAGATAACTGGAATTGCAAGTGCAATTCGTCGACACTGCAATGAAGGTACTTTTTCAACTTCATTCATAGGGTCTTATTCGCTCAACCAGCAAAACAAGGTTGGTGGCAAACAGAAACTCACCACATACGTCATCGAACTTGCTTGCTTCCCAGCTCTGGAGCGACGGGCTTCGGGTCCGTTCTTCGGGTCATAAATCATTTGTACCGTGCCGTGGAGGAAACAGATTGGCTATGAGCGTTAATTCAACGAGGTTTGTAATCAATGAAACAGAGCGAATGGTAGTACCCCATCAGTACCGAGCGGGAAATATCGCAAAATGCTACAGGATTCGTTACAAGTGTGCAACGAATCTGGAAGAAAGAATAATGCATGGAGCTCTCGTGGAACATTGCAGCCATAAGTAGTAGCCGAAACGCGCGACAATAACTCTTCCAGGAAAAGGAGAAAAACGAATTAAAGGAAGCATGCAAAGAGATCCACGATAATTTCAAATGAAAATGCAAAAATGTGCGAATCTAATCTGGAATTAATAACGATCATTATTCACATGCCGTTCCGAAGTGCTCGTATGGCCCGTGTGTTCGTTTATTTTTCCGAGTTTGATTATCCTTCATCCTACCGTCTAGAACCGTTGTGAAGTTGGAAAATTAACAGAAACTACTATTTACTTATACAATCCTGTGTGGAAAGTCGCCTGTACTTGGACACAAGTGATATTTGTCAAAACCATTTCCCAAGGTCAAGGCTGAGTGATCAGTATATCGCAGTTGTTGGAAGAGTTTGTATAATTTTTCACGTTAGCTGAGTTATTGTTGCATAGATTTATCAAATACTTGAAAGAGATGGTTGATTAAATGATTCTCAAATATGAGACAAAAAGTGTTACATTACGTTGCTGTATTGAAAAGGATTCAGATAGTTGAGTGAGTGAATTTGTATATATTAACAATGAATAATTTATTTCTCACAGCTGACCAGTGCAACTGGATCGAGATATTGTCTAGAGGCGAAATTACATACAACCGTTTAATAAATTTCATGAATCATGATCCATTGGGCAGATAGTAGTTTCGAAGATTTTGTTTGCATATATGGAGAAGCTGTTCATTATTCCGTAACGAAACATTGACTTATTCAGTTGTTTATACTGAACGTGCAAGTGATCGTTGAGCACAAATTTCTGATCCAGATGAGACGGTTAATATGTATGAATACGAAGATGCGTATGAAAATTCATATCTTTATCAGAATGGTATGGCAAAACAGGTTGCTTTTCAACGCGCCGAGATATTGTCCATCAAACCGCGATATAGTATGCAAACGAAATGTGCATATGTAATAATGTGTCTGTTTTATGGTTTTGTTTTGCTGTTTGTGTTTTATTGTTTACGATATTGAACTGTGCATAGGATTCACAATTTGGTATACAAAAATATGCGTTTTTTAAGTTTTGGTTATTTTGATTGATTTATACATAACAATGTATGCTCACAACCGATTGGCAGTCTAATATCATACAGGTGCTTCAGGAAATTGAAGAACATGAGCGTGAATGCTAATATCTTACCAAAACAATGTTTCTCAAGTTCGTTGGGCAATCCGATGCAATGGATGAGCACGTTGCGACGAAGAGTATGTGAGAGTTAAGATCCGGTTTGTGATGGTTTTATCAGATATACAATGCGGAAGAGATGGTTTCAAGGGCAGATTTGACATAGGTGTACGAGTGTACGAGTTTACCACTTCATTGCATGTATTGCTGTATTGAATGAATGCTTATTGCTAAACACCTGATTAAAGATTGGTATGACGGGTGCAGCTTTTTCGTACTATTTCCCAAATCCCAGCAGTATGAATGTTTGTCATTCCATTTATATGATTTACATGGTTGATGATCAAAGAGAGGTGCCTTGATTTTTTTTGCTTCATTCGTTATTTACTACAACCTGCATTGCTGTTTTTTAGAAAAGTCGATATGTCATGATTTTTCTTGTGGTTAATGTATATAGTTTTGAGAGAAATGCGTGGAATGAAGCATAGGTTAGGATTGATTTGAACCCACTCATGATGGTTCGAAGATGGGGGATGGAAGAGAATTTAACGTACACCCCAAATAAAACACAGCTTAGCGATAGATTGACGTTCCGTCAAGAAATAATCTACGCCTTATTTATGATTTCCGGAGTACCATCCGCAGTAAAAATAATTTGTACATAAAGCCAAACAATGTTTACAAACATTATTACAGAGCAGGGGAAACTGACACAGAATGAAGTATATTCTTCGCTAGGTGCGTTAAGACCTTTGGTAAGATGCATCTATCTTTGAAGAAAAGTTTATATAATTAATATTTTGTAATGTCATTGGTGGAAAGACAATTCATGGAAACATTTTCATTTTCTTAAGAAACGTTGCTAGTTGCCTTAAAATTCTGTGAATATCGATAGTTCTTTCACTCCCTGGAATCTTGATATATACAAATGGTGCATGGTACACATGGTGCATGCAGAACCATCTCAAAATGTATTGCGAATGATTCCAATGATGGCCCTGCAAATGATATAAGTAAAACGGGAAGACTAATAACCAAGCACCACTCATGGTCCGAGATAGTAACCATCGAACACAGCAACCCTACCATTATCAGTGGAGACAACGTTCCCTCGCATACTGCAGGCCGTAGTTAGGTAAATTGCAACATCGTAGCTCCACAAAATGCAAATCATCAGGCTCATGAATCCAGATTTTGATTATTTTTTCTACAGAGCCCGAGATGCGATACAAGCAATTCGGGCTGCCCGAACGTCGCAAACCAAGTAACACGAAAATGGCAAAAAAGAGCGTAAACGTGCTGCAAGGCATGAGTGAAACCAGTTGCCAAGTGCAGAAAAAAAATTAATTTGATTTTCATCATCGTTATTTAAGTGTTCGCGGTCCTTCTAGCTCAACGTGCCGCGGTAAAGAAACTCTCACAAAATGGACAAACCCACGGCAGTTGTAGTCAAGAGCACAGAGATGAAAATGGTCAAACGTTCGACTGAACATTAAGTGGGTTGGGTAAATTGCTTTTAATCGAAAATTACTTTCATCAGATTTTCACGTAATTTTTGAGTCAATAACAAGTACAGCAAAGAAGAACACAGGCCTTGACATGGGCAAAATAAGTTATCCAGGTATCTGGTACTTGGAATGCAACCCAACAATTTGGCTACAATCATCTTTACAATTTTCAGTTGCGTGCACTGTGCCCAGAGCATGCAGTAAACATTTTCTTTTTCCCTGAGGTTTACAACTTTCGAACTTCATCGAAACTTTCAAAAAACAGTTATACTTTAAAAGGGCCTTATTACGTGCTAGCTCAATAAGAAACCGCATTGTGTTCGTGGAATACTGTTGTATATGCACAATAAGAATAGACTTAAGTTATTTTATTGATATATTTGTTTGATGATGACGGCATTTGCTGTATTGTCAACGCAGCTTAGTGAGTTTTGAGTTATAACGAGTCGCGTAAAAAGGTCTCATACGTAAAATAAATTTGTATCGTCTTTCAGGGCATATGTTACCACAGAAAGGATGATCTCTAATCAGAGTTTCGATTATATCACGCCAGTTCTTTGATCACACAGTATGTCACCTCATAAATATTGATTCAAGATAACGAAAGATCTGCACGTAATTATTCCGAAATTCGAACTTCACGAGGAATGAAATACTGGATGGGCATAACTCTACACACAATTGTTTTAAGGATTTTCATAACGATATTACTAAGCATTCGTGTCTGCTGTTCAACGAAGCACTGAAGAGGATATTCTGTGTCTTGGCAATATTATAATTGTAATTGTAATTGATTTATTGATCAACGGGTCGTAGGGCCCTCTCGATAGCATAACAGATATACATACAATTGTTAAGTTTGCTGGCGTTAAGTATCTTCTCCTAGAGGGGCATTGGTCCTAACAGCAAACATCTCGCCCTATAATTCAGGTGGTGAATCCGACATGGAGTGGCCGAGTGGTAGTAGGCCACCAAATGACATTGACGTACTCGAACACCGAGCATGTCTGGGTCATCCAATCACGTCAAATAAAATTTTATTGTTCGCTGATAACACGGACATAAGCCGACCGAGTACATCCGGGATAAGGTGACCTTTCACTGTTTGGAGAAGGGAATATCTTCAAACGAATGTGAATTGTACACTAGATTAAGTTTCCTTTAGTTGTAAGCAATACGGCCTGGCCGTTCTTGAATAAATAAAAAAGTTAAGTTAAGGAGTTCTTAAAAAGCACTTTTGGTAGATTTACGCGACCAATATCGAGTCTACTGAAGTCTACCCAATCGTTGCTGGGATACAAGTTTTAAGGTGTTGAAATCAATTGAGGCCGGTGTTTCTAAGGGAAATCTGCTGCCAGCATGTAATACTAAATCTGCACAACGATTACACTATTGTACACGAGTACAATCGTATATGAAGATTGCTGGTCATCGATCCTGAAGGGATGCCAAATTAGGCAGCTGGTAAAATTCTTTTTAATCTTACAAGAAATAGCACGTTAATACAGAGAGCTGTAAAGCTGCCTCTACTGTGAGACAGGATTGGCATATGGGTCGGTAAAGACAATAGAAAAAGACATCGCTCATATTTCACGAGGAGCACGAACTCGAGTAAGAATGCGTTGATTTCAGCAATAAAGACTAAGCAATAAGGCGTTGTTAAATTTGGTAGTGGAGCCTTGCTTTCTTCCTTCCCTTGGACTGACTAAAGTCAATTAAAGCCTACAATATCAGCCTCTTCAGATAGTAATGTCTCTAAAGAAGAAAAAAGGGAAAATTCTACCTCTTTATGTAATTTATTTATATAATTTGTACGTTTGTGTCCAAGTGATACAAAAGTGGTTGGCGTAACAACCAAGTCATGCGTTCCCATAATTTACTCGCCAAATTTTTAGGCGAAATGTCAATCAGTTTTTGTAAGTTGTAAGTCAATAGTTTTTGTTTTTGTTTTGTAAGAGCCCAGCCGTGTGAAACTAGTGCCGTTACCACATACACCAAAGTGCTATCCCGGTTTAAAATGTGTCAAATGGGATGCCTTAGAAATATAGTTTAATTTGTGAAGCACAAACCAAGCTGCATACGTGAGTAAAATAATTTAATCGTTTCAATCTAACACAAAATGGAACAGAGACAATACATAGAAAACTAAAAATATCTATCTGATTTACTGTTCCACTAACGTATAAGTAACCTATTTCGGGAATACAATATAATTAAAAAAGAAACGAAGAATAACATACAATGCAACTGTTTCAAGTAATGCCTATTGGGTTTTTACTGGTTTGAAAATATATTTATCTTTATGGCTTGCTTGTCCATCACGGTATGATTGGAATACGTCATCAGCTCTTAAACTATGTTTTGTTTAATTTTTTTTGTTTGTTCTAGTTCAACCATCGACGGTTATCTATAGGCGAAGCAGTCCGCATGTGATGCGTGCGATTGAAATATGTATCATAAGCTGCCCATCGGTTCTATTTCGTCATTCACACTTGTTGCGTCCATCGACGATCCAATCCAAAGTGGCGGAAGTAGCGTTAGCCTCTGCCGGCAGTTAGCTGCACCAACGCCGATTCCAGCGTATGGTCCCTGCCTAGATTAGCCTAGGAATGTGCCGCAGAATTAGAATGTGGCGATTCTTTCGTTCTCTCAACGGTGCACAGTAAATATACAAACCATCCATCGCCAGCACCGACAGATAGAGCGATCAATGTGCGATCGATGGTAGAGTATACCAAACAAATACAACCTAGTATATGGCCACCGTACAATGTTTGCTGACTGGCGGGTGGAACACGATGAGTAAATGCAAACAGCTTCCCTCGAGAAACATCTTCCACGCATGAAGCACTGCTTGGTTTTACAAGAGTGATGAAAATGATTAGTGTGAGAACAAAAGGATTGAATGCCGCACATTGCTCTGTGCATTTTGCAGTATCCTCCCTGCCTGATCGCCCCTGATACGAATGGCCAGCACACAGTCCACAGACTAGAAGTATGTATGTTTGAGTATGTTTATCTTGAGAAATATTTTTGTTTGTTTTTTCATCAATTTTCACCCTTCTGTTTCACAAGTTGCTCGTGCTGATCCGAGCACACTCGTATTAGATCATTCTTTAACGTTCATCCAGCATAGCTGGCATTGTCTGTGTGCGTCTTGAAGAAATAGGAATATTTAACCGATGCTGGTTCGTAGTGATGGTAAGCAGAAGCGTACGATCATTAAGTCGGCTGGTATTGACAGGTGTGAAGTGATTGAATGATGAATTTCATGTTTGTTATGGACGAGCATGATTGAAGTTTATGTTAGCTTAAGAGTTTTTAAAAATGTGATTAACAAGCGCGTCATCGTGAATCGAACATCATGAAACAAAAACATTCCCATTAATTAATTAAAATGGCACAATCAAATGGCAATTTGCAATATAAGCTAGTTTAGCGAATACATTTGAGCAGTGGTATCTTTGGTTTTGACATAACGTTGTTGTTGGGCTAGCTTATAGAGATTGCTTTGACTTGAGAGTCATTTTAAGCATTTTAAATTTTAAATTTGAGCAAATTTTAAGCAGATAGTTGGACATATTATTTTCGTTGGTGAATGTTGTACCGACTCAGTTGCACACTACAACGCAGCAACTGCTGGAACAAATGAGCCACATCATGTACCAAATATGTAGTATGCTACTCACTTTGTCCGATATGCACACGTTTCATCCATGGGTAGATGTGAGGTGGAGGACCTCCTTTCTTGCCACCATTTCCACCGCCTCCTTGAGAGCTGCCTCCTTCCGTACCGCTATCGTCGTCGCTAGCGTCCGATTCATCATCCGGGCTACCCAGTGGCAAGTTGACTTGGTTTCGATTGCTAATGTTGCTGGTATTATTGTTCGTGTTGCTCGAACTCACGGCCGTGGATGGATTGCCAGCTTTTAGTGATCGGGTTACACTTTCCACCACCGAGCCTGGTGACAGTTTTGGCGAAATCTCGGTCCTACCACTATTGCCATCGTTTGTGCCGTTGCCATTGCCTCCTCCACCAGCCGTACTCAAATCCTGAGGACTTGTGGTGCTATTATTATTGTTGTTATTAACTACATTTGTACCTGTACTAGGACCATCACTGGCATATTTACAACTTTGCGAACTAAGGGCGGACTGTTGCTGTTGCTGCTGCTGTTGTTGCTGTTGCTGCGAGAGGAGGAATTTTTGTGGTTGTAACTGTGTGTAATCGACCATGTCGCTAGGCTGATGTCCACCACCTACAGAGCCTGCACTAGCACTGTTTACGCTGGTTGCTCCAGCACCTGCGAGCGGGTTGTACGTCTGAGGGCTATAGTGAGCTTGGTGTGGCGTGCCGGGATAAATATTTGGAGTGTATGCGGAGGGTGGGAAGTATCCATCACTTTGTCCACCTTGGCTTCCAGCCGTATTCGGTGAGCTATTTGTGTTTTGTGCGTTGTTAGGATAGCAGGAGGCAATCGAATTAACGAACTGATAGGAAGACATCACAAAGTTGTTGGCATCCATGTTTGTGCAGTTTAATTGTCCCCGCAAGTAATTAAATTCTGTAAACAACTGAAATGAAAAAAAAAACAGAATAATTTAATGTTTGTTTCAAATGTTTCAAAGTTTGTGCGTATAGTGACAATGATCCTATGACGGCTATGGCTTCTAGGTTTATTAAAAAAAAATAACTGCTTCGACTGGGACTAGTGTTAGGTAATATAGATTTCTTAGCTTAACTAACTTAAGTTAGTTCTACAAGTGACAAGGCCGCCTGTTGACCATCCATTATGTTTGAAAATACAAATATATAAATATCAAAACATGTAATCCTATAAATGAAGTAATCGCCACTGCAGTTGGTTTGGTAGGTGCTGAAATAGTGCAAAGAAATGCGTTTGGAATTTAGTGTTAGCAATAGACCATCAAACTGTTATTCGTAAATGTAATTTACATAAAAGCACACCAGTCTTTTGAAACTTAAGCCTCGCCTACTCATCCTGCAAACCAGTCAGTTGAACAAAGTGCTACTGAAAAACAAATCACGCAACCAACATAAATTATAAAGGATGCAGCTTGCGATTCCAGTTTCACGGTTAAGGCTTTTACCATGTCTTTAATGATCGCGACAACGTTAACAGAGGTAACTTGTAGTGATGGTACCGGGAAGAAAAAACGCACCATCCACAAGAAAAATGTAGGTTGTTGAGTCGATGGACGCCACGAAGATTGCACAGTGCTGCCGCAATCAACAATACCATTAACAAAAAGAATAGCAAAATGAAAAGTTTCCAGAGGAACCCTGCAATTTCGAGTCAATGAACAATTTAACCCTTTGGCAGTATCACCGATCGCAGAATCTGACAGTAAGGCAAATGCGTTCAATGGATTTTGCCGTTGGTAGGCATATCGCTACGAAATACCAAATTGGTTGAGTGTTTTTTTTTGCCAAGCATGGCCAAACCAGCAAAAACGAAACAAAACATATAAAACGACTCAGAGCAACTTAGGGAAGGAGCCGCTTCTGCTGCAAAATGAATGGTACGGTAAAGATGAAAACGGAACATCATGAGAACAAGAAACGAAATTTAGCAGAATCCAACAAAGCCGTCTGGCAAAGGTTGCTGAAACTGGAAGCAGAGCAAAGCCAAAATGCCGATAAAAAAGTGGTTCAAAATGGCTCTCAACTTCAAAGGTCCTGTTTTAGCTGCACGGCTGTGGTAAAAGTTCGAGCTGTATTTATGTATGTATATATAGCAGTGTGATCATACTTCCACATATATGTGTTGCTCGGCTAAAAGAAACGAAGCGCAATTAAATGAAACGATTGAAAAGATTTTGCAATGTGGCAGTACTTTTTATACCGCTGTTGATAATCTAGCAATGCATAACTGAGAGTTTCTTTAAATACTCTTTAAATACTGCAATATGTGAAAACAAGCACGTTATAGGTTGGATATCGTTGAAATGTTTCTTTATTTATGGAAAATGTAACAAAATGACTCAAAAATGGTATCATCATAAGTAGCGGTCCAAGAATCATTGCCCTTTTTCTACAATATATATAAGTTTATATTTATATATATGTATATGCTTCCGTTATGGTATAACCATCATCTACTACAGGTACACAAGTATTATTGACTGAATTTTAATATGTAGCCGGTTAAACAACATTAGTGAAGAGGTTACTATTCAGCAAGGATTTCAGGAATGATCCTGCCTTAACAAGACTTCCGGCACTATTACTTATTTAAACACTTGGGGTCATGTCATACGATATGTATATAATTACGAAGTTTTTTTTACCATGAAATTATTAACATACGGCGTTCAAAAGGAGTTCTTATTTGCGTTAATAACTTCAATGGTCTCTATATTTTCAAAAATTATGACTACTAGATGTTTAGGTAAAAAAAATCGTCCAAAAGTGTAATATTGATCGAGTTGATCTTGTGATTTCAAACACAAGGTAGTGTAAGCATTGAAACAGTACACAAATCTGAACTTAATGTTTTGAACTCCCAACGCAATGTTGCAGGAGTTATTTCAACCTTGCGTACAGAACACAGTATAAAGATTTACGAGAATTTTGTATCCTTGCATGACTTAAATAAAAGAATTAGCCAACGAGATTCAATACGCCGTTGAAAGTTAAATTCAAGCAAAACAGAGTCAAATGCTGTAGCGCGAATGGCGTATTTACACTTAAATCTATTTTTAAAATATCAACAAAATCCGGTCTTGAAGAAATAAAAAAAAATATCAACAAAACTCACAGCGTGTAGAAAGCCTAGCGGCAAAAAAGGATGTTGGAATTAAATCATTACCAATTGCTGTTTTTTAGAAGCGGTATATGAAATAATGTTACCATTTGGACCTATGGCTCATTTCTATTGTGTGTGATGGTCTGACTAAGGCGTCGTAACTAAGGTACGAAATTCAATTTCTGATAAAATCATACCAACAATAAGCATACAAAGGATGCAAATACTTAAAAAACTCAGATTATTAATTGTTTTTGAAAGAGCCTGTGAGGTGAACTTTATTCCAATCATACGTCAGATTTACTGGGTATCGCGTTGCAATGATTCTTCTTTGCATTGGAAAATATACCATACTCCTTTCCATTTATGCATGTGAAGGATTTCTTCTACTGCTAGATCCTCCTTTCTACTCTACTCTGGTTTAGTTGTCGTTATTTTATCGTTTTTTTCAAGAAAGGTCTTCTTCACATTTATCAAAGGGATTGGTTTTGTTTTCTTTTTCGAAATCATTTGCTGGTAATAGCACGAAACTATTATTTCAAACGCTGCATACTTCATCACGAAATAGCTCCGCACACGGACTGCACTTGAATTATACTGGAAGGTATGAGTAGCAGGCAGTTTGTTTAAGTGCTGGCTATTATCACATAATCATTATGTCATGATCGCCTAGAAGCTACCTTTCTAGTGTGTTTTATCATAGATTGGTAATAAACGGTTGTACAGAGGAAACTCGTTCGGAAGTTTTCTTTTTGCTTTTGTTTTGCATCCGCAACAATGGTTCACCAACGGAAAGCTCAAACTATGGGCTTCGTAAATTTGAAGAACGCAAACTTTTCAAAATCATTCGACTCCGCTGTTTCATGATCGTAGTAAAGTGAATGTGCGCTCATGGTTACGAGAAATTATAGACTCCGGAAGACGGAGATTGGGGGAGTCAGGAGAGTGATGATTGTTGGACACTATTATAAATGGGGATGGTTTGATAACGATTGAAGCAATGATGGTATCATAATAACTCAATCTGTTGCCAGTAAGCTACAGTCCAGGTAGTGGCCAATGCTTCTGACCGAACGTGACGGTGTGAGGCCCCTGAGAGTGTTAGTCAAATCGTTCTACTGAAATGACTAGTTTCTTCTGTAGAGCGGCGATAGTGGTGATCGTAGAATGTAAAATTGAATAATTGTTTTACCTTCGCATAACGGCAGTTATTACCCTACTCCCTCCAGAGACGCAAAACAACACGTTTATGTTGTTCGAGAAGGTTCATGGATTATGCTGCTTATTGAAATCGGTTATTATTCCCATGGTGTATTGTTTATTATGCATAGTGTTAATAGGCCTCTGACCATAAATTCCTCGATGAATCATCTTCTCATAATATATATAATTTGCTCTATTTTCCTAATCCTCGGAAGAACGCCCAGGCAGGGATATTTGAACAATATGTTGTATGCAAAGCGAACTTTTATTACGATTGGACGTGACCGTCCAAAACTCAGCCAAAAGTGTTGCCAATAATCAGTTGTACGTGGTTTACATTGTCAGTGCATTTGGTGATGTTAAAACACGTAGGACCACAATGTTACCACATGTCATATGAGACCGACGCAACTACCACATACTTGAAAGGGGCGCCTCTATAGAAGTCAATTTAAAGTCCCCAAAACTTATAAAATTTAACTTGCTCCGTCATTTGAAATGCAAGAAGAAAATATGTATATATTTATATATCAATGTATATCAATATAAATGTATATGTACATATATATGTATGTATTTGGAATTATGTATATAACATATGTATATGTATATTACATATAAATAAAAAATGGTCATCTCCTACGTTAGAACACTGCATACTTCATCACATACATACATGACATACAAAAAAATCCTTTTGTGTGCGATCATACTGTAATCTAGTTTATGTTTTCTAACCAGCTTAATTAATGCTCGGGTAAGGCTCGGGTTAATTGAATGCGTTTGCTCGGGTTGAACAAGATATTTGCATCAAAACATATTCTTAACGCAATTTACACCGGTTGGTTGTGTGTAAAAAAAGAGTCTTTTGAGGTTATTAGGGTCTATAATGTTTGATGGGCATCCCTTGGGACTCATAACCACGATAAACAATTATTTTGTAGATTACGCCTTAACCCCTGATCATTTCCTTCGAATTGAGCATAAATCCAACCCTTTCATTACAAACCTGCTTTAGGTTTGTCAATGCAAGGAACCAACTTTCCCTAAAATGCGATTGAAGCAAACAACATGTATTTTGTTTGTGGTGCGTTTATCACTGGTTACTGTATAGAAATGGATAGTGTAGGTAAAGGTTCATCGTGTAGCATTGCGGTTTACGTCTGTCCCTTTCTGCTTTATTTCGCCGCTTTGTTGTACGCCACACTACGCAATGTGATAATGGTAATTGTGATTGGGAAAGATTCAAATAAAATTCTGCTGCAACACTCACTCTTTGCGAATCTCTGAGGTTGTCTGGCAGACGAATTGTAGGACGGGGGCTAATGATGGTGGCTATTTGGCTTGCCGCACGTACCAGTATGAACCGACTAAACGGTTAAGTATGAAAGCAGGTGTTTTATCACCAATCGCAAACAGAGAAAGAGAAGTAATTGAAAGATTTCTGAAACGCATACACACTCACAAAAACAAACATACACAGTGCACAAATCGAAGCAGCAACAAGTCTCGAAACAACTGTAACGGTATTTGTTGGGCTGGGTTGTGTAGTAACGCAAAGTGTCAGCACCAAACGGCACGGGATTTATACATATCGATCATTCCTAGAACACACCGCTGCTTATACACGCATCACAAGACAATCTTTGCTGGCCACTCATAATTTTTATTAATTCGGTCATAAAGAGCTGCACACACAGTGCGAACCATCAGTATTAGCACACAAGTGACCGTTGTTAAACGATAGATGACGTTTTACTTTTATTTAACACTAATTACACCACAAATCGTACACATTTTTGTATGTTAAAGTTTTCCACCACAATGAATGCGCTAGGGATATTTTTTAACTTGTGTTTTATGGTTTAATGTCACCACTGCACATTTGTATATAAAAAAATATTTCACAGTTGTTAACTCATTAGCCGTTTTGTTACATTTTTTCCTGTGCACAAGTTACAATTAATGTTGCTATTTCACATACTTGGTCGAAATGATTACGCTGAGTGTTCTGATACACCGATGAAAGCAGTATGGAACGAAAACGCTCACATCAAATCAAAATAATCACCACACAGATTAAGACACGCAGTTTAATCAACCATCGACTTGATCCATCGTTAACTACACGATCACCGCGACGAGTTTCACATTACGACCGAAAGTGTTGGAAACCCGGAATGAAGTGGTCGCTACAACACCATGCGCCGTTCGCGTATCTCCTTCGATTGCGTTCGCGGTATACTGAGGATGCTGCTAACGACCAGACAAATATGGTAGTCTCTTACCATCGCACCATATTTCGTCTCTTTTGCTCCAACCGATGTGCTCTTGGCATACCAGTGTGTATGCTTCGTCGATTCCACATGTTCGACAATCGAGCAACGTGCGTATTTCGTCGAGGTAAGTGTATAGAGCGCAACAAAAGAGAGCCGAAAGAGACCGTTTGGCTCGATAAATGGGACAGAATAGACATAAGTGCGCTAGAGACAACACATTTCAAAACCCACCCCGTTTCGTTCAACAAACAAAAGGTAAAAAAGATCGTGACCGCCCTGTTTCCCGAAACAAACCAGTGCCGTCTCTTCCTCTACAACGTGTTGGACGAACGACGAATAGAGACAACTATACCGTAGACGTGCGCATGAGCTATGCGTAAATCCTAAATTACCGAACTTGCGTGGTTTCATCGAATCGTTGAAAAGTTGCCTCTTTGCTCTGGCAAGCAGGAAACAATGATAGACCTTTATGACAAACAGAAAGAGATGAGGAAGACTCAGGAGGTGAATTTTGTGCTCAACGCTTCGCTACCAAAACATTGTTTCGAATTTACTTTGCGTATGGGAATGCACTGTATGATCGGCACCCAGAAAGCTTTGTGGCTGCTTACAACCTGATACATCGGATGCTGGTGCAACATAAATTATCTTTTGAATACTTCGCCAATACCTCGATGACATAATCGATTCGAAATGACTGTAATCTGTGGTTTGAATAAATGTGTAAAACGCGAATGTCTTTAGGCCGTTTGTAGGAAGCCAAATTAAGAGGTAACAAGGAGCTCCTGCTAAGTGAGGCCGGTCAGAAGGTGTTTGAATAAACTATGAAATTGTTTTCTCAAATTGTTTGCTTGGCAAAAGGTTTCGGGTTGCGCGTCAATATTACGTAGGCCAAGAAACTCTCTCTGTAGCTGATCGCATAGAAGCTTAACGGGCAAGATTATCGTGAAAATAGCAACTTGTTCCCATTTTAAGGATCTATTTCCGAAAATATTCCATAAAATATAAAGTGTATATCAAAATTGTTGAATTGAATTGCCAACAAGACAAAATGTCATTAAATACATTTTTTTTTCTCGAACGAAGCATTTCTTCACATTTTAGGAAGAATAACTTACCTGACGGTGTGGTAAACACTGCTGACCACTAACGTGCTACACGTAAACACGCAGGCGCCTATTTTTTGTGCACCCAAGTAATCGTCGCAGATTCGTGAATTTTTGTTTGAGAGGATGTCACTCGACAAAGCGATTCTGTTAGCTTTGCTACTGCAAGTGGGCGTTGATTAAGATAAGGTCTGGTATACTGAAGGTATATTTATTCTCCTTTAGGAACTCCGCGCATCATCCAAGAACCGATGGAGAATAATCAGCTTGCTACCTTTCCAACATGGGGAGCTATCAATGAATCCGTAGTAACAAAACCGGTTTTTGATATATGAACAATGCACGATCTGGGTGAAACCTGTAGGAATCCTTCTGGACAAGAAAAGAGTTGATCAAACCCCGTGGAGGACCTTGAGCGGCTGGGTTGCCAAAGCGAAAACACAACCCAGTAATCGCCTAAACCAAGTAAATGGGAAACCGACACGGCCATTAAAATAAATGCCCTCGATTCCGAAAGGCACCGTACAGGAATATCGTGCACGTTCAAACACAACACTTTTGAAATTGGCAAACTGGTGCAAATATTCTAATTTGCTAATGGGATGGTCCATATGATACGCACTGCTTGCCTTTTCTCCTTTTTCAAAGGGGTTCTTTTACGGCAGGTATTTTTGTTCAGGGCCATCGATCGTATTGCTCAGTATTCTATTGAAAGTTTAAAACAAAGCAAAGGTTAAATTTTAAATGTTGCTTGAAACCTACACTAGATGAACATAATTGATTTGCAATGGTGGGATACTTGTTGTAGGAGGCAGAGGACGTTTTGGTGACACTTGTTAGAAACGAAGGATATCGAGATAGTCTAGCACAGGTTGCTAATATATTGCATGCATGCAGACGTAATATTAGTTGCTCAACGGAAAATGCTGTTATTATTATTATCATTATTATTAATATTGTTATTGTTGTTGTTGTTGTTTATAAATCGTCCGTCATCGAATGGTTAATAAAATTCCACATTGTATATTTATAAATTCACCATTTTAGTTGTATTTTCTTTACAATCTCTTGTAAGTATCTGTTGAGGAAAATCTGAAAAAAACTAGCAAATTAGATTTAGCTAATTTGCTTGAGTTGCAGAAGAATATGTATGTAATTTAATGAAAAAAAAATGGATTACAAAAGTGGAATGATAATTTCTGACTCAATATTATGGGTTTATTATAGAAAACTTAAAATGTTTAATAATTAACGGATTGCACTAGTGTGGTTAACTGTCTTTATTAAACGCATAGTCAACATCCAGTATACTTCACACTATGAACAGTAATGGAGTTTGACAACGATTTCAAACAACAACATAATAAATAACGGTGTTCATTGTACAATCATCTGAACAAATTTTATATTAAATGTGAATGTTACACATAACGTTGGACGTCTGCGGTTGGCTTGTATTTGTTTGAAAATAGGAGAACATTTTTAATCCCACAGAAATGAATCGAAGTACAAAACAGTCAAATAAGAAAATACAAACGCCATAGTGAGAAAAGTGCTCTAGTGATGAGAAGAGCGCATTCGAGTAGTTGGTTCACGTGAAGTCCGATAGATGACGGTAAAGTTATACCTTTCCATGTGAAATGATCAATAAACATGTTGCTTGTGTTTATCGCGCACAGTTTTGCTGCAGAGTGAAGCTGGAATTCTGTAACAGTGAAGAATCGAATTTCGCTTTCATTTGTTCATTTATCATTTTCACGATTCGTTGATTCAACATTCAGAATGATGCACCGCTCAAGAGTACAAACATTTTCTGATGGAAATGTGCTTGACGCGTCAATTTGAGAATAGAAAAGGACAGAAAGCATGGTTAAAAACGAGAATTCTATATGGAGAACGTATGGAAAGTCAATAAATGTTGTTAGATGTCATGTTTCCATCAAGAATGATTGTTTTTCACAATCAAATAGTGCTCCGTACTAGGCATTTTCAGTTTCACGCGAGCACTTTTCCTTCACTTGCTACTATTTCCAATGCGCACGTATTTCGTTTACGTTAGAAGCTGTGAGCATTCTTACACAACAAACCTTCCGTGAACATACGGGCGTTTCGGTATCACAGATGTATGCTTTCTGTTGAATGAATTCGTGTTGTCTGTCGACCACGAGTTACAAGGGCTGGGGAAAAGGTATGAAAGAACATTGATGGACAAAGAAGAAGTTTCCTAGACGTACGATGAAATTTCATTAATCAACCTTCTCTAAAAACAAACGACTTGGGGTTGGTGCAACATGGTACCGGTTTGTTTACTTCTGTTAAAGCTGCCAGTTTGAGGAGGATGTTATTTTTGCATGGAGAGCCCTTTGATAGAATCGGGAAAAATGTTATGATTGATGCGAAAGAAACTTCAGAGGATATTCACAATGTAATGGTTGTTGTATTGATAGCGGCTTGGTTTTCGCACGACAAGACCGGTCCAAAATCCCATCTGGACCATACGTACGTTGTGTACCGTTAAGGGTAAATAAAGTCAAAGAAAACCAAAAATGGCAGGCCTAGACATCTTGAGGTTATTGTGCCGATAAATAAGATTGGTTGTCATGTGCAGGGCAATTGATTGTTCAGGGCGGTTCGGTGGCATGATGGTAACGGCGCCGGTCTTCACACGAACGAACCGGAAAAAAATCCCATACGAACCAATTCCCCGTGGTAAAATAAGTCGATATGGCCAGGCCGTTGTAACGAAAAAAAATGTGCATGTGGACATTTGTAATTATTGTATTTTGAAAAACTTGAAACGAAGGTTAAATTCTTGTATTTTTGATATCACTATTTTTTATTCGTGACGAACGGCCATGCAGCATTTCTAAGCTTGTGCCTGAGTTTTAAAAAAATAAGTTTAAAAAATATCTATCCTTGTGTATTACTTTGATTATCAAATGTCAAGATTTGTTCCAACATCCTAAAATTTACGCGTATCTCAGCAAGATAATTTAAAACTACATAAAATAAATTGGACAATACAGACGAAAAGATGTTTGCCAATTAGCCGTATTGTAAAAATCGATTACAGAAAAAATAATACACCTAAAAATACAATCATCGATAAACTTTTTAAATACAGCAAGGCAACCAACATCTTGATAAACCGCTTTAGAAGTAACAAAAATAACAAACCTTATTCAACTAATCATTATGTTATTTTTTTTAAAGCAACCCGTTTATGGGTGAAGCCGATAATGGTTAATCTCGATAATAATAACCACGAATAGCACGTCGAATTGTACTACGAGTCTATCTGAAAGGAACATATTTGAAATGAAATTTGACGAGGTGGATGAGTATTGTGTTTCATTTAATGATGTACAATCCTTAATTCAACAAACGAATTAAGTGCAATCTGTAGCGAGGTGGACGTCCTTTACCCATGTCGTCACTTCAAAAGGAACGCAATACTCAACACCAGTGGTTAAAAATTGAAAAATTTTAATGACCGTGGACTTAAAACTAAATGCGATTCTTATCTGCTCGTATTCATTTTCGTCAGAATGTGAAGTTCGGCCGTATGCAAACCCTCGCTTCTGTTTGCTCCGCATGATATCATAAGGAACGTGAAACGTGTCAGCGAATAAGATTACAGTGTAGCAAAAACAGTCATGATTTTTTGTTAATCATCGCTTTTTAAATTTATATCAAAGCTTCTGAAACAGTGTTATGATCCACAAAACCTCCCTGATCCTTCTCCCGCATACGCTATCACATAGGAACAGATAGCGGCGGCGCGTCGGTCAAATAAACACGATGCACGATTCGCCAACGTTAAAACAACACACGAAAAAATCTAATTAATTTTATCCTTGGTGTAGCATTTATATTGCTTGAAGTAGCCTCGTATTTTTTCCCGGTTGTTTCTGTTTCATCCTCCGGTCTTTGTTTTCAAATCAAGAAGATTATATTACGCTTCTGGAGGGTAAACGATAACTGGCCCGGTGCAGATCGGGCTTCACACAGTCCACTATGATAAACATGCGATAGCTTTTGAAGCAACTCTTCAATCTGTATATTCTGCACTCATCCGAGCTTGGGCATCTTAAGAAGCTGCAGCGAAATCAACGGGCGCATGTTTCGTCTACAACGGAATGAAGATTTTTTTTCCCTTTACCAAAGCGGCAATCGTACGTATGGACATTTGCTAACGAAAATGAGATCAAGTCACGGCAAGGAAACAGTGAGCAGATAAAGCTTTAATTTTTATCATAAATAAAACAGGCGAGGTAAAATCAGCCCCAAAACGTCAAAGCATAGCTTAAAAGGTCATAAATTTTGTTTCCGTTTGACACCAAATACTGAATGAGTCGACACGATCAAGCCACACCACTCTACCTTCTAAAAGCGTCGTTTAGCGTCTCCAGTGTGTTCGGCAAAGTCGAAGCCGAAAGTTCTCATATAAATTTGAGTTTGAGTTGTTACTCAGGATGCCCGTTGTCTTCGGATCGTTTCGTTGACACTGGTTTGGTTTATGTGGGGTTTTGTTTTTCACGGTGTCTCTCCGCCGTTCGAGGTTTGACGTATGCGTGTGTTCCTCTTTCCCATGTAGCAGAAAGGAAATGCTTGGAACGCTATAAATTAAATATTAACTAATTTTTAACCTAATAAATTATGCAGAGAGGAGCGTGGGGCGTATTCAACTTTTTTCTATATTTTTTAACGCTCAAGCCCGCACCGCGTAGCTTTATGGAATAAGCGCATAACCTAAGCGTGTGCATAGTTTTAGCGGCGCTTTGGGTAAGATATGGTGCTAGAAGCAAACCATAACCTAACATTTGTGGCAATGGCAAACGGGTGAGTACGATTAGATACCACATGAATAGCTTAAAGTTATGTGCTACTTGAAGGCTAGTCCCCCACCGGTATACACAAAAAAATTAACGGAAAAGGCCAACCCCTTCAGAATCGTCCAACACCAGGAACTAGTAACCTTAGAAGAATCGTCTATCAGAATCAGCTCAGCTCGATCACGAATCGAAAATGAAGAAATAAATTATAAATTTCAACAAATTATTGTAATTTATTAGAGCGCAGGTTGTCCTCACTCAGCCGTTCGCAGAAGCTTTACAAAAGAGCAGTAGAGGATGGAAACGAAGCAATGGAGAGGTATGTTTTGGGTTCTTTATGGTTCAGTGATTCCAAACCCGGCACACCACACTTGTAATGCACGCTAGTAGGAGCAAGGCAATTCACAACATTTTGGATCCGATATGTGTGTTCTGTCCCCTCATTCTGAACCATTGCTTGACTGATCGCTAGGTGATGGATAACGAATAGTTTATGGGTTTGTTTTGGTTCGTCTTTCAACACCATTAATACTGATAAACCAAAAAACTAGTCGCACGCAACGCGGAAAGGATGAAAGAATTGTTTGCCTGGGAGTTACTGTATTGTTTGTTGTAAATTTTGTTTCATTATTTGTTTTTAATTTCACATTAAAAATGTAGTTTAATAAAGAGTCATGTGTAATTATTATTTAAAGTTTTCTGGGCTTGTTGGGCTCGTAAAAAAATATTATACGGTCTTATTTAATCTCTCGCTTCTGTGCAAAACACTAAAGAAAGAGAAAAGATCGTTTCGAATAATAGAAGAAATTAGTACAAAGAATGATATTAAATTGTGGAAATATACAACATAAAAAGTGTGACAACTAAAGCAATATAACTTTTTGATTCATTCTGACTTCTTGATCCTACACGCCATAAGGACAGCACTTAACGAGAATGTTCAGAGACAAAATCGCATCTATGTTGAACGATACGAACATTAGTTATTGAGTTATAAAATTATTGTTTATATTGATTCTAAACACCAAATTAGACTATTGTTTGGGACCAGTTCCCTTCTTGATCGTTTTCGCACGTCTATAGTCGATATTATTCGATTGCGGATTATTTCATTCATGTAATCCACACTAATACACTATCTCTCTCCCTCTCTCTCTCTCTCTCTCTCTCTCTCTCTCTCTCTCTCTCTCTCTCTCTCTCTCTCTCTCTCAATCTCTCTCTCTCTCTTCTTCTCTCTCTCTCTTTCTCTCCGTCTCTCTCTCTCCTTCTCTCTCCTTCTCTCTCTCCCTCTCTCTCACTCTCTCTCGCCCTCTTTCTCACTCTCTCTCTCTCTCGCTCTCTTTCTTTATCTCTCCTCTTATCGTAATGATTCTCTCTCTAACTCTCTCTTTCTCTCTCTCTTTCTCTCCCTAACTCTCTCGCTCTCTCTTTCTTTATCTCTCCTCTTATCGTAATGATTTACTAGGTCATGCCTATTTCTAGCTTATTGGATTTATTTTACCACGTAGCCGGACAATCAGTTATTGCTACGGGGGATTTGTCCGGTTGGGATTTTGGTCCGGTACGTTCGTGTGAAGACCGGCGCCGCTACCATCATGTCGCCGGGCGCCCCCGCAGCTTTGCATTAACTTATTGAATTAAAAAAGACAAAATGTCTACGAGTCAAGGCGTGACTAGACGGCCGAGCTCACTCGGGTTTATGTACCATTTTACTGTTTGGAGAGGGAAATATTTCCAAACTAATGGTAATCAGTTTTATTCAATCAATATGACCGGACCGTTCTAATGAATAAAAAAACTTACTTAGTGAGCTATATTAGTTAACAACTTGTTAAATATTGATGATGAACAAAAAGTTAAAATAATCGAATTGGACAGCTTGAGCTAACAAAATAATATTTGTGTTCAATTGTTTGTCAAAAAAGTACTCGAGAAGTGAGATTTATGTAAATTTTACAATGAAGTATGTTTTGTACGTATAGTTCTTTAAACAGTGCTTTACGTGGCATAATATCTGACATAATATAGACGAGACGCCACCGTGTTTCGTAGTTGTACTGCTCTCTGTATTATCTCTTTTATCCCTTCCCTTCCTGGTCACAGCTTTGTAATAAATTTCCTTGTATCTTTAAACTTTGCAAAACGTTTAAACGATTGAATAATTTGCGATAACAAATATTACTTCAATTAAATACAGTTTACTCCATAAGAAAATATCTCTAGACCTCAGTACATAACATTATTGTTGATGTTCGGTCATCCATCACATCAATCACATCATCACATCCATAGGACATCAATTGATAAAAGACAATAGGATTAAAAAGTAAAACAGTATAGCCGTTTATAAATATTTAAAATATTAAACCAGCAAAAAGACATTTTGGCACCTACAATTGTGAAAAAAGAAGAGTTTAATACCGTGAAATGCAAAAAAAACTCCATACAAAAAATTGACACCAAATCGCTAACATTTAGGTAAAGTAAAACTATGCAGTACTGAAACTGTGAAACTGTATTGTAGCATTTCTACCCTGACATAACAAAAGCAGTGTATCTCCAAACAATCATGCCTACCCGCCCAGAAACACACGCTGAAGGTACAATCAAATAGAACTACCTTTGTAACAGGCTAGAAGGCGTCAACTTAGTTGAGCTAGTTGAAATGCACAAACCGTTTTACGGGCTTCTTTTTTGTTATGGATCAATACACCAAACTTATGATCAGAAATACAGGTGCAAAATGCATACATTGGACGTTTAAAAGCTCACATACATTGGTAGTTTAAAAAAAATCTGGTGTATAAGTAGGTGAAATCTGTTCCCTGTACGGGTAAAGCTACCAACTCAAAAAATGACGAGCGAAGAATTTGGAATCAACGGAGTTGAGTTGAGAGTATGCATACGAATTGTTTATAATCCTTTGAGAGGTGTTCTTGAGCGATAGCCAGCAGTAACACTCTTTTCCACTGTCTTAGCCCTGGTGACGAAGCCGGTATCATTTATTACTGATAATTGATGATTACCTGTCGGTGTAATCATGTCCCATGAATGGAAATCCATTAGAAAACATGGTGAACCACTGGCTAGTGCTTCATGGGCAGGGTTATGAAATCATCATTGGATATAAAATACTTTTGCCTGGTTGTCCGGTGAGATGCGAATGAACAAATAGGATGCAATCTGCCGGCGCCTGTTGCATGCCAGCGCATAGTGTGGCGTGGATGATTAATGAATTGAATTTTCGAGGGTCTTAATGTAGGAAGGTTAAAACCCGTGCGGCTTAATTCTACCAACCCGGCATCATTGGTAGTGGTGACTTATTGATGACTGGACTGCACTGGACATTGCAACTTAGTGGTAATGCAGATCTAAACTAAAGCCTGTGGACTGTGCACTTGGACTGTGCATTACATCTGTCGCTTTCTATGTGCAAAACTGAACCTTTCGATATGTGAGCAGACATCGGAGAGATAAATGATGTGTTGCAACCGTTATTCGCGTGCTATGCGTGTACCTCTAACTGATACCTTACGCGGTATAATAGCTGCCACAGGACTTTTTCCTCCCAAATTCGGGAACAATTGTTCCTACTCTCTGTCACACTAGTTAAATTTATGACTATTTATTTAGTTCATTGCCTGCACTTTTCCACAACAATTTTTCCGATGGTTCAGTTCGATTCGTTCTCCCGGGGCGGATGATGTTTCGCTTTCATTTTCACTTGCAAAGCGCAGTAGCATATAGAACCATTCAGAAATGGCAGCAATAGGGGGATTAAGAAGGGAGTCAAAAATCTGAATCAACGTCGATACTCACCGAACAATCAATCGCAGGAAGGTTGGGAAGTTCGAACATGGGTGATTGCTTCTTTTTGCTAGGGGGTGGTGGCATTGAAAGGATGGTACAATGAGTCAATACACACGGTTCGGTTTCGGTTCTCTTTTGGGGGTATTTTTCATTTTTGCTCAGCCTTCCTTCCAATGAGTAGGAGAATCGATGAGTTACAATTCAATTTATACCACATGGAAAAACAAGCGCTTCTGTTCATCACATGCGTTTTGCAGAATGTTTCACAAAACGTAATGATACACAGTGCAAGATATGACTAGGGGTGCCAGGAGGTCTCAAACTTCGTTTGAGTTGTTTTGAAATTGTTCCCTTTCTGTGTTTAGTCGTACGCCATGCATAGAATCACGCTCAACCGTACAGCTGCTTAACTACAAAATTGTTAAAGGTAAGTTAAGATGATTTTGTTGAAGCAGATCAAAAGTAAAGAAGATACCAGTATGCATGAGGACAAATGTCAACTCATTCATTTAACATTTTATTCCACGCGTCGTGCATTGGAAATTCGGAAGCTGACATAAATTGTTGCTGACCTTCACGCCTCCTACGGGTTGAAGCAATTATGTACGATTGCTGCTGATGAATTACAATATTTCTTTAGCCTTGATGGCATAGAGACGGAATGAACTTTATCAATACAAAACATTTCATACTATCCTTGGGAGATAATGCAACCACGGGAGCATGCCTGGGTACTGCAATACTTTGCATTCTCTGTATGGATATTCGTGGGTGTAAATAGGAACGAAGCGTGCGGTATGTATTTCCAATACATAACGAATCTTGTTATGTAGTTTTGACCCTAGGATGTGCATGTGTGAGTGTTTTATGCGTATTAGGATTAGGGTAATCATTGCCGCTACCCTGTACGTAGGGGAAATTTCTTTTGCCCTCCGGTTCTACCTTTGCCTCGCTAGGTTTATCCCTCTATTCGAGGTTCTACCCTGCAAACACTTCACGTGCATGAGAGTGCAAAGGATGCAGAGAAGTTTTATTGTATTTATTTTTGCGCCTGCTGTATGCTGTTAGGTTAGGTCGTGTGCCACCGAACGTTATTGCCATAGATGCGAAAACCGAGCACAACGTAAAGGTAAAGAATTCGATGACAAAAATCGGCAGCATGGTTTACGCAGCATTCATTCGTTTCTGAATATCGTACGTGATAAGATCGATCGGCGAAGTGCAGTTCTAACAGTGCTTAACACAAAACTACAGTGTACACACGATTGAGAAAGCTTTCGGAAAAATGGCAGCAACACATCCACTCTATAATGAGTACCAAACCAGCTACTACAGCTCTTGCTACAACTATTCGTCCCTTGGGCAAGAGCCATTTATTGCAAATCATTATCAAACGGCTATGCAGCATACAAACAGTGACTCGAGTGTACCGCAGATACAGCAACTACAAACTCCTCAATACGCATCGCAACAACAGCACGAATATCATACTCCGCCAACAGCATCAGCGATTGGATATCCATCCACGGGGCAGTATTATACCGATGGACAATTTAGCGCAACCCAGGTCAACGGCAAACATCATCAACAAATGGATCAGTATAGCAATCAGTTTGATAGCTACTTTAGTTATCCATATCAGCCTATTGCACATAATAGTTCGTATGGCTCACAAGGCCACGTAGGCGAACACTGGTTTAGAACAAATGAATCCGAATACTTCAACGTCGGAGTGATGGGGTGTAGTAAGATTGGCGAAGCTGTCAAGGAACCAGCGATGAAGAGAAAGTATTCTGAAGACTTTGATAAACATGCGGAGGACACATCAACAGTGGAAGGCAATGACACAACGGACTCTCCTGCCTTGCGAGCGCTGCTTACTAATCCGGCCAAAAAGCTGAAGTACAATCCCCATTACGCTAACGGCATGAGGAAGAACTTGGTTCGTCGGGCTGGAGTAACGATGGGTTGCAGTAATGGTATTCTTTCTCCTGCTGCCAGTGATCGCATCGTTCCCGATATTGTGCCATTATCACCTAACAAAACAGATGATAGTATTGACAGCTTATTGGATAACACCTCAAAGCAAGGTGTTGATACGACGCAGGGCGCAAACTATACGCTGCACAATCTAGGACAACCGACCACACCGAACTACGATGGCGTTAGCACTCCGCCTCTTTCGCCAAAGGATATGGAAAGTGCTATCTCATCGCAAACGCGAACGGACCAGTCATGGAACCAAAATGGAGATTCTGAAGGTATGTTCATATTCACAAAAGGTGTGATTGACATGTTACTTACGTAGTTTTTTTTACTCTCGTTACAGAACACCCGAAAGAAGCATCTAAACGAACTAGGCAGTCATACTCTCGTCATCAAACGCTTGAATTGGAAAAGGAGTTCCATTTCAACCGGTACTTGAATCGAAGACGTCGTATTGAGATTGCGAACACCCTGAAGCTGACCGAAAGACAAATCAAGATTTGGTTCCAGAATCGACGCATGAAAGCAAAGAAGGATCATTCGTCATCAACAAATACACCGGATCTGGCATTGGAGGGTGACTTATCGCAACCATCTGCCGTACAATCTCAACTTCCGATCAGTAGTGATCCGCGGCCTATGTCGTTAATTGCACCACCTACAACTAACCCTATTCATCACCTGGGAGGTCTTCAGTCAGAGCAACATGCGTATCATCATCCGCACCATTCGCAGAATCACTATTACTACTCGCACCAGCTATCGCCAAACGGGTTTCAGAACTCGAATGCCACTTCCAGCGGAGCGTCGTACAATCATCAATCGTATCAAACGACTGGTAGATATAATGCTTCGAGTTTTGTATGAGACGGTAACAAGCCATTCAAGTTGTACCGTCCAAGTTACCCAGCGATCATGTGATGCCTAGGCAGTAAACTGTTGTAAGGAAGTAGATTAATTGTATTACACGCCAGCGTTTCGATATGTGATATTTAGTTTGATATGATGTCTCAGCGGAGATTCAGACCCTCAATTGAAGTTATAAAATAAAGTACAGATAGGAAAAGAATCGAACTCTGCGTCACATTGTGATTTGGAACGCGCAGAAACGCCATTTATTCGGAGTATTTGCGCAATCGTCCCTGCTTGGCTCGCTTACATGAAGCAGCTGTCCCAGGGCGAACCTTTAACATTTGTGGTAAAGTGCAGTTTTGTTCATTTCCACACCTAAACCGAAGCAAGAACAGAAACCCAGCGGTACCACAGGCAGGGTACGAGGGAAGTGTGTGAATGTGATTTTCGAACACACCAGAATCAGCGTGTGAAGCGGAATGCTGAACATATGGGATTTCGGGATGTTTGCTTTCGCATCCCTCGGCCGGAAAAGCAGGCAAAGCATGTGATGAGGGGACAATCATATCCCTCAGCGGCGGTTGAAAGTGCATCCCACGAAAAACGAGCAGAAAGAAAAGCCTCACGCAGTTCCGACCATCGGCAGGGGTGGCGTTTCTTTACGGAGCAATGTGCGACCGAACAGGCGTACGGATCGAACGCATGACGGCAGGGGAGTAAAATCTGCCACGGCGACAGCTTAGGACGAGATAATCGCTTCACAGTTAGCACAGCAAGGGCGATTCGGAAGGTGAAGTAGTGTGGTAAGATGTCATGATTGGCTGACTTACAGATTTAGGCGTTAATCTGATGGAGCTAAGTGCACAACAGAAGCTTTTGAAACAATGATTGCAATGTTTAGTAATTGTACTGACTTTGAACAGACGCTAAGTCTGAGAATGCGTCGATGGATAAACATGAGTCTGATTACGATTCTTTCCTTGTGTTTCGATGGTTCTTCCTATGCTGTTAAACTATGTTTTTGGGTTGCTCTTATCATGTGCGGCCTTTTTCTCAGAACGAGCGGTAGCAGTAGTGGATAAAATAATTAAATTGTAGTTCCGCTAAAGACGAATATGTATTTTCTACGGTCCATAAAAATTTAATGTACCGAAACTGTCGCCACATAATTTTAATCACGAAACAATTTTTAATCTTCCGCGATCTGTGGTGCAGGCAAATGTTTTCTTTTTACAAGCTTTTGTTTTTTGGGGTTTGCTTTGCAAACCTTTGTTTCTGGTAATAAATGTGGCCATACTTTCGTCTTGATCTGGCCGGTAGTAAGCGTCGTGAGTTTGGTTCGTATTGAGGTATGCTTTGAGAACCAGTTGTCTGTGGCTACCATATGCAAAAGTCGGCCTCGCTGGTGGCAATCATGTGTACCGTGAGTTAATTTATTAGACTGTATGAGACAGACCCACGTAGAATTCTTTCTTAACTTTTCCTTGTCTTCACGTTTATACTAGCATTATTAACGGCAAACCGGCAATAAACGCTCAGTTTCGAGATGACTGAAACAATTGCTAGGGTAAATCGTAATCAGTGAAAGGAATTTCACTTTACTCAATTTTACATATTGATGAAAACAGTTCGATTACTGGATTACCATCATTAACTATAATAAGATTATGAAACTCGTTAGCCTTGATGAAATTGTGATAAAAAAACTCACAATTGTTGCATCAACTTTTGCTTGTCAATAAAATGTAGGCAATTATTATCATTTCTTCCAGAATGATGATACATTTCTATCAGTAAGGCCAACGTTTTTAAAATCGCGTATAGCGTTTACAAGAAATGTTCGTAGGACTTACACACGATTTACTGTTGTAACTGTTGTGAAGGTGAATTGGTTTTTTTGTATTGCCTATGTATTTGTATTTGAAATACGAAAGATTTTACTTTGAAACTCAAATACTTCTGTTACACATATCCACAGTTTTGTACAAGCACACGAACATAGGCCTTCTCGTAATGTCGGAGCTGGTCGTTTCGTAGGCGATACTTTTATTAGTTTACACTCGTAATAATACCAATAAAATCCGCTCATCCCTGAGGCCAGATCCTTGGCCTTTGTTGTATCGGAAAGACGAATGTAAGGTTCCCCGGAGTTCTTTGAACAAAGTTGTGGCACTCATTTGGATAGGTAGAAAACGCGCTGGCTTGTGTGCTGCCTTCTAAAACGGTACGGCATGTTGAACGGATCAGGCACAGTTTATAATGGTTCTCTAATAATAAAAATTAAAATATTTGAAAATAAACACTGCAAGCAATGTTAGCTGCGTTTCATCTTCGTGCGGCACCGAGTTCCAAGAGTCAAATTTGCTGAAAGAACCCGGACTGTCCCGAAAATATTGGAGGCCATAACAAACCGTTCCTAATAAAACGTACCTAATAAAGTGATAAAGTAATCCGTCAACGAAAATTGTTGTATGAATTTCAAATATTCTTCATGCTAAGGGGTTTGCTGCAAAACTAAGACTCGGAATAGGATGCATAAGCTCGTGGCTGGGAAAGGAGGTTCTTAGAAAGTACGCACGTATTAAAGTACCTAAGCCAAGAGCGGATAACTCACTTTTAGTTTTATGGGTTTATAGCACTTTTTTAAGGAAAGTACGAATAATACAAATGAGAATGTACAAAATCTTAGTACAGGAGCTTAAATCTCTAAATTGGCAGTATGAAAGGCAGCCGACAACAGCATTCCAATAGCGATCGGAAGTAGCTGGGCAAGGTAATTAACGCCTGTGGATTCTGATTCCGTTTCGGAAGGTCTATCACAGCTTCTTTGATCGCAAGTTAGTGTGTTTATTCGTTTGCGCATTGCTAATCAGCGTGATTTTCTGTGCAGCAGACGATCAGTAGTGGAATCGTTACAAATATCCGTGGTGTAGGCATAGGTTTGCCAGAAAACATGTCGTTATGTTCTACGCGCGCTCAGTGTGTGATGCTTTATTTGTTTATTAGTTTGTTCAAAACAAATTACACGCCACAAAGCAAACATTCCCGAAATGCCCATGCTTGTCCGCTCGGACGTCCTGCTATGTGGGATCGCTGCTCAAACACACAAATATGGGAGTAGAAATATGCACACGACTCCTATGTATATGGTTCTTCCGAAATTCGGCCGAACGGTGGTCACACGACCTGCCTGTTTGGACGTAGCCAACAGTACAGCAAGCATGGTTGAGCCACGAGACGGAACCTGGATCCTTCAAGGTTACTGAACTATCGAAACCGTTTCCATGGCACGACGATTTTATTACTGTGTCCTTGCAGTTACGGATCGGAATACTTTACCAAAGCAGGCTTCATTCCAAATATTGAAATGTAACCGTCGAAACGGCAACAGCAGGATATTTCACCTTTCGTATCTTTCATCGATGTCTAATTTAACAGGAGTGGGCGATGACGTACAACAACCGTGTCATGTCCTCGGAAGGATAATAATGTTAATGTGTTTTTCCTTGAGCCGTGTGACTATAATCGTAACTAATTGCTGCCACACGAATGGCAGCATCTTCCAAAGGGCCTTGAACTAGGGAAGCGATAGTAGTTGGAGTGTGTCTTCTCAGTTTCTGGTATCCAGAAGTATATAAATCAAACTATGTACATGCAAATAATTTGAAGTAAAAAAACATTTGTTTAACGTTGCACGAACTTACGTATTTCGAAAAAAATATGTATAAAAGGTTTTTCATAATACTTTATTGAAATAGATTACAATGTACGTAGTGAGAACATAATAAAAAAAAAACAAAAATGTAACATCGTGAAAGAAAGGGAAGTGCCGGAGATGATGGTAGTGCCGTGCTGGTCGTTTAGCTGAACATTCAACAGGTTGTGGTGCAAAGTCACACATTTTTACTGCAAATCTATGTGCCTCGTCAGCGACTAGCGAATGCTCATCCAATGGTCGCTTGAATAGATATGCGGCAAGCATGTAGTCATAAGCAGTAGGTCGTAGTAGGACTCCAAAATAGGAATAAGGGGTATCAAAAGATTAGGTTACATTACAAGACCGTTACCAAATCCCGTTTCAGTCAATCAACCAAACGAAAGCCTAAACCTTCTGTAGCAGCTATTTGAAAGTCAACGAAAGCCAAATATGACGAGGCTTTGGAAGTTATAGATCCACACACAAAAATATTTCTGCAGACACTTTGCGCAGAAAAGAAATAGCAATTGTTTATTTTTGGAATAATTTTAACATCATTTATTTGCTTACTCACGTCTTAGCCCGAAGATTTGTATTCAAATCTGTATAACTTTGTATGCTACACGTATACGATAAAAAATCATTTTTTATAAAAGAATTTCGAAAAAGGGTTCAAAGAAAGTTGCAAAACGTTGCACTTGCTATGATGTCAAATGTTTTACAAAAACTGTTATTTTAGTGAATGTAAACAAGTCAAATCCATTGACTAACAGGAAATGTGAGCTGATTGTTGTTAATTTTTTTATACCATTCTTTCGGTTTCTATTCCAAACGTTGGCCTAAGAGCGATTCAGAACGGATTAAGTTTAAAATTAATTTCCGCATATATTCTAAAACATGTAAAATTGCCAATCAATTCTCCCATGTTTAGAACCACGTTTGAGAAGATAAAAGTGCCATCTTGTGGTCTGCTGTAGAAGCTTGTACGAATTTCATTTCCCTTTTTTCAGAGCCATCTAGCGTTTGATTGGTTCGAGCAGTTTTCTCACATCGGAGTGTTTTTTCCTCACGAAAATTCTTTTGTGTTTTGAGTTCGTTCTCACAGAATTTAAGTTAGAACGGCTTTGGCGTGTCCATTACAATTGGATATTTTATTGCTAGCGGGAGTACGGAAGAACAGGTATGTTGGACAGTACATTCGAGAGGAGAAAAATATCAACACTAAGGAAATCTAGTTGGAAAATGTGACGACAAAAAAATTTTTCAATTACAGAGAATACTTACAAATTATGTAAAATTCCTACATGTACACAAAACGGTTGAATTTTCTCAACAAGTTCACAATGGCTACCGGCGTCAAAAAGTAAATGAAAGTCTGGTTTTTCTTGATAGCAATTCCATCATTGAAAGGAATTCTTCAAAATCAATGCATAAACTTTGAAATCTTGTAATCGAAGCATCGACTTATTCTATTATTTGCACTTAAATATCGTAGAAATGCTTGCTTGTTAACCAATAAATTCATGAACAAACAAACGATGTAGTTTGCGGCTGTTGTTGATGGGATGTAATGATGATCATAATTATGGAACTGTTTTGTTGTACTGTTCCGCGTCCAACTGTAGCGTTAAAAGATTGGATTCCTACAGCTTTGTACACATAGGGTGAGTAGGAGAAATGGTTGGGTTTGAGCAAAATGGTGCAACATTATATCGCCAGTTGTTTGGATTTTGTAAATGTTTTCTCAACAGTCAGTCTTTAGGAACACGCGTAAAAAATGAGTCGGCTTTTTCACGGGTTTTCCCCTTTTTGTTGAAATGATGCAAAGGATCATTCTAGTTTGTTATCAATTCTGGGTTGGTGTTTGACGAAAGTTTGTCGTAGTTGAAAGATGCTTCTCTTCCTAAAGTACCAACTTTGGTTGTTCCAGAATGGGGGCTATTTTAATAGCCTCCATCAAGCTCGTCTCTTGTATTTCTGATTGTTTGCAAACCAAAACATCCTCGATTTCACACCGCTGGCTTATGGATCGGCAAATCTCGAACAAGAGAATGTCATTAATTACAGCTGAATGTCACGTTGTCCTATAGAATATTTCGTCGCTTGATTGTAACACAGATACAACCTTGTTAAAAAGTCTTGACGGGCAATCTTGATGGAACTAAGTGAAAGTGTTGTTTATGATTTGTGAGAAACTTTGTTAGAATTGGACAATTTTCCATGGTATAGCCTTAGTCAATGATTTGTAGATCCTTTCGATAAGGTACTCCAGCAATTGTCACTAAATCACTTAAAAAAGAGAATAAAATTGAAGCCCGAATACCATCTATGTCAAAAGCTAACTTACCAATGAATATGCTATGTCTCATCTCAATCCAATCACGCGTACTGCGTAATGACGCATACACATGTGAATAATAAGGGACCAGACGCATATTTTTGACTAAGAGGCTATTTCTTAATTTCTCATCACAGACACATCAAATCGCATCTACGAATGCTGACAAATAAGCAAAACTAAACGACCGAATGTTAGGGAGATCTACCTCGCTGGGACTCGATTTGGCAAACCTGTTTTCAGGCCCATTTCTTGCATATTGAAATATTATTTATGAGCGGTAATTAATCCCCGTCGCAAACAATCACAATCCTTTAACTCCAGTGACGAGCTTCCAGCCAATCCTCTTTTGTGAAGACGCGGGACATTTGAAGGAAGAAATCACACTCATCAAATGCCCACAGTGTTGTACGCGCTATACCGGCAATTTAAATCACTGCATTGTTTAATGCCGCGTCAAAATCATGCAGTGGAATTGTTTTGATAATCTCTGCAATTTTAATTATTTTGAATCCACAGAATCAGTCAGTATTTGCTTAAACTGGATATATTTGGGCACTTGGGTAATTGGTATTTGAAAGGTATATTATTGGTGTTGGGAAGTCGTGTTCAATCGTATCCGAATATTTGATACTCGAAGATCCTATATACTAGATTGGTTGCAACATCATCAACGGTTGTTGAGGTTTTACCAACAAACCCCCGGTAGGAATAATTAATGTCATGTCATTGAAAGAAATGAGCTGCTCATTAATGATTTAATTTAAGAAAATATATTCTGCTAATCAACGATTCAGTGGCAAGCGGCTACTTAAATTAAGTTCGCATCGCATGTGAAAAGTTGAGCAAACAGAGAATCAGACGTATTTAAAAGCACTTTCAAAGCTCCTGACACAAAAAAAGTTTTTAATACACTACCCTATTCCTCTATTTTGATTCCATGGCTTTTTGAGTATAAAGTAAGATAAGTTAAGGTGCTTGTATTAAACTCACACCTCAATAACAGGTGCTACAAAAAGTAAGACCATTAAACGATCTTGTGATTGGCAAACGAACTGTTGTGTGCCGGGAGTCGAACTAATTAAATCATGAATTCCATTTTAAGGTTAGGGTTTTCGAATGGTTCCACGAAAAGCTTCTCAAAAAAGAAGCAACTACCGTTTGATGGGGAACGGCAATGCGCTTATCGTAAGGAAAGAAGAAGAGTTAATTCAATTATTTCCATTGTTTACTAATCCGAATGAAGGTTTTCCGTCGTCCAAAAGTAATTCTTTACACAAAATAAACAGCACAAGTGAATGCATTAGATCATTTCTTTACTCCTGCCTATCGCCTATCTTCAGATGAAATTTTAAAACGAAACGAAATGGAACCACCGATGGGTTCCCAATATGGCTTACCTTACGTGAATGTTTACGAAGCGTCTGCTCTATGGTTCCCGGCGTTGTATGTATGTAGCATTCCGTAGCTTACAGTTTTGTGACAAGATCGTCGATCGTGTATCCCTATCAGTACCTTGGATTGGCAGTACGGCTCGGCAATCTATGTTCATTTTTCAACCCCAAGATCGAGAAAACACGAAAATAAAAATGAAACAAAAAACAACTATCTAAAGGAATCTTTCCGATGTGTCGTCTGCAATCGGAAACCGGGCACGTAACAATTCCGTAATTGATGATCTTAAATACAATGATAAATTTTCTTAATGATCTTTAAATTTAATAAGTTAGTTATAATGTTTTACTTCCATCCTGTCACGGTGAAACGACGCTGTGGGCGTGTGAGTGTGTAGGGATTGGACGAATAAAAACGATGTCTTAATTCATTACTATCCCGATGGTCTCGGGTTGGGTCGATCTACCAATCGCCGTGCTGGAACGTCTGGAGGGACTTCGGAAACCGCACTAAGCGGCAGGAGAAAAATAACACTACAACTTACTTAATAAAGCGATCGCCATAAAAAAGGAATAGAATAGAATTCTTGAGCTTCAACGATCGTTGAACCATTGCTTATGGTAGGACTACAGCGAAAGATACCCAGCTCCTCATTAATTATGTCGAGCGGGCGATCGACACGACACCAGTCGAGGACAACGCTTTGGTTTTCGATTCGATGGTAGGGTATTTCCTTATCCGGACGAATACCCCGCTGCCGTGTTGTAGAGGAATATGTTGCGGCTTTTGCTCGCTCACTAACAGACGTGGGGTTTGTGTTGGAAATGCGTAAATAGTTGGAGAGATTATTATTATTTCATATCTTCGTATTCAAATACATTCAATTTGCCTCAGCGAGGAAAGACGGATCGAGCCCGAGTCATCGTATATTCCAACACACTGAGCCTAGATGGAACGACCGCATTGTGGAGGAATATATGTACGGATAGAAAATTGATCATTAATTATAAATGATTAGATGCTAAGATCTGCCTTCCAAAAATTCCTCCACTAGTGTCGTTCCACGGATTCGATAGCATGATCACACAAAGGCTGTCCGAATTGTATGACTCCTTGAAATAGGTAACGTTCGAATGGGCTGTGATATCATCCTCTCAATGTTCCGTGTTTTCTATGTTTTGTTTAATTTCATTTCGGTTTAGTATTCCTTTTATTGGAATCGACTTATCAGAGTCAATCATTTTTCAAGCAGCGGCTTACGTCTAGGCAACTATTTTTTTTTTTTTGTTAAAAAAAGGTGCGGCTGGCCATGCGACGACTTTTTGATTGCATGTATAATAAAAGTTTCGTATATGAATCGTATGAAATGTGATCAGTCAAGACGGACAAACTTTTAGAGATGATTCCGTAAGATGAGAGGAGGGACAGAAAGCGCGTATAAACGTGCAGCTACATATGACGGTCGGATTGGGTCTGAAGAAAGTATTAATAGATGTAAAATGTTCAATACATTTGTTGAAAAATAGTTTAACAATCCATTCAAAATTGAAGGATTAAGATACGAAAAGTTATGCTAATACTATAGCTTGCGTTATAAGCATATGGTGCACTTTAAACAAAAATCTTAGAAGACTATTTCAATTGCAAAGCGATAACTGAGTGAAACGAAATGGTCAAACAACACGCACAAGGCATTAAACTATGCCGTCGTAAAAAATCTATCTGAATGCCTGGCGTAAGTTATAAAAACTCGAGGTGGGGAGCTTCGTTATACCAAACAACATTTACTTCGTTCACCATAGTTTCATATGTGACATAAGGTTAACAAGAGCTCCGATAACCTCATCAAAGCGATTGAAGTGTGAAGAATTTTGTTCGAGAGCAATAAATTATCAATGTAACCGTACTTATTGAAAAAGCACAAGCACAACTCTTGGATGGTGTATGGCGTGAGCAGCGTTTGATTGATGATGTTTTAATAGTGTTGATAAAGAGAAACAGAGTTGAAAACATAAGCATAGGTCGGTTCACCGCCCTTGCTTGGTAAAGTTGAGCACCTCCAGTCACACCTCCAAGTGCTTGTCGCGATAAAGTAAGACGATGGAACCAACGAGCACGTGACCTCAACGAGTCAAAATTATATATTTTTCAATTAATAAATGTGAATTCCAATACGCATACACTCTCCCCATTTGCCAGGGTGCGAAGCAGCGAAACTACATCATGCGGATGTAGATGCTTTGTTTAATGGGAAAATGATAAATGAATCGAACGGTGAACATTTGTTCGAACATATTACCAGCAAGTCCAGTAAAATTTCGTAGACAGTCTGAATGCTACAACCAAAAGGTATTTCAGGAATTTTATTTAGCGAAAAGTAAATCGGTAAAAGTTGAAGTTAGCTTGGGAAATGTTAAATCTTTTCAGCGACTTTCTTACTGCGCAAATGTATAAAGCAAAAGTTGTACGAATATTGTGAAGAATCTGAATACATAGCTGTTTCAGAATGTGAACAAAAAACATTCAAACATCAAAAGGTTTCTTTTGATGCTAGGAACGAGGAAAATGCTAGACACGAATTAACGGTAGTAACGCAGGATTCATACATTGGTAGTAACGCAAGATTCATCACACGCAACAAATCCGTTTATGAAGGGACGCTTGCGAAAGGTGCAGCCATTTTGGGCATTATGGAATTTAAGTCTGCGGCCGTTCTGAGCAGAAGACGATTGTCACAATCGTCACTGTCACGAATCGTCACAGCAGCCCTTGCAGCAGAGCATTGAGATTCTCATTCTCAGAGGGCTCCCTACAGATCGTCAACATGACGCTCATCTAGGCGTCGTTCGCCGATGGTGTACCGTTTGTGTACCGTAGCAAATTAAAACGCGCAAAAACACAATGGAGATTGATAAATTGGCTTTCATTCGTCAATGTCAGAATACATTAGACTGTAACTATTTTTGTTTGTTCTTTTTTTTCTACCTCTTCCTTACCTGTTTTACCAACGCTGTTCTGTTTTTGGTTTTTTTCTCTATCTTTGGATCTCGATGCACGATGAAGTAATGGCAGCTTGTTTAGGGAATTTCATCTCCTTCATTACATGATTCGAACCGAAGGTAAGCTAGACTTGCACTGGCAGATGCAGCAATTCACCAATCATTATTAGATTTGATTACTATACACAGGAATAGTTTGAAAACTTGTGATTGAAATGGAATAACTGCAATGTTGTGACACACTGGAAAGTTATACCGACAATCTTAACCAATTTAAGTTCTGTTATTATCTGTTAGGTGAAATTATATTCGATCTACATATTTGTGAAGGTTAGTGGTGCTCTCATAATCGATGTTTTGGATGACAATCGCTTGACCTGAACCATGAAACGCAGTACTGTATGGGTTTAATCCAGTACACGGTAATAGAGTCATGAAGCAAATATTCATCGATATAACACCAACTAAGTTTAAGCAAGAGAACGAGAAAACCAGGAACGCAACACAGCAAAGACATGCGAGGGCTCTACGTACGAAGATTAAGCACAATGATAATATCAAAATAAATTATCTCCTCATAAAAATTAATGACGATCATTTATTTCGTGCAAAAGAGAAAATAATAAAATCTTTATGTTTACCAAGCGCGTGGGCTATTCGATTGTGGTATGATTGTTTTGTTCGACGCTTTGGAACTAGTTAGTTACACATGGTTTTTACTCGACCAGTGACCATCTTTATCTATCCATGATCTTTCGTACTACTCGAGGCGTTGTAAGAGAATTATCTGAAGTTATTGGATATTGATTTGAATACACTGCAAAACGATGACAATAGAACTAAACATTTCCGCATGCGGGTTTTCTGATAAAAAATACTAGCTTACCGATGCCTAAACATATCCATTGTAAGCTATCTTGGTAACTGATACATTGGTATGTTATAAGTAAACTATTCCTGGTAGTGGTTTATTGCTTGAGTTTTCGTAACTAGGGGTTCGTCGTTAAAAAAAATCCCTTCAAAGCTCTTCGGTGTTTTATTGATGAGATTTCATTTGGGACGCGTTGCTTTTAAAAGAGTTGTCACGGTAATGGAGGCTCTTTTTTATTCCTCTTTCTTTATACTGTTCGATCTGAATCATTCTTGTTTCCAGTTTTCTCGATGGACGGTTTCCTCATTACTTTTCGTTCGTCCGTCTTTCTTGCGATGCTATGTTCATGGGATAGGATATACCAAGTAGTGCTTCGCAACACAATCGTCCTAACTCTGTTTGATTATGTTGATATGAATGTGGATTTGTTAGACAAACGTACTTTTTAACCAAACGTTGTTTCATTTAAAGAATTCAGAGTGCAATTGTGTCATCTTGAGGAAGCCATTGTTTTACTACTTATTCATGGTGAAAGTAAATATTTCTGACATGCAATGGAAATAAGTAGATAAGAATCACAGACCACATCGGGATGCTGAAGAAAATTGAATGTAAACTAAGTAAACCAGAGTGTTTTTTCAGCTTCGGGTGAAATTATTTGCATGGCTTACCACTAAGATGTAGCGTTGCACATTTGACGAGTCAAAAAGAGCAGTATAAGAAAACAAAAAAAACATAGTTTTATCATGATAAGAACCAATTATAATGAATATAATGATGATGATGATGATGGTAGTAGTGTTGCTTAAGATGAAGAGAGTGATGATAATGTTAATGATGATGACCGTTAGCTCATCGTGATGTAGCTTGATAGAGTGATCAAAACAAGCAGGCGTACGAGAACATAAGAAAAGGATTTGAGTAGCGAGTAAAGTGCAATGGAAAGATTATATCGTAAGAGATCAAAATCGACTGAATAAGAAACACAGATGAACAGGAAAGAACAAGAGCATTATGATGATCTCGATAATAGGACGATGTGCCACTTTTCCATGGGTTTCGCAAGAGGGAAAAAGGGAAAGAGACGCAACATTTTAACCATCGTTTTGTGCAAGTGAGTGTTTGCGTGCCTACTTTTTATAATCATGTTCATCATGTGAGAATACATCAAGGATCAGTGTGTAATAATGAAAGATCGAAAATTGGTGGAGGTATGCGGCATAGGTTCTTCGCCTGATTGCCGAACTAATCAACACCTTTTCCTGGATTCGATTCGATAGCGAGAGAGCGTGTAATTAACTTTGGACATGCATATGCCCGCGTTTGTTTTGGCTTCGTAATTACATCGTTATAATTTCTTGCTTTAAGTATCAATTTCATAACGCTGTCCTGTTGTTTCACTGTGTAATGTAGCTTTGGATGCTTGGTAAAGTGAAAACTAAATCACACAAGCTAATTGCTCAAGCCAATTATCCCTCAATAAACGCAACACTTAGTCGAAGCAATACTGTATTGTAGGTATACGGTTGTACGATTTTACTGAAGTTTTAGACTACAACAAATTTGATATCATCCTTTGCAAACTACATGACCTCATCACGCAATAAGCGTACTGTTGAAAATTGAATGAATAAAAGTTCACCGACAAACATTGGCAGCTACGATACATTTACTTTTTTGTATTAACTAATGTTTTAATTGTCACGGTCATTACTTGTACGGGCTCAAAGGCATCTTTGGTGCCAAGATATGTGCGAAACGCATTTATCAAATCAAATTGCTTGCTCTACCCAAAAGCGCCTTTGAAACGACTTTGAAACCTAACCGCCACACGGTACTTACACATCATCGTTTTATTGGAGTAGAAATACCTATGTTACAGCTCCTGTGTGAATATTAGGTTTTAGCGCAAGCTAATGCTAGTTGGTAATTCTTTCGGAATTGCCTTATGATGATACTCAAAAATCAAGCTTTTCGAAAAGGGATGCTTCATCTGGCATGAAATCCCTTGAACATCCTATGATACTGGATGAAGCCTCATTTTTATGACAGACCATTGCCGTTGAGGACAAATCTAAGTAAAAAATGTGAAGAAGTATCTGTTAGCAATAAAATGCAGCACAACAATTTCCTAGAAACTGAACATTGCTCACACAACACCAAAATAGTGAAAAATTGGCTTTTGGGCAGAATGGAAAAAAAGTTGAACAAATGGATTGCTGAAAAAATGTATCAATTCCAAACTGTTGTCTCAAGAGAAATGTGTCTTTTCCTGAAATCGTGTTCTCGTTTGCTCAGTCACCACATTTCGCGCATCAAACAGTCTTAATACGCATAGATATGGTGTGTGTATTTTTGGTCCCTAGTGATAGGTTTCTTGCTACTGTTCTTTTGAAGGGTGTCTATAGCTTCACTTTCGAATGCACCCACCTCTAACGTCCAATGGGGCAGAAAACTCATTCCATATCCTTTCGCACACCATGTTGTTTTGTGTGCACAAAGCGGAAGCAAATCTAGCTCATGAGCAAAACCATTTGCTTCACACTAAATCCCCGTTGAACATTGCACATCAGGATAGCAGTGAAAAGGACGAATCAATAGAATGGCTTGAGGGCGAGTGATTGAGAGAAAATAATCGTGCATTTACATGGACAAGAGAATGCGAGCGAAAGAGATAGAGAAAGAGAGGATTGGAAAGGAGGAGAGAGAAAGAAGAGAATGCTTCTCAGAGCGAAAGAGACCTTCAAATTGAGCACAGGACCGGGATGCTGAATGACGGTTGGCTGGCTGGTTGACTGACAGGCCGGCTACGGCTTAGCCTTGCTTCCCTAGGAAAATCGTGCACGTCATAGATTAATGATAGCAATCCGTCAACATCAAGAGAAACTCCGCCATAGCGGATCACGGGGCACCGAAGTTGAGGGAATTCGGAGACGCTTTGCGACGGTGACGAAGAAACACAGTTGTTTTTGAGCGGCAGGAGTAACACATTTTGAAAACCTTCTAGGGCAAAGGAAATGATGAAGATTGAATTTCGACTCGCTCTCTTTTTGTATCAGTTACATAGGGGAGTTAGACCTTTGAGTATTCTACTTTATTCCTACATATTGCAAGAGTACAATTTTTGTATCACAGCTTATAGTACATCGTTTGGTTTTTGTTTCTTAATTTTCATTTTCGAACAACATTCAATTCCAAAACAATACCAAAATTAATCATGTTCGAAAATAAGGGTACGTTTTGTATCCTTTATTACTTGGCAAGCAATTCTGTTGCTCAAGCATAGGTTCAAAATTTTTCACTGTTTACCCTTTTGTATGGAAAGGCATGCGAATGAAGTTACGAGAATAACACAATCCTTTAACGTAAATAAGGGCCAATATGAAACCAATCGTAGTCGGTTTTATAACTATTAAAAAAGTGGATTGAACCTAATTGTTATCTTATTGTTGTAGTTATTCACGAGATACAAACATTAAACCAATAGAATATCTAATTAGGTGTAAATAATATTTGATAGCTTAAGTAACAATCCAACTTAAGTAAATCTTATAAGCAAAGGCACCGTTAAGGGAAGTGTTATAAATATTTAATCCTTTATTTTGCTAACATATTTTGAAACACAAACACGAGCATATTGCATCCAGGTAGGTAGACAGAAAGCAACATTGTCGCCCCATATATTTTTAATGATTCCAGAGCAATTCCGTAAACTCAAAACAAACAAAAATAAGAAAGTTTTATTGCCCCATTTGGAAGGACGAATATTTTGCATGCGACCATAAACAAAGTGTTCTGTACCTAGATTTTGAATCCAGGCTCATTTGACTTCCAACTGCTAGGAGTGTTACCAGTGTCGTAGAAACCGTACTCCGAATATGAGCTATCGTTTCAAAACTTCAAACAAGTTCAGTGTCAAAGAAAACTACACCATACGTGAAATGCGTGTTTTAGGCTATATGTTAAATTATTTAAGTGATTGAAACATTTTGTTTGTTAAGCAAGGTGAATGCGGCGTGAAAAACTAAAGAAATGCAACATTACAATCAATGGTAGCGTTATTTGACCATAAAAGCAACGTCACGTTGATAAATGAAGTGTTTTAGTTTGATTGTCCACCCTCACACTGGTAAACTACGGCATATACGGGATGTGTTCCATCCTTATTTGCTGGAGTAACACGAATTTGAGGTTTTCACATTTCAAACGCAATCCATTCGAACGTAATACTATACAAACAGCGTGCAATTTAACCCCGTGATCGATTATCGATGCCAGCTATGCCTGGTAGCCCTGTTTGCTTGTTCAGTAGAAACCAATGCTACTTTAGAAGTTTCGTGTGTGCGAATAACAGAAATAATCCAAACCATGACATTTTATTGGTAACAAGCCTTACGCATAATGTTTAATGCTAAATGCCTGCCACTTAACTTCTGAATCGATTTTGGCGAATCGAACGAGGCTCCGCAAATTATATATAAATCAATAGAACCACAAGCGTAAAAGGTAAATTGTACTCCATTCTGTGTAATTGAAGGGTTTTATCACCAAATGTAGCTGGTTCCGCACTTCATCTATCGTCACCTCAATGCAGCACAGAAATGTGTCGTGTAAAACAGAAAATAACAGCCATTAGCGTCGTTGTTTTTTGGATTACATTCATGGACCATCATCAGTAGTGCAATTCCAAGCTGAAGCTTGTAGTTTATCGAGTGCATTGAGAACGCTAATGTATTCGAACTATAACAAGAGTCGCTCAAAAAGAAACGAATCATATTTTGTGAATCGTCGGGTCCCGCTTCATATGATTACTTTAATGGTGATGACAATTGTCTCTCAATGTCTTCTTACGTTGATGGAGTTACTGTTGATTAAAAACATAAGGTATAGGAAAATAATCGTTCCAAGTGCTACATTCACGTCTGCAGCAACAACAACAACAACAACAACAACAACAACAAACAATAACAACTAAAACACTGAATCATTATTTGTGAACATGGTTGTGTTGGTCGGATGATCAACCACATTAGGGAAGAGTGGATACGTGGTAGCAAATCGAAAGGCTGCTCCATTTTCGGTACCTTGCATTACCACCATTATAATTTCATTTTGGAAGAAATCCACGACGAAACCACCGTTTGAACCAGTCATCAGTTAAACTAATGACCTGGAGCATAAATCGAGTTCTTGGCGTTGGTGCCGGCTTTTGGCACTTTGAAAGTTTTCCGTCAATGGCTTTTTTAACAATTACTTTCTGATTGAGATCAAGAACTGACGATGTAATGCATAATGGTGATTACAATAATTGAACCGATATACCTTCATGCATGAGGAAGGCATCAAGCCATAGTTGAAACAATATCACTTGTTGATAGCAAGGCCATTCGTGAAAATGGACATTTTTCACCAACATAACATATTAATATTATCTGTGTAAATGCTGGATGATTTTTATGTTATTTTTTATTTGGAAATAAAATGTAAAGTGAACTTACACTCCAAAAAATGAAGTTTTCAAAAAAGAAGGGAGACATTAGCCAAATTTTTCCTAATGTAAATTGATGCAACGAACTTGAGTTTGAAAGTGTTCGGTTTCGGTTTCGTCACTAATGTGTTTGACGAAAAGCACGAAACATAGAAATGAAATAAAATATATTAAATATTACGTCTAGATATGATAGTAAATTTGTTACATATAATACTTATTCTATGGATTGAACGAACTAGAAAGTGTATTCAAATGCACGAAAGTGAACAATGAAACGAAACAAAAAACTTTAGCATTTTTAATTTATCTGAATAACAGTGGTCACGAACCGTCGGGAATACATTTGTCTAACAAAAAAATCATAAAACATACGTAATGAACCACGTAAGGACTACATATTACATTCTCATGCAGCAGCTTATGTAATTTAACGGTATTGTTTCTTAGTAAATGAATGTAGCACAATAAAAAAATTAAAATAGTCAATTTACGAAAATATAAATAAGTAAAACCAAATGAACGCTGGCTTTCGTGTTTATAACTTTCCAACAAGAAAATCGTATATCACAATGATTGATAGTTTTAAAGAGATCGACCCATGTTCATATTTAATGATCGTATTGTCATATCGTATTCGCAGCCGCTCTCAATATGTTGTGGTATTTTCAGTTAGTTTATTGTGCTTATAAAGATGTATTCTTGTTGCCAACACCTGCTGATAGCTTAGATCTTGTTTACGTCATAAATTTTACTATGGCATCAGTAGCAAGAACGGTATGAGGCAAACATGTATGTGACCTTCACACATCATTGACATTTAAGTGTAAAGTAATAATGTGGAATAATGTATGGCGGATGTTTTTTTTATCTTTGTTTTATGACGAGGACAGAAGCCAAAGATGAGCTGTCCAGCAGCACTAATATTAAAGTTTTTTTAATTCATAAATTATTTGAAATATATTTGAAAGTTTTGAATACACAATAAATCTCCAAATAATCTTTTGCATAATTAACACTTTCTATAATGCACGTTAATTAGACATAATATATAGTTTAACAAATTTCGCAAATGGTTCAAAATGATAACAAAACTTCTTCGAAAAGTTGTAGACAGTAAGTATGAGGTCGGTTCTGATCAATGCTAATTATATATCATATATGGCGATTGTATAAAGTTCATAGCAACTGTTTGCACAATAAATTGTGATAAAATTTGTAGTTTACTCAGCGAGAGATAATTTGAATCCTATAAAGATTTGCAGAACTTCTAATACATAACAAGAAGCACGAAACAAAACACTTTACTAATGGTGAAGAAGAAAAGTTTCCGCATTGGAAGGGGAAACGATGGTGCCGTACGTTTTGTCGCTTCCGTACTGCTGGAATCATCGGTAAACAAAAAACGACTAGACTAGGAAAATGGGAAAATGAAAATGCGTGGGTGACAGATCCATCAATCAAACGAGGGATGATGAATGAAAGGCTATCAAGCATTGTATACATTTTAAGTGTATCTTACGATGTTGTCCATGGCTTTTTCCTTTTTTATGATTAGACCGGTCATTTTGATGCGGAAAGTAGTGGGATGTGTCGAGATTACCGGCATTGTTTGCTCTGTTTATGTATGTATGCTAGTTTAAGGGACGATGTGAATTTATTTAGTAACTGTGCTATGAAAGGTACTGGTGAGCAATATTTGATTCCGTTTGTTAAAATTACTGTGTGGGACCCAATAAACTAATAAAATAATGAATAGATTAAACAGTTGATAGTCGATTACACAATAGATTGAGCGGTGTGTTGTTGGTGTGTAATCCATGTAATATGTATGCTTTCGTTACTTCGTTCCGACAGTACAAACTAACGATTTCATGGTTTTTAGAGAAAGCAACCAAGTTTTCTGAAAACGGTTTGGTGATCAGGCCATGTTAGCATGATGTGCTCAACTGTGAGCGAGACACGAAGATGAAGTTGTTAGAACGTAAGTTAAGAACGGAAGAAACGAAACGGAGTTAACGGAAGAAAAAAAATCAAGTTTGTAGTACATTCATGTTGATTTATATGATTTTCTGTGCTGCTAATTTTAAACCCAATGTTGCAGAAAATATGTCGTATTGTAAAATTGTCAAGCCAAAGTTTTTTTTTTTCATTTGAGCTTACTTTACCACGTAACCGGATAATCAGTCTTTGCATTGGGGAATTGGCCCGTATGGGATTTTCCGTCGATCCTGTCGTGTGAATGTTCAATGTTCCAAAATGTCACATTGAACTTGCTGCGCCATACAGCTATTTAAGAATTATGCTTTACAAAATTAAAGATCAAATATATAAAACTGAAGTAAAAATTAGTTAACTCGTTTGTAGGACATTGTGTCTCATCTGTAATAGCGCAAGTTTTTTGTTTTAGTGATACTTTATCGAACGCAACAATCTCTAACAAGCGCATTACACTCAAATGCCTTTACACTCTTGAGTACATTCCCATGGTTTTAATGTAACTTTACTCGCACCGCATTGCCAAAGAAACGTATATTACGCGACAAATCAACACACAATGCTGGTCATTACGACTAGGTTACATTTTCCATTAGCTGGACTACATTTTTGTAAACCAAGCAATGCTTTTTAGCTTTTTGCACACACGAGCGCTGCATTACGGGGTGTAACAAGCAGACTGTGATGTATGCTTGGCTGCGGGTTTTTTTTACATTGTTTCACTTCGTTACTTTACACCGTTACAGAATACCGTCACACCACAACGAGTAAAAGTACGGTAGCACAATTTTTCGTGCGTAAGTTTTGTTGCTTTTATTAATGTCATGTGGGGAAATTTGATTTTGCGAAGTTTCGCTATGGTTTAGTTAAATATAGTTCAGTTTTGCTCATCTTCTGAGCTGTAATTCTAATCGAATTTAAATATATTTCAAGAGATCCTTAAATGTCTCAAGTATAAACGCAAACTGCAGCTATTCTTTGATGAAATTTGGTTCCATTTGTAACTAGATGTTCTTGTAACTAGATTGTTGAATAATTATCATACTAATCCAAGTTGGTGTACATGACGCACTTTTGTTTTATTTGTAATTATGCTTTGCTAGCTCCGGTGCGCATAATAGTTCAATGCTAAGTAACGCCTTGCTTTAATGAACGCCCATCTCGTATTTAAATTAAAATAGATTCAAAATAGTTGAAATATAACCTCATCAAACAATCACATACTTTAGGTACTATTAAATATAAGTATATTAAAAATCCTATCCGGGCCGACCCCTCGTAGCAAGGATTGAATATCCGGCTACGTGGTTAAAATAAGTCGAAACAGTCTGACCGTCCTAACGAAAGAAAAAAAAAACTATGTTTAAAATGTGAAACTAGAATGCTTCGTCTCTCACTAACACGAAATTTAGAGTAGCTTACATTTCAGGCAGGTTGCATACGTTTTGTATCTATATTTTTTTTGTCAATTGTTTCTTCACTATCTGCTACGCAAGTGTAAAACTTTCTGACTTACAAAGAAAAAAAATCAAGACTTAACTTCCAAATTTCGGCTTGTCTATGTGAACAGCCGCGCCGAATATGATTGCAGTGCTTTATCGGCAAAGAAAGTGCACGTTGGAAATTGATGGTTTGATAGAGCGACGGTTTGTCTCACACGATAAGCTTTAAAATAAGACGAAACTGCAAACGGGTAGGGGCAGCAGCATCGCCTCGTGATGTAATATACCATTCTTCATCGACCAGAAGGCAAAACGAGCACCACATATAAATAAATAAATCGGCAGCACTTTAGCTAAATGAGTTTCATATTAAATTTAACGATGTGGCAGTTTTTCAAATCTGACGCTACAAAAAAAAGGAAAGCAATCGGCCAGACTTTGAGTCAATGGCTACCACCAGCACAACATGGCGTGTAGCCCGAGGTTCCAATAATAACAGAAAACCAGATTGTAGTCATCGTCTTTGCATCCATCGACAACATCATCTGCACCATCGGTCATGTATTTCAGTGATCTTTGTTGTTGTTTTTAAGCACTCGTTCCTTTTTCAAACACGTATCATTTCAGGTGTTGCATGAAACTTGGAAAACCGTTTTGAAAGTATAATGTGTTTGTGTTGAAATTCATACTTTAATACTTCCACCGTTTGATAAGCAATTAATTATACGCTATCCAGCAAACAATATCAAATCACAAATCAGTATGGTATACATAAAGCATCGAAGGTTATGAGCGATAACAAATTTAGTATGGCTTCCAGGACACAAGTGCTATGTGTTATGTTTTAGAACTGCTTCTGGCGTTTAAAGCACAGCTCAAATAAACTGATTAGCAGTACAAAAAGCAACAAAAACAATTAAGCTTATTTCAGCACACATTTTCGTTTGCTGCTTTGTGCCTAAACGGGGAAAATATCACGCTTCGGATAACTAGCCAACGATACAGGTTCAATTCACTTGTTTCAAGGCTTCTTGCATATCGTCTTTTGCAAGAATGACCTTGACTGGCAAAGCTTTGTGTGCAGCAGAAGGTAATGGGTTCATGCGCATAATGGAATGTTTTTAATTGAAAACCAAAGTTGTCGTTTGTTGGTTAGTTTGGTTTCACTGTTTGCCGAAAATCAAAGACAAAAAGGAAATAAATGAAATTCGTAACGGGGAAAAGGCATCGTTTGGCCTATGAAGGATAAATTGTTGCAGAAAGAAAGATTTCGTATACCTTCTAAGGAGCTCCGTTTCACAATGAACGAATGTGGAAGGGTACAACATTTTCTACTATGAAGGTCGAACCCATACAGTTTTAAATTAGACCATAAATTCATCCAAGCAGCCCTTCCAATACCTGGGGCGGGTGGTTAGCATACTGTTTGTTCAAATCAGATCCCTCCTCTCGTACACAGCAATCCTAACGCGTTGCTATATTGCAAAAATAGAGCATGATTTGTGCAGCACAATACCTTTGTTTCTCGAATTTACAGATTTGCGTGTTGTACATATGATCATGTTAAAATGTGCCGTAAGATCGGTTATCGTTGCAAATGTTCTAGGTGAATCAAGAGTAGATACCAAAGTTAAATCACTTAGTGTTTATCAAACTTCGAATTTGACCATTAGTAACGGTACAGCGTTTTACGCGTTGGACTCATTAAGCTATTTCCGTTGCTAAAAGCGACTAAAAGAGCGCCGATGGATTAAAAATATTTCTGTGCGAGGGTGGGCTTTGAACATTTACCCAAATCAACCCAATTCACCCAAACACTTACGGAACCGTTCGGGTTGAGCATGTACTTGAATTCTATTACCAGTTCCGTATGTAAACAGCAGTAGGGCTGGTTGGGTATGGTGGAACAACATTTGGCATGGGGTTTAGCCTTATCCAATAGGTGCCGCTTATCACGCAAGGACTAGGGAAGGTTTTCGCTTGCCGTTGATTGAGTGTTGTCGCCGAGACGCGTCGTGGACTGACGGTGTGATGAATTTTCTGTCAGAGACTTGTCGCCCCGTTGCATTCGGTCCATGCTTCCATTTCCTGTCAAGTAGGTGCGTGTGTTCCGAATCCCTGGTGCTCAGATGGCGATTCATTTTCTTTCTAGGATGTAACACGCCTCAAGCCAACAACCGGCAACACACACACACACATAAAGAAACAGAATCGTTTGTATGGGAAGTAGCTTTGTCCCTCGAGATTTTATATCAACTAGGCGTAGGAACTTTTCTTCCCATTGCCTTCGTAGCAAAATCAAAATCTGGACCGTCTTTCCAATGTCTGAAATCTACAGAACTTTGACACGCAGCAGTTCTAACAATGTCCGAACCGTTTGATAGCCGCAAAAACTTCACCCAGTGCTACAAAGCGCCCGCAAAGGAAATGGGTAGGAGGCATCAAAAAAGCGACCTCGGAAAGAAGAATTATTTTGTATTATAGAAAATACATAGTAACATTTTTTCTCAACGACATTGATGGATTGGAACGAACGAAAAGCGAAAAACTGAAAATGTCATTCGGATTAATGCTGTTGGGGCTGGGTGTATATTTTATATTATGCTTCTCGATTTCCAAAGGACCATCCACACCCAACGGTGCATGGAAGTGTAACGATAGGCGATGGTAAATGGGAATCACGCAGAAATGATGAGCGCACAAAATACATAAGTCTGGAAACTAAGTTGGTTTGCTATGCTTGCGTTCCTTACGCCCAAAGCTCATTTTCCCGTACCTTAGATTCCGAATTAGAACTCCCATCAACGAACAAGTGAAGTTGGACCATTTGTTTGTTGGTTTTGTACCGAGATCCATTACGTTTTATTACATTTTTGTCCTTAGACAGTTTCACGATATCAACGTAACGTTTACGTATTTTACCACAAGAGTGTAATACACGCAGAATGATATCGATGCACAATGTGAATGTTATGGCGTAAGGCAAACATGTTACTTTCGAGCATTTTAGGTTTAAGCTTTATCTTAAGTGTATGTATTGTAATGCCTTCTTATTAATTTCAAGACATTTTTATAAAGTTCCAATAATTCATGAGAGTAAACTATGCGTATAGGAAATAGAAACATATAACAGCATGCGAAACAGGCACATACTTTAAATGATGAATTTGGTTTGACTTTCGTAGTCAGCACTTGGTGTTTAAAGCATGGTGAGTAAAATGGTTCTTTGTTTGTGATATCATCTTAGTTGTCTTTTACAGAAGCTGATTGGTTGACAATAAGTGCAATATTGGCATGTGGTTTAAAGCAATTGCTTTGTTAACATATGGTCAGTGAAATTAAATGAAATTTTGTTCATTTCCATGGACACAAATATATCCGAAATTGTTTTACAGGTGGAGCGCAATGTTCACCTAATGAGTTTGGCAAAAAGTGGTTGTTCTGGGAATTAAAATATACGAATGAGGTTTTTTCAACGAATAAGTTGCGCCATTTTCCACCATGAGTTAAACAGAGGATTCAGTGAAATTTGTAAACTCCAGCTAGCGAAAGTTATTATTTCAACGTGAAAAGTTGTGCGTTTTTTAATCCCTTGTGGAGGTGAGCTATACTGGTGCCAATGTGTGTTGAAGGAAGGTTTTAGCTTCAAATAACAATACTCGTAGTAAAATTTTCCCAAATTCCCTTTGCAACTCGTGCAAAGTTAGTCGTTGGATAGTATCATGGTTTGCTGATTCGCTGTATCTCAGATACGTTTTCAACATATTAGTTGAGCAGTGTTTAAAGCAGCGTGGATATTATAATGTCATGGGTTACTTACGTTTTTGAATTTTTCCTGCCCAGTTCCTAGCGAAATCAAACTTTGCAGTTTAAATGCGCTTGTACACTTTAGCCGCTATTAAAACACGATAAAAATATCCGAAAACACTCAACAACACGCACGCCAGAGCACTTTCAAAAGACGCAAGATGCGGCAAAAGATGAAGACGAAATGAGTAAAATAGATTCTTTTGCAGTTTTTTCGAATACATCTGATCATGGCGAAATATTTCAAGCGCTGAAATATTTCGTAATGGCTTCTTCTTTTAGCGAACGCGCGCGAAGGCTCTTCATATTTGTTTGACGCGAAATAGGCGTGGTAAAGTGTGTCGCACCTGCGCGGTAGGCGTGGCTCGACGAAACGCGGTTCTGTACCGTCGACGAAAGGTTAGTCTATTTTATTTTCTGGCTTTAAAAAGTGGGTTTTTTGTTTTTCTCATTTATTACTTTCTGTCTTCTTGTCTTAGCTGTATGTACAAATTTAGTTACATATTTGTTGGTTTGCTCTTTGTTTCACTTGTTTCTCGTGATAAAGTTCTTCGGAATCACGATTTGGGACATACATCTGCAGTTACCGTTTCATTGTGTTTTGAATTGTCACCGTGAAGTTTTGCGCAAACTTCTAATCGGTTGTCCATTTGTGCCAGCAATAACTGAATTACCGAAATTCCTACTTCGCAGACTTGCTGTCTTTGCTCTTATGCTAAACCATACAATATTACGCACATCTCATTACGTACGGCACACCAACAGCGTTTCTTCGCCTATTCCGGAGATAAACGTGGCAGCTGCTTCCTCAGCAGTACAGAAAAATAATTTGGGCGAGTTTGTAACATCCTTCTGCACCTTCTGCTTCTTTTTACAGTTATATTCAAAAGTTGTTCCGTGAGGATTTGTGATTTCTGCCATGTTAAATATTTCTATGAGAGGTGCTACCACAAACATCTCGTAGTCACTTGTGCGCTCAGAGTGACATAATTCATCTGACAAACAATAAAATAAACCATTCGCAAAACACTTGTCTTTCACTAGATTTTGTCCCGGCCAATCAGCAGCCCGCTGTACCATGTTTGTTTTAATTTTATAATTACACTGTCCCTTAAAGGCTAACGGTTTCGGTTTAGTTGTATAGGTTTTTTGTGTGTTCTCGCATCGACACATTTCATCTATCTCAAATTATATGCCATCAAATCTTACGTACCTTAGACAAATGTATTTATAAGTTACTATCATTCACTTCTGTATGAACTCCTGCTCCTGCTACATCCAATGTGTGTATTATCGTTTACGTATTTTCGTTTCTGCGGAAATAGTTTCCAGGATGTTTGAATGCTACGACAAATTATTGATTACAAAGAGATTGCCTTTGTGTGTCAACGGGCGATTCCATCCATGGCTTTTCTAGTAGTTCTGCAGCTTGACCAGACAGCTACCAAAGTGTTTTACAATCCATAATATCACAACAAAAGAAAATGTTCGCGTATCTGCAGCTTCTTGTAGCGTACTTGCGGATACAAGTACCCTCCCATTACGTGCCATTGATCTTGTAAACGCAATCATCTGAATAAAATGTTCGTAAGTAATCGAATGTTTGTGTGTACTGTTCACATCCTCTAAATAGTGGCTGATTATTTTTGTAAAAAATCGTATACAACGTTCACGCGATTTTGTGCTAAGTTTGCTGTCACTGGCGTCATTATTTTATCTGTCTGTTTTACCATGATACGCTTTATTAGCAATATTTTATTTAGTAGTGCATTCTTCAATGATGCACCTGCACCTCGTAGGAGGAGTATTGACCAGATTCTATTTACCTAAACTATTCTGTTTTCCACTGGGAGTTCGTTCTTATGTCACTGCGGACAATTAAATCGGATCGGATCGTATCTGGTTTAGCAACTGTTTGAAATGAACCCTCTCTACTCGTCACTGTTAGTGTGGAGTGACTCAACGATAATCGTGGTTGAAAAAAGGAGCTGAGCAATGCAAAATAATAAATTACGATCCACCATCGGTCGATCTTCCTACCTGTATCAATAACATTAACACGATCAATGAAACTAAACAATAAAATGAACGTTATTGCAACATTACCGTACAGTTTACAACAGAAGGGCGCGTCAATGGTTGTTAACTACAATGAAAACTATGATGCGGAGGATAAAATGAGCTTACAAAACAAAATTATTCTATTGACTTTGGCATGAGTTCGGTTTGGGTGCTTCTTGCTTTGAAATGTGTGGGCATTTTCGTTTACTCTTCTATGCAAGTATGTGGAAAATCATGGAGCTCGAGAGAGTAATACAACATACTTCTAACGCATTACGTTACATATTTTAGAACAGCTCAATTTGCAGTGCTTCCATCAACGATGTTGGTTTCTGTGAGTGACACACTTTTTACCTGTCCAGTAATCACCACCCGGCTAGCGTTGTGCCTGATTGATAGCGTTGATTTTTTCTTCTTGCTATGCACCTGTACGGTTTGATCTTCGGATTTAGAAACGTGTCGATGAAATTCTGGATTGAACATCCTTGACGATGATCAATGGTTCTGCTTAAACAAATGCGATACTGATATCAGCGCACGCATCACACACACACACACACACTCAAACATTTAAAATCCAATGCAGGTATAGTGACATCTCTCAACGTTCGGCGAATCGATTTTTGCTTCGGAAAATGAGATAGTGTGTGTGTTTTTGTCCGGATACAAATTTTACGTATTTTACAATTGTCATACTCAAGCATTATCGGATAGTTGTATACATTTGTAGTTTGTTTTGTTTGATTACATTGTTGTGTGGATTGCAACTTGTTAAATGAAACAAGACTGCAAAAAGTGCATTTCTCTTAGAGAAGTGGTTTGCTGTCCTTAGCGCAATTTTGTACATTCATATGCCTCAACTCAATCGTATTTTTTTGTATATTCTCTAGTTCGATCATCCTTTGCACATCCCTGTGAGACGGTCTTTCTGCGCATCGATTTAATTTAAACATCATCATGAAAGCATTCTCTCTATGGTGGGCAAACTGGTGTCGATGGCTGACTGCCTTGCCATTTGCACACAGTTCGTTCAATTGTGTACGCCCTACTTGTAACAGTTTTAGTTTTACTTCTAAGTAGCATTATTACGGCTCGCTGGCCATTTTACTTCTTTACTTTTGGGAATCAATGCTTACGTTCAGTGTTATGTTTGTCTTTAAAATTAAGTTTGAGGTCACATAAGTTGTTTTTGTTACATCGCTGCTCGACATTCCTAATTAGTTTGTCTGCTTCAAATACAATTGATTGATCGCCACACGCTCTCCTATATAGGATTACTTTATGTGATGCTTACATTTGCTATTACAACAAGATTGTTAATGTTTCAGATAGGTTTTAATTACGAAACCATAGCCACTGGTAATGTAAACAATCGTTCAATAAAGTGTCCGCAATGATGGGTAAACTAAAGAATTTCGCAATGAAAGGATTATTAATGCACACTTAAAACACACACCATTCTAAGTCCAGGCCGCTGTGAAGACTTAAATGTTTGATCCTTGATCGTTATTTCAATAATGCAGGAACTCGAGTTCTTGAATCTGCTAGCACGTGGACACAAGGTACCCCGAAGTTGTGTTCGGTTTTTGCGGGGAAGTAATTACTACAGCATTAAATGATGCTCGTTTGCTCGAGATCGTGTAGGTTTTATGCCGGAGATTGCGGTGGTGTCATATCATTCTCATCACCCGAACCCGGTTCACCTTTGGTTTTGTTCTCTTTTTTCCACTTCATCCGTCGGTTCTGAAACCAGATCTTGATTTGACGCTCAGTCAAACACAGTGCATGGGCGATCTCAATCCTTCGTCGTCGCGTTAGGTAGCGATTGAAGTGAAACTCTTTCTCCAGCTCCAGCGTTTGATAGCGCGTGTATGTCTGGCGCCCACGCTTCCGTTCTGAAAAGAAAATAAAAAACGTATTGTAAATTATTGCATCAATGAGTGAGTGGCTAAAGGAAATCATCAATTTTATGATACATAATTCAATTGCGATCTAGTTTCAGTTTTTACGAATATCAATTTTGGGAATCTTTTCAGTATCAGTTTCTAGGATCAGTTTAAAATTATCGTATAGTGTTTCCTAAACAATGGCCATTTTCATATCACTAAACAAATAAGTGATGTATAATGTAAACTGTGTAAAGTGTGAATCAGGCAGCATTGCTGCAATTTACTACAATGGCTAGACGCCATATTTGTAAAGTGAAGGAAACGACCACCTCGTATTGATTCGCTCATAATGACATTATAATTACAACCCGTTCGGTTCAGTGCTTCGGGTTGGGAAAGATGGGAATCATTTTGTTTCAACAAACTACGAAACGGGTGCACACGTCAGGGGATCCGAGGAACGTACACACGTACATCAGTAAAGGGCAATTATTGAATCTGGTAACATAATACATAGCCATTGGATTAACGCAAAAAGTACACAGTACAAATACATACTGGAAGCTTAAATCGAGCATCGAGTATATAAAACGTCTTTTACATGAAATATTTTGAAATAATGAAAAACTAGCCATAACCTAAGCGTGCATTAAATCGTATGTAACAAGAAGAAATAGATTAGTAATAATTGCAAGAGGCTAGAGTTGTATGGAACATCACAAACGTCTCATATTCAGCCAAATCAATCATTAAAAGGGATTATGGTCACCGTTTTCAATATATTGAAAGTTTCAGATCTTATTTTCGAACTGCTTCTGAGGATGAGGTGGACTTCCAGGGTTGATGTGGAAATCTTTTTTTTACAATTGCTGTCCGTGTTTGGTCGCCCTATGTTAATCATTTAGCTAATGTTTCTTATTTGTGAAATGAATTAACAGTTCATGCCTGCTGCTTTTTAGAGAGCTTAGTCAGGGTATCAGACCATAGAATGTGTGTGAGAGAGTGTATTAGACTGTAGAGAGTATAGAGTTTATTGAAATGAGATTTTGTAGAGTTAAGATTACGGAATACTGACTGACTTACCTAACTTACTATTTACCAATTTAAACTTACTTAAAACAATATGGGTTTTTAGAACTTGATGTGAACCTATCAAAACATCAATATGCTCAGAAGCAAAAGTTTACTGTTGCATAGCCAATATTTTCCATTTTATAATCTATTTTTATAAAGTCTTTTCACAGATTGCTTGTTCATACATCCTGCTAAGTGACGATTTGCACTATTCGATGTTGTATAAATATACAGCGATTCGAAGCAAGACAGAACCCCAGAAAACGTTCACCAGACGTTGGAAAACGAAATCCCTCATCATGTCCAGCACAAACTTTTATTTTATGCATTAGTATAAGATCTTGTTTTTTTTTTGTTCTTCCAAATTCTATCTTTTTCGTAATCTTAGTGATGGAGCGGTGTGGCTTGAGTAACGGAAGAAACGTACGAAGCGTATTTTCGATTAGCCTCAAATTCCGAAACCGTTTCTGGGCGTAAGGAGAAATTGAAAGAAAGCACACGATGCTAGTGGCCGACGAAGAAAGAATGGAGAAAGATCGGTTGCGCCTGGTGATGGCGGTGGTCATGTTCCTGCTCCAGTCAGCTGTCAAATCTTTTGATATGGGTGCATCAACTAGAATCGTTTCGAGCGTTCATTCGTTTGGGATCTGTGCGTGCGCGTCCTTAGAATAACGAACATCGATAGGGCACTTTGCCATGAGCCCAAGGCTTGTACTGCCGAAGGTGCTTATTATTCATCTCTTGTACGCAGCTTTCTTTCACAGGATGTGCGTGGAAGAAAAATGCTGGTTTTCGAAATCCTTGAATTTTTTTCTATCCGTGTTTCGGGGTTTCTTGCGCTTTCCAAAAGGCTCTAACCTGTCAGGTTTGAAAAGGGGACTTTTTTCTTCCTTTTTGGGGATGGGTTCGTTGGATCAGGGGATCAGTATTGTAGAATCAAAGCAAAAAGTTTAGAAGCGAAACTTAAAAAAAGCACTGTGCAACATTAACTGTTCTGTGTAGTATCGATTGAAATGAATTTGAGCATGTTCTGAAATGGAAAGGTTTCTACCAACCTGTTCCAGACATCCTTTTGTTAGCACATTCCTATGTTGACAATAGCGATTGGGAAGCATATTGTTTAATTTTGAAACTCTGACTCGCAGCACATGCTGATAAAACAATATGCTTCCGATGGTAAGGTTACAAACTCAAGAATCGGTGATTTGTTTTTTTTTTCATTGGGTGTTTCACATCTCACAAGATTCGGACAAGGATTCAAAAGTAAATCACGCCACCACAGTATTCATATCATGTTATCGTTCGCAATGAAATGCTGTAAGACCAACTGGAGAATAATTACAGAGGGTTGCTGCATTAATCGCAGTGGATGATTGAATAACGCAGGAGCAGCCTACTGAGCGAAATGCGCTGGAAAGGAATTAGGGAGGAATTCAATAGAAGTGTAAAGGGGAATTTCAAACGAAGTATTGAATCAATTCCAGTAAACTGAGGGAAAGTGTGCGCTCTCGTACTGGTTTTAAGATCAGCAAATCATCATTGTGGAAGGGAACAATAAAAAAGAAAAAGGCGAAAAACAAAACCTACCAACCGACAACATCCACCAAACTCCGGAACGCAGGCAGCGCACCGAGCAAGAAATGAATATTTAATAACATCATAATCGAGGACAGGAGAGGAACCGTTTTGCCTGACACGGGCATTAACTTTGTTATTTAGCTACATACTGTGCTGTTCCCATGGAAATCACGTACGGGTAATTAAAAGCGTATTAACCACTGAGTGGATACCTAGGCATGAGGTTAACCGTAACTGAATTTAAAAAAACAAACCAGCTGTACATGTGTTGTGGACAGTGTAAGTGTAGTATCTGCTACAGACCTTTTGAGAATTGAATGAGATTTTTCCATTGCAACAAGTGCATCATTCCAACAGTTTCTTCCCGAAGCATAAGTTAATAAGTTTGAAACATCTGGTTATTTAACACTACAAAAGCCTGGAAGTCATTTTGATTCGTTACGCATTTTTTAAACTGAAATAGTTTTTAGGGTAAAATAAGTCTTACATTGCCTAATTGTGGAAATTACTCATTGATCGAAATACGTACATCCATTAATTTTAATTTAAAAAAAAGTATTTCGATTTGAACATTTCAATGGAATTCGGAATACTCACTTTGATACTTGACCAGTCATTTTGACCAGTCTGGTCGAAGAAGCAAGATGATTGAATAATATCGAATATTACATTTATTTGCATTGACACTAGAAAGGCAACGGTTAGGACGGTTGCCTTTCTAGTGTCAATGCAAATTAATATAATGTTTGATATTTTTCAACGTACTTATAGTAAAATGTAATTTTAAGAAATATAAGATAGGTGAGTATATTAGGTACGAGCTTCTCAGTTACATTTATTTTGCACAGTGTGCTTGTTATGATCAATTGATACGCTTGAAATAAAACAATGTTTTATGCAATTGTGGTTCCAAGCATAAGACATTAACAGATGCCATTTAGTTCATCCAGCGAAGTACCATGTGTCAACATGTGCCAGAGAAATGTCGAACAGCCATGACACCAAAGTTTAAAGAGTGAAGAATTGTTCTAACCAACTGAAATTTGTTGGTGCCCTAATGTTGAGAGTTGAATAACTCCCTGACGGAAAAGATAGTTACCAATTATAAATTCAATTTTATTTGGGACTTTATCAAAGTTTTAAAGTCTTCAGTATGTATTGCTCGCAAGGGTTAGTTTTAATGAATGCAATTGTTCGTTATGCATGCATAATGGTTTACGCAATACTGTGGTAAGTGTTTGACATTATTTATCACAACTTACTGGTTAGAGCTTAATTGGAACGAACCCTTTTCATTACAGTCTACTGTCTTAAAGATACATGAAATTTACGTAAATAATTCTAGAAGCCAATTTTCAACCTAATCTGGTCGGTTAGATCATCCCACAAAAAGAATAATAATAGCATTCGCTTCAATTTCCTTGACCTCCAATCGGGAGTTTCTCAATGCATCCGTTGTGCAGGATATACATTTGCTCACACCTTCACAATAACGGATACTCGATGAAATTTGTAATTTCAAGTGTTACCGCAGAAAGTTATGGAGCATATATTCTTTATGGAGTTATGGAGTTTCATGCCGCATAAGAAAAAGTAGCGTTATTGATACACAAGGATTTTACGGAAAATCTTTTGCCAAGGGAAACGAGCATTGAAAATGGAAAACAGCGCTCAAAAACTTTCACAGCATCACTTTTCTTCGCTGAGTGTTCTTTTACGCCTCCGATGCTGCGAGGTACACACCCTGAAGTGTGACAGTGAAAAATATCGATAAGTGTGCGAGCCCTCTAGGCTTCTGGCTCGGTAACGAAGAATAAGCTTGCACTGCATAGGGAAGATCGGACACAATTTCTTCCTTCTCCGCTGTACGTAATCTTACAGGAAGTAGTTGATACCCTTCGGCTTTGGTTTCATTGTAAGTGAAATTCCATATCCACGCCTGTTCTGCGGCATGGATGCATGCATGGAAAAGCAAGTGATGTTTCACGCACTTCCACACGCATACGCATGGTCGCTTTTTTCGTCCATAATCGACGCTCTTGGAGGCATTTATCAACATCGGAAACACAATCAAAAGCGATTTTTCATCAAACTTCCTCCTACGCACAGGAAGGAATCGGCTTTACCACCGGATCTTGTTTGCCGCTCCCGGTTCAATGCTAATAGCTGATGAGCTAAGAAAACTCAAGCCATCATGGTGCCCAGTATCGAAGAAAATCATTTCCGTTAGCGAAGGAAAAGGCTAGCGCACGGAATGTTGATCACATTTGGAAGGAAAATGAATTATTTATACAAGTCAAGTGTTCACTCTGTTGTGCTTTGAGATTTTGTGCGCACTCGCTCACGATATCCAAAGGTGGAAAAGATGCCGAGTAATGATCCTGTGGACGGATAGCTCGTCCTAGCTACCTACCATCAGGCGCAGTACATCGAACATTGTTCAGCAGCTTGATTGCTTTGGCTTGAGCTGATGGGTTTTTAAGACTTTCCGTCTGAAGATTTCTTCCTTGCGCTTGTATAGCATATGGAAGCGACCTGGTCACTTTTGGAGCAGAAGAGTAACCATTTGCATTGTTTTGCTTCATCGTGTCCGAAGGTAAGCCTACAACGAATGATTGGGATTATTTCGTGACTGTTTTCGAAACGTTCAACTTAACACTTTCCGAACTCAACGTGAACGGGTCATAATCATACCTGGAACAGTCTATTCCATTCATAAGCATCTATATTGGTTGGATCATATAAAACAGAAAATGTTTCCTTTTTTTGCGCGGGGTTTTAAGCAGTTCTACACTGGCTTGGTTTAAGAAATTTCTACAGCATTTCTTGCATGTGCAAACGTCAAGTGATTTGCGATACGTAGAGCTGTAAATTACGCCATAAATTCGTAACGAAAGTGAAGACGCAAAGTCGAAAGGACATCCCACACGCAAGATCTACACCCTTGTCAATTTTGTCAGCTTGAATGGAAACGCCAAAACAGAAGGTAAGCGAGGCAAATTCCGCAATCAAAGGCCCACATGGAAATGCCGAACTGCATTCCAAATCGGCATGGCGTGTCGTATGCAAAACGCTCAACAACAGGGGAAATTCGGTGCAGTACCAAACGCAAATTTGGGTTAGAAATTTGCTTCAAGCTGGTAAAAGTAGAGCACACATCATGAGGCATGGGTTAGCGCAGCATGTCAGAAAGAACTGTCTGAGTTCCAGCAGCGCTGGTAAACGCAATAAAATTGTAAGAATGTCCCTCGATCGCATAAGCGAAAGTGACCGAATATTACCCGAGCAAACAATAACCCAACAGTATCCTGCTGGTTTTGTTGGAAAGGATTTGGAAAGGACAGTCTCGAAGCTGTTTCTAGTTTGACCATTGGTTTTTTCGAACACGAAGTATCGTGTTGTAACGTGTCGTAACATTTTTTACATTTACTTTAAATGGTTGGTAAAATTGCTGTACAGTTGAATATAGTCGCCTTTTTATAATACTGCATAAGTGGAAAGTGCATTCATTTAAATTTGGCAAAACACTATTTGCAAATGATTTAATTTTTAGATTTAACCAAAAACTAATCGAATAGATCAGATCGAACTTATTTCCGAATAATTCTATACGATTATAATTTTTTCGTGGCATGGAATTCAAATGTCTTTCTTACTGCAAATGATATGAGTAGATCATGCTTGGTATAAAATCGTACACCGAATTATTTCTTGAAGGGTTGTGTGAACTGCTCCTGGATTTGGTAAAGATGCTATCATGGTCTAATATTCTATTAACAACATTTCTTGTTTCAACCGAACGCTTAAAAAAGTGTCTATTTTAATGTAGTTTGTTTATTAATAGATTGTTTTATGATATTGATGTTCTGTATATTTGGTCCTTCCAATTCCAACAGTACCCATTTCCTCGATAGAAAAAATTGACAAGCCTCATTGATTTGGTTTTCTCATATTGGTAATTCAGTCTATACCTCACGATTGTTGGATGGAACGTATGGATTGTTTATAAAATTAAGTTGATCGGATTTGCTATCCTTGAATTGCAATCAAAAGATATATGTCGAAAAAGGTGATAAACTAACAATTATACCCAAATAAACATCGCATCAGATGTTTCAGCATTGCCAAGAAACAAAATGGATACGAACATTCAAAACCTTCAGCATACCACGACTTTCTTGCGAACAAACTCCATTTTATTATTGAAGTTTCTACATCAATTTCCAAACATGTGTAGCTACTGAGCGACTTGCTAGCATGATTAATGTTGAAATTATTTGTTTCATTACAGCCGATCCGCTCCTCCCTTCGCGTACCTTTGCATCCAATAACGACACTAGGAAACGAGAATTATCATTAATGTATTTAGAGTGTACCGCCGCAATGAAATTAAAACCTGTCAATCAAAAACCATCAGTGGTTCCACAACAAAATACATAATAACTACTTCGGTACGCGTTCGCACGGCCTAATGATGATCTGCTTTCTTGGCAGTTCGTGGCCGAAGAAGATGGACGATTGTGAAGCATAAAATTAAAAAATCATTAGGAAGCCATTTTGACGCACGTTTGACGCACACACACACGACCGACGTACTGGTTTGATGATTGAGCTAAAAATTGGCTGCGGCTAGATCGAGCACAATGGCCCTCGACCCTCCGGTTTGGCTAGCGCGTTGTAATCGAAAAATAATTTCACCGATTACCTGTTGACGTTCACCACTTTCCTCCAAATGTGCCGAAGTTTATTGTACACTTCGTTGTTTGTGTGTGCACGTAATGGGAGACGTGTACGTAAAACACAACCTATTGTGTACACGATATTTGCGATTATAGAAATTATTGGTTATACAAAAAACATCAAAATGCGGCAGAGGAAACCATCATCCACTAACAGCCCTGACCTAACGTTTCAATAGTGTTTAGCATAAGGCGTTTTTTACCTCTCTGTTGAAAATTATTGCCCCTGGCGCAGCACGCAGCATAAAACACCATTAAAATAATATTAAAGTGTAAAGGTGCAAATATCTTTCATGCTAACCGCGCATTCAAAATTCGAAATACCACAACAGCAGGTTTCGACAAAAAGAAGGAAATAAAACAAATCATAAGCGAACTGAGAAAAGTAAAACGTTTCTTCAACAAACAGATAGAACGAAAGATGCTTCCCAAACAGCCGGTGGAACCTGCGGGTAAAAGTGGAACTGAACCGCGTGCATGAAATGAAAGGAAATTAAAATTAATGTCGTTTCATCAATCTCGTAGGCCAGTTATTCTTGGGAGCTATTTATGTGTGCCTCACATTTTGAATAATTCGTTGTCAAAAAAACGGGGGATACATTTTTAGTCACGGTGGAACACATTTTCTATGACTGTTACTGTTTTCTTCTAATAATTGATTTCAGGGCAGTTTACGTTCACTAGAATGCATGAAAGCTACGAAAAAATTGCGGCGAAACTGAACCCAATTGGCTAAGATTGGTTCAATGTTGCATGCTTATGTTTTGATCAAATAATACAATACGGTTAGCATACTCGATTACACTCGTTGGTTTTTTCAATGTGTTATTATCTAACGTATGAGAATACAAAATAATAACGTTTTCTAAAACATATCAGTTAAATGTAATGTATTCTATACACCACAATACAGCATAATGCATCGCATAGCTAGCTCGTTTTAGCAAACTAATGTATCCCGAGTTAGAATGGCTTACCGAATTGACTCCTCATCCAAGGATACAGCGGTGACTGAAGACCGGAGCTAGCGTTCTGACTGTTTGGCGGAGCTTGTTGTCCTTGGTGTAGCTGAGGAGGTTGCTGATGCATCATATTTGGCGGTTGCTGAGGAACACCCGGCGGACCGCCCCCAGTGTTCGTATACATTCCCATATGCTGTGGATTTTGATGTACTTGTTCGGGATAACAATCCTGGGAAATCAAATTGCAAATTAGCATCAGTTACGAATAAATGATAACGAATATTGGTTTTGCTACTTTTTGCCATTTTAGCTATTACAGTATACGAATAAGTTATACTAAGAAATGTTAGCTGCACGTTATTGTAAACAAATTTAAGTCTCTGCAGCACACTGTTAAGTCGATATATTGTTAAACCGGCAGTAGCTGTATGAATTGCGCTGCACTAGAAATATGAAATATAAATTTTAAATTCTCCGCAGTCTTTTAACGAGATTTGAAATTTGTATATCACAAGATATTATAATACTTGTGTTCTTTAAGAATCAAGTTTCAAACTATTCCAGTACGATGTAGCCTACGTTTAGGCATCAATTGTAGCGAAATTGAATTTAATATTACTGGATGCAACACAATCATTTACCTGTCCTTGCGAATGGCCCATGTGATGTTGAGGTATTGTCATTTGTGCTGTGCCCATGTGATGCCCCATCTGCTCCAGCGGTGGAGACCCATTTTCTGTGCCGTACGTTCCAAGACCAGGCGGGCCGTTGCCAACGGCAGCCTGCAATTTACAGCTCGCATAAACGATGGGTTGCTGTTGCTGGGGTTGTACTTGCGTCTGCTGTAAAGGATTGCCGTTCGTCTGAGGAGGTATCACGCCACCCACCTGACTCGATGGACTATCTGCCCGCGCGTACCCTGCCGGGTCCATCGTCTGCTGATAGTAACCCATCCGATCGTACGGAGGAAACCGCGGATATGGTGGCATATTTGCCTGGTTCGCGTGGGTTTGGTTATGATGGTTGTACATCTGTTGACTCGTGTCCAGTCCGTCCACACCCGTCCCCGGGTAGTGGCCGTGCATGTCTGAGTTCATATAGGAATTGGTGAAGTATGATGTCATGCTTTCACAGTTATTTGTACTCATAGTCATGGTGAATGGTTAGCTTTTGTCTTTGGATTGATCTAACTGATCTATAGAAGCTTGCAAGCGAATATGACAATTACGATGAGTTGGCCAAACAGATTAGCTTCGTGGGCTATACCAGCTGTGTTTGTTCTGGCTCCGAGAGTTGATAATCATGCATTCAATAATTTCGTGTGGAATTAGATGTTTAGCTTCCGCCTCTCTCGATTGGTAGCATAAATATACAAGAATATATCACAAAAAAGTGTGCAGCTACAGCCGTCGTTTTGGCTTCGGGAAGCCACCGGGATCCTGTCGCACCAGCGTCTGTTTACTGCTGCGCGATCTAAGAAAGAACGGGCTACTACTGATGGATTGTGAATTTTATCACCAACGTTGTTTATTGAATGGTGTTCGCGATGTTTCGACCATAAGACTGAAGTATCAATACGCGATCGCCAAGAGCACTTAGAGTTGAGTACGAGTCGCGACAGATTGAAGGTATCGTAATGTGTTTATGCACGTTCCACAGGGTGACGTGCGATTTTCTCTGTTACGTGTTACGAAATAAGTATACAATGACTCTTTCAAAGAGCTACCGAAATGCAATGCAAATATGAATGAGGATTATCAGAGCATGAACGGTTCGGTTGACGTTCGATGGTGAACTGCAGCTGCAGATTCTTTCGGTTTGGCGGATGATGTTTTAGCTTTGGTTTCCTTTGCTATTTTACTATGTGTCTGCCAAATGACGAAGCTGTTTTGGCGTTGTAGCTAAAGGGTAGTGGCGAGCGGCAAAACAAAAGTACAGTTGACGAAAATTGAAACTCAGGCTTTCAAGCACAAATTCAAGTCAGCTCATCCAAACACATAAATTGCATACTACTATGTAAAAGCTGTTTCACGGGCTGTAGAGTTCTGAAAAGAGAATTTGATAAAGTGGGTGTGTGTGTGAGATAGAGAGAGAGAGAGAGAGAGAAAGAGGGAGAGAGAGAGAGAGAGAAAAGAGAATCAGAATAAGTTTATTATCGTCTTTTCGGTTAAACAATTATTGGTGTTTCTATTGCGAATTATATGCATACAGAGGATATATAAGATAGCGCTATACAAGTTCAAAACAAATCAGCTAAATCACTCAATATACAGGGGGATCAGGGGTATCCCTGAGGTGTTTTAAATTGTGCTCATGAACGGTTTTAGAAAAGTTCATCCGTTCATATTACGTATACGTGACTACGATGTATGTGCTATGTTTGAGGACTTGCACAAGAGTCCGATGACCGTGCTTAATAAAACAATATTTTTATTTTGACTATTATGTCTCAATTTAAATGTTATCCGTCGAAAGTTCACTTCCCAATGAAATTGGCGCCTGGGACTAACGGTACGAAACAATCAAAGACGATTATAGTCTTTTTTTATGAAGACTATGATTGATCTCCACTTGTAACTATGCAGAATATTACAAGCAGATCAAAAAAAACAGCGGACATTGATATATTGTTCATTTCATTCATGCCATGCCTGTCGCTTCAAGCTCCGAAGAATTATTCGCAGATCTTAACTACATAGCGTTCGACTTGTTGTAGTATCCGACTTCAAGCGATTGGCGGCATGTTAGGCACTGTGAAGACAACGAATGCGGCATTTACAGCTAAATGTTGTGTTTTCTGCCAAAGAATGTTATAAACAGTCAAACAACTATGCTACTTTCTCTCATCGTCTTGGGCTTGATTCTACAACTAGTTGAACGCCATTACATAGGCGTTGCAACCGCGTTGCATGTCGTGTAAAAAATAGAATTAAATAAAAACAGACGCACATCTTCCCAGTGCACCGATCGAGAGACATGTCAACTGCGAGCTGCGCACAATCTGGTGCTGGTGGTTTCTTCCTAGATTTGGTGTGCTGCGCTTACAGCCACTCAAATCGTCTCGCCGATGGCTATCGCCAACGTGTACAGCAAGTGACTGTAACGAAATAGTAAGGAGTTTGGTCTCGTGAAAATGACTAATTTGATTTCATGCCGTTTTCGAAATTTGTTACCCACACGTGAAACTATGTGTTATGGTTTTCCGACATTTCAGACGTTTCCACTTCCAAGAGCGTATAATCATAATTACTGCAAAGCAGCACGTCTGCTCAAAAACCATCGGCTTAATCTCAACACGATCTATTGGTCCATAGGAAGGCATTGGCGAGGGCACAACACCTCGCAAAGGTTGTCTCGTAAACCGCAACTTCTATCAAGTACAGCTATTTGAGGCTTGGCTATTCTTATTTTGTACATATAAATGATGATGTTTGAGATTTACGAATAGTTAAACAACAAACCGAAAAGATATTAGGAAAAACTTCAGGAGTATCATTAGGCACTAGGCATTATTGTTGAAAAACTGTATAATCTTATATTCATCTCAGTGGAAAAGGTTCGGCAACTTGGTGTCTAATAAATCACCATACACAGTGATATTACTAATATCGAAAACATACCAACTCGCTATTCAAGTACGTCGACTTGTGTTCTAGGGTAAATGTGCTCTTTTTTCCTTTTGTTTGGTTCGTTTGCAACGCTTAATTTGAATCGTTTATATTGAACTATGCGTAGAAGCCAAGGGAAGCCGGTGGAAGGTCTAACGAATTCAATGTCCCCAGAACAACAACATTCCTTATTACATTTGATTAAACTTAATTGAATTTAAAGCAACTCCGCTTATGCTGGCTGTGGCTATTCAGGTTTTTTTTGTAAGCCTCAACCGAATCGAGACTTAAGTCACATGAAGAATGTTGATGTGTTTTGTGTGAATAAAGTTTGAGAAACATAGGATGAGATTGTACGAGAGAGGATAACTCATATAAATTTATGTTAAAAATATTAATGTTTCTATAGAGAATTTTCTGAAAAAACATTGATTCTACACCCATGAATAACAGGCACACTAAAAAGATGTTTGTTCTTGTTCTTATTTATGCTAATCAAAGCCAATAGTGTGGGAATAAATCTATTAAACATTATTATGATTTTTTTGGCGGTAAAGTACCTAATCAATGTATGTCTTCAACTTCTTCATCTTACGTTTTCCATGTTCAGATACCATTACGTAGTATCACCGTAATGAGCATAATATGGGTAGGGAAGCTAGATCTAGGGCTAGCAATAGGGAAACGATGATAATAATAGAAACGCATTGCTGACAACAGCACACCAATCCTAGGAACACAGACTGCTAGTTGATGCAAAATTTGTATACGTTGCAAATTCGTAGATAGCCTTTCATTTTCACAATCTTCACACCGAGAATTGTGGAAGCTTGGTTTACCGTGGCCTCCAACTAAATCACCTTGGAGAGAAGCATCGTTCCTTAACGCATTCGGTGATAACTAAGGATACTAGCGGTAATGGGAACAAAGTGTACGACAATGACGACGGCGACATATCAACGCGCACATATTTATTCATGTCCATGCTCTACAATTTTGCACATTGGTCGATATATCTGCCGGGTTTTCCCCGTACACGAGGAGGATTCTCAATTGCTCCGACTAGTGTAGCAGCAACATAGCTCAGCAAACGCTCTATGACACGTTGTGGTTGTGGTTCGAATGTAGTGTGAATGGGCTTGACTTGGTGGCAAAATTGCTATCTGGATTGAATTCCTGCTAAATGGCGTGAATATTTGCAATTTGGTTTGATTAATTTATTACATTTTTGCTATGGCAATGGCTATGGCTGGTTCTAGGCCGGCCTGCATCACCAACCGAACGCTAATGGGAGTCCACCAGGAAGGCTATTGAAGATGTGAAAGATCTTTACGGCCCACGAAAACCTGTACCAGGCCACAAACATATCGTATTTTGGCGATTGAATGTGTAAAGGTTCTAATGGCATCTTTGGTGGCGAGTTAATCAATTCTAAAATGGAACCCCGTATTACACACATCGACGGACACTGTAACATGACTTGTTTAATATTCGTTGTGTAATATTGTGCGTACGAATAAGACTGTTCGCCGATGTATCAAATGTAGACATCCAGGAACAGTAGTTTTGTTATATTAAATTAGTCTATTAATTTTTAATAGAATTATACCATCGTTATACGTTTTATAGCGTTAACGAAAAGTAAAACATGCATGTTCAGCCTAGTACCTTGTAAACCTATTAACTAACTCAACACGTTCAGCGCCGTGTCAAGAATTGCAACAGGTATCGTGGGGCCGCTGTCAAAGCTTACTTGGGTTTTTGTATAGCATATCACTATTTTTGGCTGATATGGCCAGGCGGTAATCATTGTCATCACACATATTTGGGTGCTGCGGCGCCGAACGTGTTAAGTAATATAAACATCTACTTGATGTAAATATTTCTCGATAAAGTTTTGTTACTGCTGTGTTAGTACAACCCTGGCGGGAGCATACAGCAATCTTTTGCATGAATATAAACAATTTCAACCTAGCAATGTGATTTGACACTTCCACAATAAAAATGAATCGATCAGTAGGTAACCGTTTTTTTACAAAGAAACATTTCTCTCAGTAAATGCCAAATTTCGTCCGAAATGTGTGCTATTTACTTTGACATATTATTTGATATTTTGTAAAAACAGCCTGTAACTAAACATTTGTATGAAAATACTGAAATACTAAAATGAAACCCGGCATGCGATATGACCAAAACAAAGGTTATCAATACTTATAAATTGCCCTCCAATATTAAATAACTGAAAATCCATAAGACGCTCAAAATTCGATCATAAACCGCGTAAAAATTATACATTTAGCGAGGTTATAAACATTTCCAGATCGAAATATTTCATTCCACCACAACCATAATTCGCCTGTTTTATGCAATCCGCACTACGAAATATTTCATTTCAACATGTCGGGAATATGGGATTCGAGCTCAGTTTATAGCATGGCTTAAAGCGTTTTATAGCAAAATGAAGCGTTGCGTGGTGGAAGAACACTGTGGTTATTGTATTGTACATTACGGTCCAAAACAAAAAAAAACATTATTTGGAAACACAAATGTATGAATTTAAAAGCATTAAAAATTGAAATATTTGCGATGATACGAAAATAATGAAAAGTAAACGATAGTCGTATCGTGGCTAAAATGTGCCGATTGAGTGTTTCAGGGTAAATTTGGGAGTGAACACTGGGTAAATTTGGTATTTATGACGAAATGTTGAAGTGCAACAACGTAACATCAATATTTTAGTTTAGTTTTGTTTCTGGAACAGGCAAAAATTTGTCTTTATAAAGAATTATTTTGCAGTATTGTGACCTCATTGAAAAAAAAATAAAGGGAACTTCTGTAAAATCAGAGGTATGGTTTACACTGAAAATGAAGTAAAAATTATAAATGTGATGTGTTTAAACAATAGAATTGTAGTTTAAGAATGTTCTTCTTCTTTATCGGCACAACAACCTCAAGAGATCTAGGCCCGCCATTTCTGGCTTTCTGTGATTTTATTCACCCTTAGCTGAATAGTCAGTCCTGCGTACGGGGGATTGGTCCTGATGGGGTTTTGAAGACGTGTGAAGACTACCGCAAAGATGATTGTGACCTTGTCAAACCTATGTTGAGGTACAAGGAGAGGCTTATCATCATCATGTCAAATTTGTTTTAATTGCACTGTGATTTTTACCTCATTAATTAATCTTTATAATTTTAAATTAATTTTCACATGTGAATTTATCAGCAGTATCAGCATGTTATTGGTAACAGCGATGCCGTAATTTTTTTACCCTAGAAACGGTACCAAACCTCGTCCAAGCCGTTCTACGTGGCAGGAACTAAAGAACCAATCCAACTATCTGTAGGTGATAGTTTTCACCAGCAGTCTAATAAAATTTCCATATGTGCCAAAATTAAAAGTTCAAATTAATTAACGGGATTTTTTAATGTTTCAAGAAAAGTTGTTTGTTTAATTCGCGTTTATGTACCCTTACCTCCAATCCACACTGAACTTTGCATTTGATAATTACATCTATTGTTCTATTATTGATTAAAAAGTAATAATTCAGATGGGGTACAGAAGTTCCTCAAATCCGACAATTGTAATAATATTCGCTCAATAATGCCCATGAGCCAATTTTGGATGGATGGAACACATAGTTGGTTGATGATTTTCGAGCAGTTTTCTGCTCGATTCGGGTAAAACTTTGATGGATGGGCGTGACTATAAATAATAATTCTTCAATCTTCCATTCTGGTTTTAAGCTACGCCATTTGGCCATTTCGTTTACGTTAGAAATTGTTCTGTATCGTTTGTGAGTGTGTTTGTGTAGGTGATTTTTTAATAACGTAAAATTTCGTTTTCGCTGCTTTTCGCACTTATTTTTGTTCGCTTATATTGTCGCATCATTTTGTCACGACAAAGTTATTTGTGTCGTGTATTCAAAAGCCTGTACCAATCTGCATGTAAATGCTGTGTTATTCTAAAATCATATCTTAATTATTATTGGGTTAACATAAACACATTTACAGTATAACATTCCATCACCTTCTTGTAATAAGTTCAAATCCAAGATGCGTTGAGAGTAGGTGAACATTTGCCGACGGCAAATTAACGGTGCAAGGGTACTAGAGAGATAGTTAGCGTGTGCATCAACTTGTAAACAAAACTGTTGTTTGAAATATATTTTTATACAGAATAAGTCTGAATGGATATCAACAATGGGGCTTAATTTTCATAGTTATAGGTTTGTTAGGTATTCAAAAATAAAATAGATTCCAACAGGCAACGAACAGTCCTAGCAAACATGTAACTTTCATGCACGCCGTTTGTAGGACATACAAACATATTTCAATTTAGTCACACTTTGTGTAGTGAAGGTGTCCGACAACGGTACCTGCCACGTGCGAAGCATACGTAATAGCACATAAGATCGTAGAGAGCTCAAACGAAAACGACGAATTAAATAACGCATCGGGTGGTGTAGAGAGCAAAACCGTAAAACTGAGATTGCGAAAGACAGGATTGCTGTGAGATTTATCGCGAAAAAGCGAATAAAATGTAAATCGATGTCACTTTTACGCACGTACCAATGCGTGTTCCTTTATGAACCCTCTCAGTGCAACACTCACGGCGCCGCTTCAAGGTGCAGTAGTCCGATCGAGAGCAACAGGGTTGTTCAGATGATAATTAAGTCATAAAATTGGAGGTATTCTGCTTTGGACAGTGCTGGCCCATGTTGATTTTTTTTTCATTTCATTGAACCAAGTGCTGGTCTGCTACAGGTACAAACTAAAGGTTTGTTAGAGGGCTTCGTGCATTCCTTCAGTTGTTTGTCATTGCCGGTTAGACAAAAGTGATAAAATACGGTAATTGAATTAAAATTCTTTACTTCAAACAAAATCTTTCGGAAACTGTTCATAATTCTTGTACAAATTCAACTACGTTAACACAATTATTGTTCCTCTCTGTTACTTAAAACAGTGAAACTACGCATTGTACGTGTTGTTCTGTTCAAGAAAGAAAAAAGTAGTATTTTGTAGTAGTAGCAAGTGGTAAGAGGTAGAAGTAGCTAACAAGATCGTCTGTTGATCGTTTCGATGTAACCAAGTAGAAGAGCGCTGGTGTTCAAAATTTAATTCGAAGTAATTCAATTTAACGATGTGTTAATCGAGGGCAATAAATTTTGATGCGAATTTTTTATGCCACTCTGCTTCTGAAGTTGTTTTCTCAAAAAAGATAGGTATGTTCTCTCGTTCTCTCTTTTTATGGTTCATCGTTACAATTTCTACATTTTACCCGCGTTTGTACGCTTGGAAAGAGAGAGAAGATTTATAGCAGCCGCAGCAGCAGCAGCAGCGGCAATTTGTGTGGCTCTATTTACTTTTTTACGATGGGAAATATGTCTACTTGGTGGAGTTAAAGACAAATATCGGATGACGGCACAGAAAAGAACCTTGATAATAATCATTCACATCAAACTGACCTCAACAACAAGGGACGATGACGATGATGATGATGACGATGATTGCTGTAAAACAGACAGTTCTTTTACGACGCGGATCGACCCGTACCTTGCGCAACATTTAATGGCCAGCCGATCGTCATTGAGCACGGTGTTTTATTAAGTTGATTATTTGTTTAACGGCTGCGAGGAACTATTATTACTTCATTATTGTTATTACTCTGATTTCCTGTGGCTGCATGGAGTGACAATTTGTGTGAGAGTGTCCTGTTTTGCCGGCGGTATTATGTGTGATGTACGGATTGTAGGTCAGTGTGGTTCAGCCTGCCCACACATACAGATCTTCTTGTTTCCATCACTATGCTTCTGATGGAATAAATTATGTAATCTACTTGTTGCCGACCAATGTAAATATATGCCTATCCGGGGTAACGGTACCCGTAACGTTGAACAAAGGTAAGACAGTCAAATAGAACAGATCGTTTTAAAGGTACATTCTTCTTTATACATCAACCGAATAACGGAACATTTTAACACGTACAAAGGTTTGATGCAACGTTCATTTGATTAGACAATTTCAAATCCTTCTGATATTTTTCTAAATTATTAATCCTTACCAACATTCAATACTTCACAGCTTCTTATTTCCTTGGTTTAAGTCAGATCGCTTAACCCAAGGTTAATGTGGTTATTCATCGCTGAACAGGTAGTTCGCTTGTGGAAGGTTCAATCGAGATTTCAGCTTAGATCGGGTTCTGCAGTTGCGCATTACCAATCAAACTGTCGGACTGGCCTACTCAAACAGGTTCACTGTGCATCTAAAATGAGCAAATAATATGAGCATATAATGAAGTTCAGCAATGATAGTAGGTATAATCAATTTATCAATCTCTTCTGCTCGTTGTTCCACAAACTCTTCTTACATTCAAACTGCAATATGGTTTTGATGTAAATTAATTAAAATGTAATGTTTTCTAGCTGAAACGTAGCTAGTTGCTGTCACCATTAAGACAGGATTCCGTAAACTATGAATCGTTTATAGCAGGGAGTGGGGTTAGGCCTTGAATGTATAATGTTTTGTTTCGCTATTTGATGGGAATAAAGTTTTTTTTAACGCGTTTGATTGCTTTTGGTTCAGAAGAATGGAACATTTTGTATTACAGTAAGTTTGTTGGCTATGAACAAACACATTTTCTGGAAGTTATGTTGCTTAGTGTGTGTATTTTATTGATTTTTTTTAACTAACTAATTATTGAACTTTGAACCTACTAAATGTTTTATTGCTCAAAATAAGGAAGCAAGCTTTTCTAAGCGTTCATTTAAGTTTACAGTGATAGCAGTAGTTAATAATAAATACATATGCATACATATCATTCATCGATAATCATTATAATTGGGCATAATTTTAATTATAATTGTGTGTTCATAGAGAAGTTTTGCTTATGGGATCGATTCTGAGAAATGTACAGCTCATACGATACCTGTTTCAAACCCCATTCAATGGGAAGTACAATACATATGAACACACTGAAGAAATTAGAGGGATTTGGTGTTGCCGTACATAGATGGTAGAATCGAGGGTGTTATATTATTAATTAGCTTTGAACACGCAAATCACCAACCCCCTGGAATAACGTGTGAGGGTCATCCTTACAAATGCAACGTACCGAACCAGCACCGGATTATAGAATCGGGACGACACACATTCCGTTCATTCTGTGTAAAACGCCATAAAATCTAAAGACACACATACTTTCTCATTCTCATTGTATAGCACTTCCTGCTCTATGCGGGAAAGCTCGGCACTGTTACTGAGATCAAATGTGAAAAGCAACGCATCTCCTATTGTGTGTCATTTTATAATACTGAAATATTTTGTGTTAAAAACGAAAAGCGTGTGATTTTGAAAAAGAGATCCCAGCTTTCACTTCCTTTGTACGCCACCCAAGGTCGCATCTGGTTCAGCATCGGGCACCAAAAGTGCAGCTTTCTAATTTTAACCTTGAACCAACATCGAACTGAAACAGTCAAAATAGCAAAAATGAAAAAAGGACAGCAAAAGCGACCTCAGATGATGCAACTGTGAAAACACGATTAAAGTCACCTTCAACACCACGTGACATACAAATCTTGCCATTCCGATTTTGCACCCACACCCGGGGCAGTCTCATAATATGTTTGAAACATTTTACTTCCCGCTTTCGGTCGATATTAGTTTATAAGGTTGTCTCATCCACATTCTACGGCAGTTTTTTTTAAGTTTCTCCTTTTTCTGTTTCGTTCGCATTGACCAGTGTCTACGGCTTACAGCAGCAATACCGTTGCTACTAATGAATATGCAACAAAGATGTCATTGGAAACAGGTTATCGTCGATGCGCAACTCCCCATTCTTGCGAAACCGAAGCAAAGGCATAACAGTGTAAAGAATCGGTATTCAAATAGTACAGATAGTCGTAATGAAATGAGAGCAAAAAGGCCTTTTGTCCGCTAATTTCGATAACTCTTACTTTCAGCGAATATCGTAGGTAAGAAAATAGCCTAAAACTACATACAAATGTTTGTGTTAGTTTCAGTTAAATTAAGAATGGACAATGATTTCATCACCTTGTTTGTATAGACAAGAGTGGTTTGAAATGCTTTCAAAATATGTGATTAAAATAAAAGTGGCACGTGAAATGTCGCATGAATTTAAATCATTAGGTCGTGTTCCAATATAAGTAATACGGGTTCATGAACTGTTGTGAATTATGGGATAATGTTCGCAAGTTTGGTTGAAAATAAATATTTTTTTTGCTGAAAAAGGACATAGATTATCTATTTAACAGCATATTGTACCTTCGTTAAGGCAGCATTACCGCAGGGTCGTTACTTAGTACGGCAAGCGAGGAATAATGAAGATCCTTACGCAGCTTAATTTCATTGCGAAAATCAAGTAGAAAGAAAGCGAAAACTTGTGTGATAATTATTATTTCAAATCAGATTGTGGTTTGTCATCTACATTTCGTTAGACTGTGTAAACAGATGTAGGCATGAGGGAAGCGTGAAAAGGAAACTGTCGTCGAGTAACCCGGAATCAAGAAGGGTTATGCCGGTTTTTGTTTCGAAAAATCATGAGTTTTTCAGTACGAAGTTAGGAATTACTTTGCAACCATCTTTTAACTTTAATAACGATATTTGATAATGTTTGTTAAAATTTATACATATTTGATAATGCGTTATATTAACAAGATCCATATTAATCCATCCTCAGGTTTAACCGGCGAAAGTCCAATGTTTAAACCACAATTTTATGATACATTTACCATGTAGCCAGAGCGTAACCGGAAAGAAAAACATATAAAAATAAATAGAGATGAAGCAATGCTCCACATGACAGGAGCAAGTTTTGGAAGAAGAGTGCCACAGATACTGTCAATCCTGCTTTTAAGACACTTGAACCATTTTATGATCATCTTGATTTAACTCCTGGACACACTGCCGTGAAACTGTCCAGATGGTTGAGATTACGTTCAAGCGAGTTGGTCTTGTTTCCCTGGATCCGGGGGCTACATATAATTGTGTCTCAATGTCCGTCGCCCTGTCTGTATCTAGCATGGACTGCGAAGGATTGAGTGACAGGATCATCTAGATCATGATTTCATAGTGTCGCACTACCATTCCTCGAAACAGTGATAGAGTGTCTACGATCATCTGCATACAACGCATTTCGACTGCCTAAGTGATCTTACAACAACGATGACGATCACAACAGCGATTGCAATGACGACCACGACCACGACGACAACGACGCCGACGACCGAGGTGCGATCAGTCACATTAAGATTGTCAAGTCAGCCGCCAGCAGTGTCTGTTGTCCGTAACTTGAGCTAGATTTGGCAAACAAATATCCTACAAATTGCATCTCTATTTCAACAGCCAGCATCTAAGAGAAGTCAGGGCCATCCGTATATTGAGGCATCCAACGGTAACCGCTTAACGCAGTAAAGCTATTCATAGTGCTATTTTCAATATATTTTGTTTATTTTCTTTTGTTCATTCGTGACCGTTTTTAGTTAGTTGCTTACTGAATGATTTACCTCTAAGTGCTTCTTGACATGTGTTTGCAAATTTTGCATTTGTATAGTTAAACTAAAACACTGGTCAAAAAGTAAATATGTTAGTCAGTTGGTCTTAAAACGCAATGTCTTCAGCAAACTTAGAGAAGCATCGAAGTTCATTCGAAATAATGATCATGTTTGATTAGCCATGATATCCTCCACAGGATCATATAAAAGTTTGTTTTATACGTTGAAGATGAAAAGTTTTTTATTTAGTTCGGTGTATGTTTAATTTGGTTCGCTTGTCATCCGTCGCATGTTTTGAAATTTGCCGAGTTTCCTTTGAGGGCGCATTCGCGAACGCTTCAGTTGCGTCTACCCTTTCAGTTATTTCTGCATTTGGCGCCGTCTCTCTAAAAGCGCTCCCATTACACATCGCCAGACGGCCACGGTTGAAAAGGTACCGCAGCGCTTGTATAGTACCAATTTTCATTTCCATTCGTTGTTCTACGAATATTGTGTAAAATTTACTCTGCCGTCATAGTATGTCAGAGTGTGTAAGGTTTTATTCCTCAGATGCTCAAAACCAGGCCTCTATGTTCCTATGGTTTTTGACATGATTATGCACCGTTACGTATTATTTCAATAAAAACACTCTACAAAGAGGCTTCATATGAGTTTGCATATGGTTCAGAATGACAAGTGGTGGTTTGATCGATGGTAATCGTAAAAAAGTATATAGCAATCACATTTCGATGTACGATGTACAGCTTATTAATGCTACTGTTTACAGAAGAGTCAAATATTACGCACATTTGTCTGGAAAACTTTCAATTGATTGCTGACTGTAATGGTTAACAGAATGGGGACAAGCTGGAATAATATGCATCAAGAAATGTTTGGATCATCGTATTATGCTTTGTAAAACAAGGAGTTGTATGCATGCTATCGTAGCATAAACGCGTAAATCTGCTTTGGTAACTTGCACCGAACTGGATACAGTTGCTTCGATACACTACATTGCTTCCGATAGCATGTGTTAAGTCATACACCAATGGAATCCTGTGTGTTTCACGCTGGTAAATTTGAATTATTTTATAATTGCATTTTTATCATGCAGCACGGAACAAAAGAAATAAGTTTAAATGCAGGCAATGCAATAGCAGAAGAACCAGAAAGTCCGTGTGCTGGAACGAAATTCCATTTTTAATTTGAATTTCTTCGTTGCCTAAAGACAGATGTTTATTTGAACAAAAAAAAAGGAATATATAAACAAAACAAAACAAATTGAAAAACAAAAGCACGTACTGACTGTATACGATGGGATATGCTATCACGTGTAGCTTGCTGTAGGAAAAAAAAACCGAAACCGCTGCTGATACTGTGACAAGGGTTGAAACGCATTTTGAAACACAGGAAATGTTTGCCCTCGTAGAATGAAGCCCGCAAATATTTTGTTCGATAACGGTTTCCGCTTTTTAATGCAATGTATAAAGTTTTATTAAAATAGTAAAATATGTTTGTTTAAACCTACTCATTCCTTCCAATGATAGGTTTGAAACCAGGCATTTTTAAATAAGACCAAGGCTCGTACGCGATCAAAAACGAGTTCAAAGATACAACGAATGAACAAAGCAAAAACTATATAAGAAAAATACTTAATAAGAAGAATTCAATCAACATGCATAACAATAATTCTGTGCTTCATGTATAAAAAAACTAGATATAAGAAAAAAATCATTTAAGTATTTGCTGCTAACATGTCGGGTGTATAACACATTACATCCGATACAAGCAATTGGCAAAAACCTTTGTTCAAAGGGTCGTACAACAGATAAAGCAGAGATTTTTCAAATGTAAAATAAAACTATTCATTCATGTTCATGTGTGTTTGGTGAATAATTTTGTAGCGTGAGAGCGGACAGATTATGCGTGCATACCAGAACAACAAACTAAAGATTCATTATTATTTTTTATGCAGTTTTCTTGAACTTTAGCAGACATGCAATGCTGATAGAGAAATTAATCAGCGATACGTAACTGAACAAGATTAAATTACAAATTGGTTACAGGTAGCAAGCTGCTCAGGAATACAACATTTTTTGTAGATTCTCTCCATTTCGAGTAATGAGGCAGAAAATACGCACTTGCCACCTATGCGCTGATGTACAAAATGATACAAGGATGATGCTTCTGTCCTACATTGTATTACAAAGTGGTTGAATCGTGCTACGAATGATGTAATAGCGAATGGTAGTTTTGTTACACTCCTTGGTCCTAATGTAGAAGCAAAAGGTTCTTGTGATAAACAAAGTCCGCTACTTTTTATAGTAGTACGGTATTACCGATAGTAATGCTATAAGCTAGGTACCATTTGAATTCATATTTTGTCTAGACTCTTCATCAATCATGCATGATAGATTAGTCGGTTATCAATACTAATAACAGTAACCAATTACAACATCGTTTTGCATAGTCAAATCAAGAATGATACTCTTATTGAGCAATGGCAATGAAGGTTTGAAATGACATTACAAAAACTGTACAGTAATAAATAAATCTAACATATCGATAAAATGTATTCTCATATTTCTTTAACATTAGCAAGTGATTATGTGTAATTTGGCAAGATAATGTGCGTGCATAATGCGATAATTATAATTATTTTCTCTGATTACAAACCAAACATTATGATTGAATACGTGCTCCAATACTACGCAGACACACAGACTGAAAATGTGGCTTAGTGGAGTTCACACACAACTTCAAGTTATTGTTTCTGCATCATTTCTCCGCATTGTTCTTTATTCTTCTCTTGGACAACAAGCTGACTGTACTGTCAGTGTGCGAATCATCGATCACGCTACAAAATGTTACATTGTAAACATCCAAGTTAACTACTCCAACTCTCAAAACATGCAAGTAAAGTGCAGAAATGCAAGAACAGCTGGAAATGCAATAATTTTATGTTCATCCCTATAATCATTCGTTGATACTGCCCCACAATTAGTTGCATTATGGTTCGTATGGAGTGCTACAAAGTAGCCAAAATCCAAAATTATTGGATAGAAGGAATATGGTAATAACGACATTCAATTATCTCCGTCCAACCTCAAATCAAACCGGTACTGAAGAAGAGTAGGTATCATAGGAGGTATAAACGATTCATGGTGGGGAAACGACTTTAAAGGTATAGGTATAGGTAGTAAGTAAAATCCACGTTTCATATTTGAAAATATTACGGGGAGCATACACACTTGGAAAGTGACTTTTATAAATACCTCCAAAAAAGGGAAAAGTATATCGAACATGATAGGTAAATAAATATATTTTTCCGAATGCATCATACCGCTTTTCAGCAGTTGCCACCACCCGTATTGCTGGTTTTGTAAGTAATGGTCCACATTGTACATTCGTTTGCTTTTTTCTCGTGAATTTGTTGTTTGAAATGCGGGAAGTATTTGTTTATGCTAGAAGTGTTTCAATTACAGCGTTTGATAAACATCAGCACTGACTTTCCACTCTCGCCTATCGATTATCGCAAAAACAATACAAAACAAATAAACATGTCCAAACGATTGTGGGATACGATGTTGTTTAGAACGGACTTTCGAACAAAAAATAAACAAAGAATACCTCTACTACCACGTAGAAAATAAAGGTAGATTAGTGCATTGTTTTGATTTATTACATCGAACTAACTTTATTTATTTACTAAGAGTAGGGAACCAACGAACGTACAATTTTCTATAACAGCTACAGTGTTTTAATTCAGGCCACATTTCGAGTGCTTGATACGTGTCATGTGTGTTGTAGGCTTAAATCCAATACGAAACGAGCGATATCGATCGATCTGAATGAAGAAAAATAATGACGTTTACAATTACTAAAGATTTTTGCAGTTTTTGGTATATACGTTGGTAAACTTTTGTTTACTATTATTGAAAACAACAACAAGTTATTGAAGGTTAATACGAATAATATCGAGTAATGAGTAGACACTCCGTGACCTCAAGATTTCGCCAACGTATACTGTTTTCAATTTTTATCTTTGAAATACGATATCATGGAAATTATTGTTCGAAGTTGGTACGTGCTGCTCGACATTTTCAATAATTATTATGTATGTTTTGGGTCGAATCATTCCTTTCGTACGTGAGAATGAATGAAATACCCGTTGGTCATTGAATTCGTATACAACTGGTGAAGTGCGCGGGCATGTTGCCGGTAAAGTTAATTTATTACGTTAATCCAGCAAGTGGTAGTTGCCTCCCTAAGCCTCGTCCCTCCCTTCTTTGACTGGTGCAGGCATGTCCGTTTGAAGTTCGAAGTCTGGCTAGTCGCGGTTTTTCGAACGCCACCCAATTGTGAGCGTAAAACACACACAATGTGCACTTCCCAGGAACAGCTGTGTGCTCGAGTGTCAACAGCTGGGCTTATATCAAGAATTAATTTAACTACAGAACACTGACCACCCCAATGTTCGTGAGAGCAAGCCAACGAATTTCACTGCCGCGCCAAAGCATATATTATTTAGATTTGTTCGTTTTTCTCTTTTTGTATGTCTTCTATTCGCATATATTCGTATATCGACTAAATTGTTCTAACCATAATTTTAGTTTCATAAACGACATAATTAATTGTCTCGCGAATAGTTTATCAATAGGGCTATTCGTAGCATTTAAAATATTATATTATTAAAATATTATAATATAAACATACTAACTGTAGTAACACCTTGGCAGGGAAGTGAAATTAATAATTGTATTTTAGTTGAAGTCTGATATTTTCCAAGCGAAACAGTTGCCCTATTGCAGATTAAATATTATAAATGATTTGTAACCAAATCATTGCGAAACTGCTTGCACTGTACGAAATCCTTCCAGTTGGATTTCATATCATGTAATTTCAAACAAAAACCGAAACAAAACAGGTTTGGTTTTCTCCCAAAAATATTGTATCATTTTCTTGCGCTTATTATTCACAGGAGCTTCCACATTCGGCTTAAAATTATTTCTCTGTCCTACTTTTTACGTTTAACATTGGATGCCTGATATTTTCTAACGATTTTCTCACATTCCTATGTTTTTTGTTTTGTTGTTTTTTCCTTTGCGTTTTTTTGTCGTATGTTGTTTTTGTATTTTGAGAAGAATTTCCAGATTTGAAGCAGTGTCGGCTCTTCTTCTTTGCGCCAAAATCTGAGGTTGCGGATTGTCGCTGGCGTTTTGAATTCCAGCGGTTGTAGCAGTAAACCATTTTCGTTATAAAGAACTATGGTTAAAGCGCAGGTTCAACCAGCTAACGTACTCGGGAGGGGGACATCGGAAGACGGTGAAACAAAACATCCGACAGTAACGTGTACACAAAGTAGCAAACCAAGAAGAAAAACACCTTTCGTGGTACGCCTCGGCAGCGTCTGAAGTGAGACAAGGAATTTATTTCATTTGGCTTCAGTGTTCTAAGTCGCCCAACTGAAGCCAAAATTAGCGATGATATTGGATTCGGATCCGAGTTGTTGATTTTCCAGATTCATCAGACTGTAGGAGGTCACAATAGAGTTTGTGAGTGTATATTATTGTAAGACAAATAAAGCTTGGTTACATCATAAATTAACCGAGTTTTTAGTAGTTAACTAATAACATTCTACTAACGTATTATTGAAGGTTTCAAAAAAAGACGGATCTGTGCAGAGTGGTTATCATTTCATAAACGTTTCTATTCCCAACATATTCAGCCTACCAAACAAATTAGCAGAGAACCAACGAAAAGGAAAACCATCGACACAGTATACCCTTTTCAGTCGACCAAGTCTTTCGCCTCGCCCATTGTTCAACGGGGATAGTGTGACGCAGTGAGAAATACGGCTAATAATTTATTGCTATGTTTATTTACGTTTAATTTGCACCAACTCGGTGTGATCTGGGATTCCTATCGGTCCTTTAACGATCCATTACAAGACATTGCAGAAAGAAACAGAATAAAATACGGTTACGTTCCTATCGTTACTGTGCGCGTACAAGCATAAGGAAGGGATAACAAGAAATCAATTTGTAGTTTGCGTTGTGGTACAAGGTAGATTTTTTTTTAAATTTGGTTTTCGTTTTACCGATCACTTGAGCTTTACGGGAAACGACCGTATCGAGCTGACCCTGTTTTTAATCTAGGTAAATCGGAATTAATTTGTTAAAACCGTTTTTGATGAAGTTGGCCGTTCTCATTTGTTTGTCGTTTGTAATAGTTTGTTCTATTTTTTTATGTGCAGGAGAAAAAAAACAACCATCCAGAATGTTAAATACCTTTAATTGTACTCAAGATTTTTCTTCCTGAATGAAACTCAAATCGACGAATGAATTACATCTGAGAGATCACGTTAGACGGTAGATGCTAACGATAGCGAATGCGTTTGATCAACCATTTCTTGATGATGAGCTGCTTTGGGCTACCGACCGTGTTGTCGGTAAAGAAGGAGAAGATCATTTCTTGATACACCAACACGATTTGCTAACGAGGATAGCATCGATAGCATTGTGTCACTGTGAACTATCATTCTTAAAATCACATTTGTAACCTCGCGAACATGGCGTTGCCGTTTGCATACTTCTATCACCAAAGAACACATACGCACTGCGCGCACATGCCGTGCGCGTCGGAATGATTTCTATTAGCGCTCACTGATCACTAAATTCGGATCGTACACTTTGCATATTTTGCTACCATGGTGCGATCAACAGCGCAACATGTTTGATCATGATTCACTGAAATTTGATACACAATTTGTCACGCTTGAAACTCGCGATCACATCAAACAGCAGCTTCTTTTTTTATTCACTTTTGCCTTTGTTGTTTCTCGCTCCATCAAAACGAGAAATAATTACACTTGCATGAACGACGGTAGCTGATATGCTGACGTAGGTCAGGATTAGTATCAATTTGCGTGACAACTTTCACAGTAAGGAAGGTAGTTCCTATTAAACTACCCTCCTGTCGCACACTGAAGCTATATGCGTGAACCTGTCAGCCGGACCATCAATGACGCATTAGAAGCATTAGAATGATAATAATACTATTTTACACACTTGCGATCGCGCGGCACATTTCAAAAGGGCACCGTAATAATATCACCAGTAGACATACTTTTAGACGGATACGTTTTGCGGATGAAAACCATGCTGTTGTGGTCGTTATGGCATTTTGTGTCGCAGTACCAGCGTTTGATTCTCGCATTTGTGCACCTTCGAATCGAGATACTGGGTTTAAATCTGGCGTTTCTGATTGCGGCCGTGCGCGGTCCGGTGTTTCGAATTCCACTCACTTTATTCAATCACAAAACCATGCGCGTTCGAGAGCGGTGTGTGTAGGTCTTATTTACTCGAACGACATGCAAATACTAAGCCTTGCTAATGGTAATCTCGCGTAAAAACACTGCTCGAGCCATTTGTTGCTGGTGCAACCGGCGTCGTTACGCTAATGGGAGAACGAACATGCATCGAAGTTGGGAGAGCAAAATCAGTACGTGGCGTATAACCGAACCCTCTCGGCTGTGTTCGAAATGTGCAACTACTACCACACCAAGAGTAGTCAATCCATCTGGCGTCCTTGCGATGGGATCGTTCGTGGTGAGACGCGTGCTTTACTTTACGTTACAACTACGCTTCGGTTTACGAAAACCCGTAGCCGTTGTATGGCGAAAATGCAGTGAGCGCGTCTACCGGAGAGCGTTTCAATTGACGATGAATGAAATTTTCGAACCCTCCTCGCGTGGTTGCAGTTTTGCAGATGTGCTCAACTCATGCTGCTGCTCTCCGTATCGCTCGTTCCCTTTTCAATCTCTTCGACCATTTACATGTGCGTCTATATGCTCGAAAATGGTGTCTACCTCGAATGGCGAAGAGAGCCTATCGCATACGGGCAATGTACAGGCAAAATGAGCAGATGTCTGATTTATCTGAGAGTAAAGACACGCAATTCAGGGAATATACAACAAGTGAGTGACTCGAGCGGTAGAACCAACGGACCCCTGCGAACACCGAGCCGTTACCGATTACCGTTACTGCACCATGAGCTATGGCATTGAGTGCCTACGAATGGCCTCGGTATGGCTTTTAACTTATTTAAAATCGATGAAAGTTGTAATACTGTGTTATCCGCCAAACACAATTCAAATTATTATTTCAAATAAACACATCGTTAGTAGTAGTGGTTGGTCTGATACCATAATAGGTTTAAAATATTAGGTTAAAAAAAACTAACAGCACTCACTGACAGTAAAAATTTCGTTCAAAGTTTCATTATTTTTGTTGTAAAAATCGCGCTGTGTTACATCGGCTCGCAAACCGGACGTAGTCAGGACTGCGCGCATGATGTATGGATGTAAACAGGCCATATTTTATTTTTGTGCAAATTGAGAACTGTGCCGCTCTCACGTACCGTCGTTCTCGTGCTCACAGTTCGGCAAAGCCGGCGCCATTACTTTGAGCGTCTAGAACTCATTCATTTTTACACTTTGTGTCGGTTCGAGCAAGAGCGAACAAGCATAATAAATAACACGAACAGTCGAACAGAGAACAAGAGAAAGAAACTTTTACATAGGGATGAAGCGCTAAGTTTCTAAGCGGCAGAGTAAATAATCCAATGAATCCATTTGCACCAGAGAGCATTCGGGCGGCTTGACGAGAATGAGAGAATTGCGCGAACTGAAACGCGAATGATGTGCGCTATTGACGCGTGTATAGTAAGATTTATGCTTTGTTTATGTACAGGATCATCATAGTTGGGCATTGGGTGGGAAAAGGACGAAGCTAGTTCGACCAGTTGGAAGTGAAAAGGAGAATTGCACGAGTAAAGTTTTATACTGATGTGTTACAGTGCCGTGAGCTGAAGCGAAATATAGCCAACTTCCATTATCTCCCACGTTAGCAATCATGCTGCGATTTAAGAATCGAACTTTCGACATATGTGCTGAAACCGCTTGTTCGTCGTGTTGGTCGCCATAGTATTAGCTAATGACAACCGTAAAGTAACGACGAATTAGGAGCACAAATTCAGAATTTTTTCGCACGCAACAAAGCTTTGTTTGATGGACAACTATCTTCAAAACTAAAGCCACACCGTAACTTACACCGATGCAGATACATCATCGTTTCATGTATACATTTCAACGGCACTCCCTCTTTCTGTGGTACTCCCTGGATGGTTCAGTTATTTTTTGGTCCCGCTGCATCGCATGCCATATATAGGGTTGCAACATGTCCAATACTGTCTTGTGTTTTTTTTATATTATTTGTATCAACACAATGAATCGAACCGTTTGCTCCGATTGTTCTAAAACCAACTAACATATACGAAATCATTAACACATATTATGCTTGTAACAGTATTTCCTTCCAGGTAATATTTGGTCCGGCTTCCTAGGCCTAAAAAAATCTTAAACATCTTTATTGGTGAAGCAAGGTCAGGGAAACGATTTCCTATCAAGACCTCTTACCGCTTTATGGAAACTCTTGCCTGGGTTCTATGATCTAAGGTTACGAAATTATTTTGTTACCTTGAAGATTGCCGACACAGCGGTGCTGCACACAACTTAAATCTTCGAAATTTGAGTTTTGAAATTTTCTCTTGTATGACCTTCTACTTCAAAAATAGCATTGCACCATGGTGAAGATATTAAAAATAAGACGACTCTTGAAGTAACGGCGATCTTCACTCTGCCATTTTTCTCACCTGGAACGAAAAGAAGAGAGAGAAAGAACAAGATAAAGAGGGCGTGAAAACTATCTATAACATACGAACGATGACGGCCTAATGTTGACAACGGGTTTAGGATATCTCTGAGAGTTACTAAAAAATAAGGTACAAGCATTTATCAACAGCAAAGAAAAGTATGGTTCGAGTAGTCGCGCTTCATTCGCGCAACAACTAGGAATCATTTGCTATTTTATGTAGCCGTATCAAGCGCTTTGACAGTAATACTTGAGGCTAATGTAAATGAATATTACAACGCATTAATCATTTTTGTAGCACTTTTTTAACTATATGTCCCAAAAGCCATGGCTATGTTTACCCATGCGCTGCAGAGATGACTCCATCAGCGAGCGCATTGTCGTCGCTTGGTCAAACGGTACAATTTAATTTATTGTTATCATAATCGTATCGTTTCGTGTATGCTTCATGTATAATCCGGAACGTAGCCGGGATCCGGAATGTGGGGTGCAGTGCATACATGACGTGAAATCATCGATTGTGTTTTTGTCTACAGGCTCTGCTGTAGCGTCCGAGCAGGAGCGGAGTGCTGGTTGTGCGGCCGTCAACACTTCAAAATGTGAGGGAAAATTGAAAACATGAAACTGCTCAAGCGAGAGCGGTGCGAATGCGTTTGATTTGGGTTAGTATAGTTTTTGTTACCGCGCAGTACAATTCGCTGATCTAGCAAGCAATTTCCACCAACGTCATCGAATATCGTCACATGAATAAATTATTTTATTTGCGAGACCCTACGAACCGATAGCGGTTTGAGAGTTGGAATGAGCCCGAGGCCATCAGCTATGATTGGTGATATGCGGATGTTCAGAGTCGCGTGTGAAAAAAGAGCTACGAATATGGTGGACATACCATACGACATGCCATTTTCTGTATTCGCAGCTGTGTAGAGACCGGTGAGAAGCGAAAGAGTCATCCAGTGATTTATTGTTCGACTTTCGTCGCATCGGTTTCCGTACATTTATTCGTTGCCGAAGAGTGCTACCTCACTTTCGGCGAGCTGATGATAGCGGTGCAATGTTCATATTTTGAATGGAATAACAATAAGTTGCCTGTGCGAGTAGCGACCGGTCAGTTTGTGATACAAACAACCTGGCAAACCTGGTGTACGTAAAACTTATTTCCTTACCAATAAACAATAGAGTCTCGTATTTCAATTATTATACTGTTTGTACAAATGCATAGTCATCTCAATCTGCTGTTTCACATGTAACAGTCGGATTATTGAATATAATAACGAAGCATAGCTTCGTACAGCAAGTTAATGCTTGATAAGTGTCATGAAACTATTGAGCTATACGAAAGTAGGAGTAAATAAAAACATGTTTCATAACATTTCAATTACAAGCACATTCGACTTCAGAATTTGCCTATGTAGCGAGAAATCGAAAATAGCGTTGTTGACACATAGTTTAAGCATGTTTAGTAATGTAAAAATTCTGCGTTATGTAAAACAAACTTTTTGCCTATGTATAATCACTACTTTAGACAATGTATCATGTATCTTTTTAACGTAAACGATTGTGAGCTCTAGAAGTTTTCTGATGTTGATCCTGCCATTTCATTGACGTCCGAAATTTAAAAAATCGAATTTATCATTGATCGCAATGGTCGCCCATCATCATTTCAGAAGGTAAGTGTGGGGCTCTGGATGGCAACTATATAATTTGTAATATTTTATCAAAATTATACGATGCTAGGTGTGCGGGTATAGCTGTCAGTCTTTCATGTGCTGAAGTGCTTACGGTACGGCAAGCTGGATCAAGGTTCAGAAAAGCCTTACTAAGGTATTAATCGATCGATTGATCCCTACACGCGGTTCCCGTTCACGACCAAGATAAATCGAGGTTGGCACGGAAAAAGTGTTGCCCTTTGCTTTTCTTACTATTTTTATTTTCCATCCGCTGTTTGAAAGTCACTCCGATAACTTCGTCCTAGGCAAGTGGTCAAGCCAAAATACCAGCGGTTTGCTACAGGGGGCTATCTCGTCATGGGAACATGATCAGCGAACGTTGCAATGAAACTGCAGCGCTGTTCAACACTACATAAGGTGAGTCCAAGGTTTGAACCTACTACTTACAACAATGTGTATATGTTTCACTCGTCTCACAAACGTCTGCAATCATTAATAGCTCTACAAAGAAACAATAAATCAATAAGGTTGAACGTTTTTATTACATTATAATTATTGGCCGACGGCGAGGCCAGTTATTTTCTGTTCGGTCTGCCATGTTTCCGCTCGTAGCTGCTTGAGGCTATCAGAAATGTTAGTATTGGATATAGTTGGGCTGATCTGTCCAGACCTGAGTCTTTCATACGGTTGTTTTTCACGTTTTCAAGAAGTGTATTCTGTTTCACACTGTTCGTGAAATAGCTCTAAGCTAAAAAGGCAGCATAAGTTTTATTTTTTAATATTGTAATTTTTAAAAATTATAAAATATCATACCTCATCACTAGTGGGCATTTGGTTAGCAATCATTGCGAAACTGCTAATACCAAATGGTTATTCACAAAATAACGTGTTTATAATAATGGAGAAATTCAATACTGTGTAACTAACTTGTATTCCTGTTTCGTAATATACTGTGCTTTTAACCCTCTGCAATATATGTCTCCAATTCGTCTATACCCATAGTTCCTGCAGTTCCTTGTGTCCTTGTGTTCACAAACTAGACTACAGTTGTATATAGCACGTAAGCAACTGTATGTCCAGCTGTGCGTATCTTGCTTTTACGCATTTGTCGTTGTCTCTGTAGAATCGATTCTCTCTCCCTATTTCTAAAACTGATGGAAAAGCGATGGATGCGATACAACCTCAAAAAAGTGAAAGGCGGATGATGCGGATGAAGGAGGGCCTGAAAAGCGGTGAGGTCATCTGCTCACTTTCCCTCGAGAAAAAAGGGACAGATCAGCCAAGTTTTTGAGATCAGGCAATACTATAAGGAACGTACTAGCCGCTGTGGGTTGGCAAGTGCGTTAAGAGCGAAGAAAAGTTTTTCCCTCTAGCGTCGAGTTTCGCTCTGGCAGAAAACCATTTCACGCCGTTCTAAGTAGAGATGGAAGCCAATTATATTGTACGGCAGGAGCATCAGGGGTTGCATCATGAAGCGATGGGTGGATTCTGCAATCAGAGGCTCGCAGAAAGACTCAGGAGAAAAGAACATCAATCAATCACGAATTGACAGTTAGGTTACCTCCTCAATTCGTTTTTCCCAACTACTCAGAACCGCTGGTAAACGTGTCGTTTTTTGCTCTCTCAAAGGCCGCCATTGTCACGGTACGTAACGCCATGGCTTCGATTGAATGGCTGACAATGAGTAAAACGGTCCTTAAAGCAATACTTTATTTTCAAAATTCTCAATTTTTATTTGCTACCATCGAAGCTGCAACCACCAATCACTTAGTGGAAATTAATTTGATAAAGTGTCTTGAGTAAAGCAATTTACGCTAATTAAATTCCAACTTCTAATAAACTTGTACCTAAACCTTCTTATTCTTATGTACATATATTTTCAAATAACCTCGTGGACCAGAATGGAGGATTGCGATTTAATGATAAAACTATGTGGTGCAAATGCTTCAACAAATCCAACGATTTTTTTTCCATTTTATAAAAAGTAAAAGTATTCACTAACAGCGCTTGACACTTCTTGTATCATCATTTATCGCCATTGTTGTACCGTTGCTTGTCTTGACATTCTTGTACCATCATTTTTAACAAGTTGAATAGTATGTCAACAAGTTTATTGCCAAGTACACATGCAATATTGGTAAAATCCACATAGCTCCTTTTAATTTTGTAACAAATTTTGTGTCATACAGGAAGGACATTTGATTACATCTTCAAGCAGAATAGTCAAATAATTCGTTTTTTTTGTGATGTAGATTGTGCTTAATGGCAAAAAATCAATTATCAACCATGGATAATTTACCGCTTAGGAGCAGACAATATTAACCTAGCACACCAGGTAATTTCGAACCAGCTAACAGTGTGTCGTTCATAAAGTGTAGTTATATGGTTAGCCAGTAATTTGCGGGAAAGCTTAAGGGAGGTTTTTTTTGCACGGTTGGCCATGATTTAGCGAAGGTGACACAAATAATCAATTTTCAACTCTGTGAACGGTTAAACATTGTCGTATCGAATTCTATCGCCACTATGAGTAATGACTAACTTAAACAGTTTGTTACTGCTGGCGAATTAACGCATGGCGGCAGTTCAGTGATGGCACTGAAAACCTATTGCAAAAAGGGCCGTAGTGCAATGTAACGCGTTTTCCATTTACTTGATCTATGGCCAAAGGCTTTGAAGCGAGTTTATAGATTTCGGCAGGTTTACCCTACGAAATCTATAACACCAATCAGCATGGTCGTTTGTTATTCCGTAGAGGCATCGTTCGTCAAGATGCAGCACGGTCGAAATTCATAGTGAAAATGCACTGTGGGGTGACCTCGATTCACCTTAGCCTGTGCCCGATGCGTGTGTATCGTCACCAACGACCTATTGTTCCTATGTGTACGGTAACGGTTCGAATACACAGTCTGCGTTTTATTTGACGCACGCAAGCCACGATTACACTGGCAATGGCGGCGTTCTTTTGTCAATAAATATCTTTGAACAATGCCGAAAAGACTATGTGATGTAGGGGATCTTTTATAGAAACGCTGTTTGTGAATGACGACGATACAAACGATGGCTATGAACGAATCTGGATCTGTTCAACACGATGGTTGTAGATTGATCTAAACTCCCATGTATTATGTCCCATGGCGGCAAAAACCGATAGCTTAGCAATGACTGCCAGCGAGGCAGAATGTGGCACGTTTATCTCGGACGGTTTTAGTCTCTCAGTTGGGAGACTGATTCTGTCTGGTCCAACAGTGCAATGCCGAGAAGTGAAATAGATGGAAGAGAACCCTCATTGGCAGGACTCATTGGCAGGACAAAGCGTGGTCTCGTGTGGAAATTGAATTTCAATTCAATTTCATTGATGACATCAATCCCTTCGCTTTGTTTCCTCCTGTTGCCCTCTTGCTGGAATTTTGGTCTATGGTGTAGATAAATTGAATTGTGGTGTGAAATGCGAGACAATTTTTGTAGCATATAACGTACCCAAGGAGAAAAGAAGCTAAGAAAACAACATCAACGGTAGCAACACAAACCTGATCAGAAATATCTCAGCATTATAAAACTTATTTGATTATGTATGCAATATACATGCAAAGAGCGGAAGCAAAGATTTTTGATACATATTAACCTATCAGGTGTGGTTTAAATCAAATTCTCAATTTTACTACTTCGTAATGAACTTATATATCTATATTAATGTATATACACAAAGACAGCCAAATGTAGAACCTAAGTTGTGTTTATGGTTTATATAGAATTAATATCGTTGACAGTTAATATTCTATAACATAGGAAAAATGCAAAAACAATGCAGTATTATAAACACTGGGACATGTTCACACCTTACAATACACCTTATATTCACCTACAGTGAATGTTGTTCACCCCGAACTCATATTGATATCCGGGTCCTTGAGGGTGAGAAATATTAAGTGAAAAGTACACTAAATAAAAATGTTTCACAAAAACACATCAGACACCCCCCCGCGGGAAATATCCGACAGCGCAATACAGAGCCACGCCATTACCTCAAAACTTCTGCCGGAAGGCAACTTCAACCAGCGAGCGTATTTTGCCGTAGAGAATGAGTTCGACGGTAGTTTGCTCGGTTGGAAACAACCCGGCAGGAATTACGTTACGGTTGGAGCTATGTGAACCTACCGCTAGACCAAATGCAGCTGACACATCGACGGGCCAGCTAGCAAATATCATACCCAGTAGTTTCCTTTCTGTCAGGAAAGCACAACCATCGTCATGGAACAAGCAAGAAAAAGGGAAAGGTTTCCTATTTTCTTTTTTTGCTGCACAAAATCGCTTGTCCGATAAGGCAACCGATATCAGAGTTGCGTGATGTACCTTGTTTTCTATGTATGTGTTGTTTTTTCAGTTATTTCTCCTATTAGCCTGTATACTACGGTTGTTGTTTCGTTGAATCGCAAAGTATAAAGGGGTGTACATTTCCAGGGATTGATTTTTTTGTTGGTTTTGTTTGTTAGAACATATTTGGCCTTTTCCTTCCGCAACCGTTTCTCTCGCTCACCGCGTTGCGATATTGTATGGCAGAATATTCGCTCAGTGGGGGATTGGCTATCCGTCGAGTTTCCCGCCAACTACATTTCACGAATTTGGATCGATTCTCTTTCACACCATGGTCCCGAAACCTAATCAACAGACCATAACGGCATATCTAAACACGTAAGCCAAACCAAACCAGTAACCAAAGAGACGCAACATACCCGGTCTACAGGCAAAAAAGAATGCCCCGCGCTAGCCGTTCAGAATAAGCATAATAATTCAAAACGACAGTCAAAGATGAAACAACATGCGAATTCAATAGCGCACACGAGAGGTCCGGAATGAACACAGCACGCACAACATCGTATCGCGGATAAGGTAAGCGACTAGCCAAATTTCACATGATTCTATCGTTTGTCGACGAACGGAGAATTCGTCCGTTTGTCCCGTAGTTTGTGTGTGTTTTTTTCTTTCTCATTCTACTGTCCCTTTTGCTTCCGCAAGCTTACCCCAAAACACAACCCACTCTCACGAAATGTGAAAACCAGAAATGTTTCCTTTCTGCATCGGTGGTCGTAATGCCAATTTCTGACCAAGCCCCAGTTATACGCCCTTAACCTATGATCATCAACGCAAGGCAACACCAACAGTCGGTTGGATGAGTGTGTGTAGCTCAAAATTCGGAAATTGTATGAGTTTGGCTACGCTGGGGCTATTTAGCTGGCAAAATCCTAATGTGGAAAATAAATAAGAGGGTAATAGGGGATAGGGATAGGGGATGAGCGAGGACGACGGCGGTTCAATGGGGAGCGACAATCGCGCCATCACGAAACTATGCTTAAAAGAGTGCACAGGAAACGTCCCAAGAGTGCATTGTTTAGCCGTATGAAAAGCGCTCTGCGGGAACCAGACTAGCTCTGTTAGGCCACAGCGGGATGATCGTTCTGATCGAGATCTTGCTGGGCCGCTGCTGTTGAATTTTGAAAGGGTGTGCAGTCGGTACCGGAAATACGGCAGATCCGGCCGTTGACACCAGAGGACTCTTTCCGGTTCAGTGATTCGCGCATGGATGTCGTTCCCTATCTTCCTTGAACGCTTTGCTACGCTGGCCAAAGGTGGATTCAATGATTATTACGATGTAAATGTTTTCGTTGCCGGTTCAGCTATCTCGATGCGTTTACACATTGCAAATAAATAATTTTCACCCGGAAGGATGTACGAATACATGAATCATATCATTCGTGTAAGCAAAAGACAATGAGATGTCACAGCGTCTTTCCTCAACCGGACATTTCGCACTGTCTGCTGCTGATGAAAATATGATAGAAGATTACACCTTCCCTATGGAATTGGTTTATCTACACTTCATTCTTGGAGGTAGGATGAGTGCCACCTTTCAAATGGAAAACGGATCAATGGCGCTGTTGGTTATGCAGGATGGGCAGTGTCTTTCATCTCGTAACTTACTGCAACAGAGCATAGCCGAAGCTATGCAATATCTTATTAATTGATTGCACGTGAAAGAATGACGAGTATGTAAATGGTACATACAAACAAAACAAAGCCAAAAAATCAGATCATGCGTCAGGAAAATGGTTCCCATTTCCACTGAACAATAAGTCATACCAGTATTGTTCTGCTCTTTGAAAGCAGTGGAATGTTTGTGGAAGGATTCGGATGGCTTTACAATGCACTACTATATGTGTCTCCATTGCAAGGTACAGCAACGAGAAAGAGGTTGTCAGGTGCGCGTCAACAAACTGTTGGTGATGGAATTGATTTATGACCTTCCTCAGCCCAGTGCGCCTCGTGTTACACACGTTCTGAAAGTAAGTGCATAGTGCGACATCAGTGGAGCAGCTTTGTATGTACACCCGTACCCATCGGTCTGCTATATATTTCAATATAAAAGCTTTTATGCAATTGCAACCAACAATCAAATAGAAATACCAACTGTGGTGTACTGCGGTAGTAACGCGATGTAGGATTTTTTCCGCTAAATGCAATTCCATATTGCGCTTCAATACTTGCGCTTCTTACAAAGAGTACAGTAGAGTAGAGGTGTTTTGGTAAACATAAACGTATACATATATGTACCACAGAATAGGATTTATTTAATTTTTTTTAACTAATCTTGAAAAATTAAACTACCATTACAAAACCCCTGAAGAAAGCGACCGACGGTTTTATGCAGATATTTTTGGATCATTTCCCGAAGATGACCAGCCGGGATTTTGGAAACTCTGCATATCAAGGTTTTGGTTAATTCTTTTCGAACTGTTCTTGTACAACATATCTTATTCCCGAGCAAGAACAAAGGCCAAGGTTATGCTGTGAAAATTGTAACAATCGCAGGACGTGGCGAGGATTCCGCCAAAGCATAAACGAAAAGCTCGAAGATGATATGTCTCCTTCGGGTTGGTTGTTTGTTGTTGTTTCCTTTGTAGCATTCGCTCCCGGGTAGCCCGGTTTGATCTGACTCGTCGTAGCCGTCTCTTCCTGTGAATTGCGTCTGTCTTCCAGTTTCATCGTTGTACCTTCCTCCATTCCATTCGCGCACGCTCCCTAATGTCTAGCAAGAGGAGAGTCATAAATTATGTTCATGTCAAAAATTTCCTTCGGACACAAAAAACCTTCCCATTTGACTACAGTTGCGAAGCGAGTCTGGCTGGTTTGAGAACACCATCAAAAAGAAGAATCGTGCGTGGTTGTATTAGAGTGGGTAGATAGTTATATGGTATTGAAAATGGCTGAAGGATTCGTCATAGGAAGTCTATACTAAAAGACATCACTCAACATACTTAAAAAAGAAAAAAACCACAATTCATTACGCTTCAGTGACCTTCGCTTCAGTATACTTCAAAGAAAACAAGTATTAAACTAGATTATATCGAATTTATCCCTCCATACTCATAGAAAGGCTCACCCGGGAATACGAATATATTTTCCTTGATTTTAACAACCATTTTCTTAGTCAACCTCGTTCCATGGTTCCAGCATGGAAAACGTTGATGGAAAACGAAGAAAATATTTGCACGGAGACCCAATGCTTATGCCTTTGTCATTCACGATTCTTTACGCCTTTGCTTGTCGGTTCTTAGCATGTGCTCATGTTTTCACTCTCGTTTATCTATTTTACGACGTGGTTTTGCATTAACAAATACCAATCTCAACAGAGCACATAATGTATAAAAATTCCATGCAATGCATGTTCTATTTCAAAATTTTATGAATAAACCTTTACCTGCATGCAAAATGCAACGCATATTAAAATTATTTTATTGGTATTAAGGTAGCTCCTGGCATTGTGGAACTTAGATAAGATAATTTTACTTTTAACGAATGTTAACTCAGCCAAGTTAGATTTAAATTTAAAATCGAATTTAAAGTGCAAACTTTATCTTAACTCATCTTTATATTATCTTAACTAAGAGTAATCAGTTAATTTTAGCTATGCGTGCTTATTTTGCTAGAGTAATGCTACTTTTTATTATGACCCTTACTTTTTGGGTTCTTTTGTTTGTTTACGATGTGTAACATACACCAATAAAACTAACGCAAATATATATCAATAATGAGATATAATTTTTGTGTCATAGAAAAAGAATTTAGAAGCATTACCACCTCGCCGGCCGTTCCTTTTGCATAAAAAATATTGTTGCATCGAAGACTTTCAGCTATTAATCTAATAACGATGAACATAGTACTTATATTACAATAGTTATCTATATATGAAATTTGCGCTTAGTATTATATGGATAATAAAAAGAATCAAATTCAAATGTTGTTAAATCTCTTTAAAAAAGCAACATTAAAAACGACGTTCTTTAGTCTAGTGCTTATAGTATTGACCTTTTTCCACTGACAGAAAAGGGTTTTTATTTGTTATTTCTCCCCTGTAATCTCAGTTTCGCACACTAGGTATCCTCTGCTTTAATTCAGTAATTCACATCCGTGTCCGCGGCAACAAAAGTTGGCATTTATCTTAATCAAGGCTTTGGCGAAGCATGAAGACGTTTTCTGTTCATCATTCTAATGGTAATTTGGTGCAGAATAGTTCCTTTTCAATATAAGGAAAAAAACATAGTAGAAAAAAGTTGTGGCAATGCTTAATGCGCACTAAGACAATGAACTTTTAATAATTTTACCAAAGTGTGTATTATAACTACCCGGTCTTTAAAGTAGATCTTTAAAGTGGAAAGTAGATATATTTTATTACAATAAGCATTATACACTTGTAGTATGTAGTGCATTATTTTTATGCAACGTGTAGTTGTAGATGTTTTAATGGTGAATCGATATAACATCATTATGTTTCATAAACTATAAATATAGATTTAATGCAACTGTGAATTTTCCGTTCAAAAATAATTGTCGAGCTTTTCAATTTATGTCAACGTTTACTCTATTCCAGCAAAGTGCATTAGTAATACGCTTGATTAGAATTATATGACTCTTGTTTATTTTATCGTTACGCATGATTCTATTTTCTTCTGAAGACGCAATTACCTTTTTGTTTACATCATTCCGAGGCGATGAAATATAAGGTACTCTTAACTTCACTTCATAGATACAATTAAGATTATTCATCCACGCTGTTTGAAATTGTCGCCTCATTCTTTCGTTGCAATTCACATAAAATGTTTTATCACACAATCCAATTTCACTTGATTTAATTTCTGTCCACTTCATTGTGTATGCAGCTGTTAATTGTTATACGGTCATCGACGAAATGCCACCAGTACTTGCTAAAGTTTAGTACGAGGTTTTTTAGTCACAAAATCATTAAAGAACACTAAAACTTTGATCTGTACTTTATTTCACACACAAAACGAACCACCGCGACCAAAAATAAAGATATAAAATTAATCGAAATGCGCTACCACTGAAAATCATGTAACTTTTACGTTGTTTTAAACTGTTGGTGTTAAACAAACATCGGATGTTAGTGAAAACTGTTTCGGGATGTTGCGATTACCTGCTTGTTAAGTTGAACGCATACCTTTCGAATACATTCCCATTAGCGATAGAATCATGTAGTTTCAAATCAGCAACAAAACATTGAAGCAAATAAAAAAACTAACAAAGGCAGACTCCGTTTGTCAGTAATTGACTATGATCGATAATTACTTGCGGAAAATAAGAACTTTGGTTAATTGACTTTTGAACAAACGAACAATCTAACACATTGGCTCTGAATTATTGAGTAACTCCATTTTAAGTGCTGTTTGTATTTTGTGCGGATATGTGATTTCCGTTGCTACATTTTATGTAATCTACGGAGCATTATCATTGCAAGTTGGATTGGAAAAGATAACTAAAGTTTCTTCATACACGATTAAATCGCGGCTGCCACGATACGATAGTTTAACTAGGACGCACAAGGACACGACTATTTTTGCAGATCGTTTATAAAACATCCGACCACCAAGGCACGACTTTGAAGAATGCTGCTGACAACTAGTAAAAGATGTACAATTTCATACTAGGTCCCACCGAGGATAACCTACAACCATGAAGCTTATGGGAGCGAACGAATCGTCTCTCGCACAGATTCTGCAGCTCAAAACTTTCTGCACACTCTCTGTACTCGCAGAGTTCGCAAAGGATGCTGTCTGTAACACATATAGCCAGACGGTTGCATAGTCGAAGGTGAGTTCGGTTCCGTTCTGGTTGAATACAGCGAAAGTAATGGCAAATTGAACATTACATTTAAGCGCTCTTACAACAGTTATTTTCGAAGTAAAAAAACTCATATATTATAAAAAGATTAGTGCCCTCGGGGGTATTGGTGATTTGACTGTTTAGTTGCTTATTTGACGATCTGTAATGCTTTGCAATAGGAAGGAACAGGTATTCTTGATAAAAAATGTGCAAGCTGATAACACGATTAATTGATATCAGCAGAAGTTCAACAACGAGTTCCATTTCATTGTGTTATGTGTTGGCTGCTATGTCTCGTGGAGTATTTAGACCGATTCGGAACTTTTTCAAACCGCTTTTATTTACCTTTTGGTTGTCGAGAACGGAAGTTTGAAAGAGAGAACAACAATAACAAACCATAAATCGTTAGTCTGGTTACGATTGTACTCAATTTTTACCACATTCTCTTGCACTCTGAACGCTGTTCGCTCTGAAAACATTCCTCCCTACATACGCTCAGCATCTTTTTCTCCGTAACTGGAGTAGGCAATGTAATGTAAGCGTAGGAGAAAGAATCTACGATGGCTGAGGTTCGTCATACATAGTATTCGTATCACAGCTAGTACTACGACATCTGAGATAGATCCTTTGGCTCGGGAAAGGAGTTGGTGTAAAAAACTAACTTCCACGAGGAGCGTTGCGCATTCTCGTGGTTCTCTTTCACCCTACCGAAAGTGAGAAGAGGACTTCAGAAATGGTTCTCAATCAGGCATTTTTGGCCATATTTTCTTTGCGTATTATCAGAGAAATTCGGAGGTTGTAAATTAATAACCTTGCGTCTGGAAAGGATACATGGCGAATGGTGTTGTATTAGCTTGCTGACAACTAGCGATAATGATTGTAGTTTTGCAGAAGGAAAATTATTCTGCAACTCGTACAGATACCGACAGCAACGAGGACATTGAATACAAATTCATCAAAATTCTGCGGGATGTAGCGTGGTTTGACAGGTTTTTTGCTTAATTGTTCATTTATCGTTAGCACACAACGACATTCCCATGATGCTTAAACGTATTATTTTCATTTTCGACGCAACGTCGTTTCGAACTTTTCCAAATCTTCTAACACTTCTCCACGAAGATATTTGGTCGTCTCATACACAGAAAACCCATCGCATTTCTGACCAACCTAGCTGTGAACAAGAGCGTCATTCCCTGTATTTCCTCTAGCAGCATTTCCCCGTATTTCCGGCGGGCCTGTTCTTGTTGCTCAGTATTACATTCACTTCACCCAAACCAGCAAACGCCACCTTCAGTATTGAATGCCATAAATCATCTCTTCAACGTCCTATGCTTTTAACGGTATTGCAAGTGGTTGTAAACAGAGAAGATTATTCGAAGTATGCGTATCTATGCTCCGAGTAGTTGGAAGTGCGAGTGTATGAGTACAATAGAAAATTTTCCTTTACGTTGTTGGATATTCGGTAAGGTTCTTTGCTTACTTCAAACTCTAGGTAATACATGGTGCTTTCCTGATGCGCTTCCTTCAATCGAAATATAGGACTTTTCATGAAAAATTGATAATAAGAATCAGTTTAAGTTTTAAGTTTTAAATTAAAAATCAAATATTTTGACTTACTTGTTAATGCCTTGGCGTTGTGAAGTGTTGAATTACAAAAAAAAACTGTCCTGTTGGTAATTATGCATGTTACTTTAAGCATTTTAAACCACTTCAGATCGATCTCTAAGCTCTTGAAGCCAAATATACTTCACAACGTTTACACGTTCACTAAAGATGCTATTCAAACATGATATGATGCATTGAATTCTATCGTTAAGAGCGTATTCAGTCGAGAATGCATTATTCATTGGTTAAATGTTCGAATAGCATACGCGAGAAACAAACCAACCAAACATGCGCCATGTCCACCCAAGTCTTCCGATCGTCCGAGGCATGGGATCTTCTCGGCGTCGTTATTTTATTCATTGATGGCAGGAATCCTATTCCTTCCATTGCAATCACTCACCAATACAACGTCCAATTCGATATCCCGATGTCGTACAATGCATCTGACAATTGTAGAATTGTTCAATCAATTCCATCGTTGAGCGACATTTATTGGAGTACGGCCGATGACACAAGATCCTGATCGCGACATCCCGATAAGGAGCTGTAAAGGAAAAAAGCGACCACGAAGACCATCGCAGACTACCTGTACGTACAACAGCAAGTAATTCGCTACACGGGTTGTCTCGTGTCGTCGGGAAGTTGGTCGAAGCAAAGTAATGTCTGTATCACGGTTGTTTATGGCAATTTGATTCTGCGATTCAGTACGAACAATCCAGGTCGAGACTTGATACAACCGTGTTTTTAACCAATGTACGAGTGTTTGTGTTTGCTATTTTTTTGTCTACAGTTGCCGCAACTTTGGCGTGTCGATCATCTTCAATTGAGCAAGAAAAAAATATCCATTTAATTAACCGAAACTACGCATCCTCCCCAAACCCAGCAAGACAAGTAGGATTCGACAAAAAGGAGCCAATGCCTTTCTTAGCACCATGTACGTCAATACAAGAGCAGCCAAAACTGACAGTTCGACATAACAATTTGGTACTGGCGCATGGGCTAAACTGGTGCACTGGATGATTTAGAATATTTGAATGCATAAACTTATATGGTTTATCTTTTTTTCAAACCTAAATGCATTCTTTATGAATAAAAAAACATGATGGCACGCGTAAGAAAAGAAAATTCTGCTAGAATTGTTGTGTGAATTTTCTCCATGCGTGAAAGCAGGATTCGTTGAAGTAGATAAATTCTTAGGTTACTATAACTACTATATAGAAAATAAAAATAATGTGTTGCGTATCACAAGTTTTCCTTAGCTGTTCTCCACAGTTCGTATGAGGGTTGACCCAGAAATCCTTTGAGTCTTCTTTGCGGCAGTGCGGGATATGCAATGGCTCGTTTCAAGAAACAGGAAAACTTTTGAACAGGCTTAGCTGTGAACATGCTTGACAGGTTGAACGGCGAAACTTGTAGTATACTCGTTAAATTTGATTTTAAAGTAACCAAAAAGGCTTAAGAAAAGGCGTTTGAGATCTTTGTTTAATGCTTTTCAAGGATCTCCTACCGAAAGAGCTGTTATATTTTTTCGACTTGAATCAAACATTATTTGAATTCCAAAATTGTATCAAGTAGTGATCAATTCCCTGCACAATATTTCTTTTACAATAATTATTTTAATACTGCACTGTACATGTAATTAACTAACCTCCTGTTTTATAATTATTGATGAGATGAGATTGATGTTTTTGAAGTTTGATAGTTCAATTGAGCAAAAAAAGAGCTGTGATCTATTTTCTATATCAGTACAACAATTGTAAAATAAACATTATATAGTAATTCTTACAAACAAATATATTGTGGAAATATTGTGGTGTAATTGAAACGCATTGAAACATTATGTAAAGGGACATCAAATAAATCCTTTTTTTAATTTTAGTGACCCTTTTGAATTCAACTAACACCAGGAAGTTAATATGATTATTTTTGCGAGCAATTTCTTTTACTATTTATAATTTCTTTTCTTAGATGACTTGTGTGCGCATGTTTGTGGATTTGAATATTTTAGTCCGAAAAAAGACAGGAAAAAAAGAATCCTCCGTCGAGGATTCTAAAATTACTGTGAGCTCAGTATGTACCCAAGATTGAAAATTCTATTTTACTCGTTCCCTTTTGTGATGTCATTCCCGATAAGTGACAGTGTGAACAGCAGGTGACATTTGTCGTAAACGTTGAATTTGATTCTTTTCCGACCATCGCCTTGAAACGAACAACTTATGTGTCTAATATAGTACTAAAATTGTATTTTACGTTGAAAAACTAACTTTTTTGTAATCGTAATTACCTATTGTCTATAGAACGTTGACACATTGAAACAAAATTGTATCGCAACTTATCACAATACTCAAAATGATTTCGAATCCCTGTAAGTTACTGAAAACTGATCAGTGCACGTTCCATGGGTTTTTAATTATAAGTTCGCTTTAATTGTTTTCATTCCAGATTTCTCTCTTTTCCGTGCCCTTTATATCGGTAACTGATAGCATTGATTCAACGATCGATCATATTATCATTACAACTTAAAGTGACGAGTAAAAAAGAAAACGAAATAGTTTAAAATTCCATTCACAGCTCGTAAATCACGAGTTAGACCGCTATGGCTGTTGATTTTGCTGTGCGCTATCCACGAGAGAGTGAGAGTCTCACCCACAGAATTGAAGAATGCCAGGAAACTGGGGTGGCAATCTGGTGACCGAACAAACCAGACACAAAATACAAAACGAACTTTTCCAAGACATTCATAAGGTAAACAAGAGGCAGTCTCATTTCATGGATTTTCTTGCATAATGTCCTTGGCGGTACGGTCCCATCTTCGAAAACCATTTCACCATGGTCTAAACAAAAACACGAAATGGCATTGAAACGGAGCATTTCTTGTTTAGTGGAAAAACAAAACGGTTCGTCTTGCAGATTCTTGTTTCTTATAGCGAGCTTTGCATTTGCAGAACGAATCTCCTATCGAATGCACGGATAAGTTTGACGCTTATTCAAATCAAATTTGCATTTCTTCCTTATCCATCGCAACACCTCACCATAGAATCCAGCTTTCCTTGACGAGCACGATGAAGGCTATAAATTTTCTTGGAAACTCTCTACTCGTGTCTGCTTTCCCTCCTTTATAGATAGATTTATGTATATTTATCATTAAAACTCAATGAACAAATTAATTCCACACATTTTCTTATTCATTCATCATTCGGCGGTTTTACTCGTATGCACACGGCAAAAGGAAGGAACGATCAAATATTTCCTCTTCGCTTTGCCCTTGATACATTTTCCTGATGAATATATGTTTATTTTTTCATATGCATGCAGTTATAAGATATCGTTTTTATTCAACTTCAATTCTTAGGCCACACTCTAAGCAGCAAGCCGATTGTGCCATGTGTTCGTTGATTGTTCTCTTGTGGATGGTGAGTAATTCCCGGTATCTTGAGTTTCGCTTTCATCCTGTCTTTCTTTTGCAATTTAATTCAGCGAAAAGCTTCGGGAAAAAAGACAACAAAGTTCGTTTTCCAGAACAAACGTTTGTTCATGATCAGCTTTCCGTGGTTCGGCTGTTGAATCCAGAATCTGTGTCGGCATTTTATTTGACACAGTGCATATATGCATTCGACTGTAACGATATGAAAGACAAAGCAAAACGAAGAACACTATTCATGAAGGCAAAACAGCAAGACGCACCAAGAAGGTAAAACAACATTTTTAACAATTTAAAATCATTAATAATGTTGTTATGTTAATTTTATTGCATTTTTATCTCGCTTATGGCTTAACACTACTTATGCTTCGAATGCTTCTTGTAGGAGCGCTGCTGCATAGACAAGTAAGGCAAAAGAAAGGAATTAATATTTTCTCACCAACCTTAACAAGCATGTGACACATATGCACTTTATTTGTAGGAGGACAAATGTTTTACTACTAAAACTACCGGGTTAAAATTATATAGACATATTCGGAATAGATATATCACGAACTGATTTTATGTTCAAATTACTCATGCGCTACAATTTGTAAACAGTATGAATGATACGTATTATCGTAATTATGATTCTCCTATGCAACAACTAAGAATGTTTAAAACATGACTAATTGAGCACTTGCACCAGCTGTCTTAGTATTGCAGGCGATAAGTTGTTTGCATGCTTCAGTTGCAAGTGCATTTTGATAGCAATAATTAATTCATGGAAATGTCAAGCCGCTATCGCGTAATTAGCGTTAATTTGCAGAAATTAAACCAGCATAAACACTATGATAGCTGTTCATCATCTTCATGCATGAAACTGAATAGAAAATCTCACTCAAATGAACGGATCGAACGTTCCGAGTAAGACATTTGCTATAGTACATGGGAACTGTAGTGTTGGTGGCAAATATGATAATTTTCCTACAGGGACTGACTGTTCTACGCCCAGAACACCCTGATTAGAACGACTTTAACCCTGTAAAATGAAATTAAAGATATCTTTCCTAGGGTCACTTCAGCTCATCACTAATTCATAATCGCACACGGGATGCAGCACGAAGAATCTGTGTGGAGCGCAGAGCACAATTTAACTTCAAAATACCGACGGGATTTTCGGTTTACCGTTTTTCATGCCCATTATTGTAGTCACACCAAGCCACAGGTCGTTCATTTTGGTTCCTCTTCATTTATCGACAGTCTGGAGTCACAGTCTGGAGTTACATTTATGTTGGGGCTAATAGTCTCTTATGAAAACGAAAGCATGAAAGGGAATGTTTTGTCTCTGTTCATGGCGCAAGGCCATCTTAAAAGAACATTAATCAAAAATGTGCTCTCTTAAGTAACATTCATCGACTTGTATGTTAGACTTGATAATGTTTTAATAGTTTTTCTGTAAAATTCTAATTATAAGGCACTTTATTCTTCAAATTTTATTTGTAAAGTAAAGGTTCTTGTGGCATTTTTGTGTTAACAGTTAGCTATTAACCAAGAACTACTAGTTTTGATAAAAACAAGCAAATGGTTTTACAGCAGTAGAAAGAATAAGAGCTTCATTGGCTGGTATTTTATGGTAACTAATATCCTAGCCTACTGGTGAGAATTAAAAGATGTTTGCTTTTCTAAACAAAAACGCAAGAAACGAAATAATTGCACATCGGAATAATTAGTTCTTATGCAACCATCATTAGAGAAATAAACATTGTATCTAGTGTTATTTGAAAATAGCTTGCTAGCTATCTGAAACATAAGCGTTTACATTTCAACTGCATTGCCTAGAATAGAAAAGACCAAACGCTTTCGTTTTCACTCAAATACGCTTGCGTGCACGAGAGAAAAGGTATGTTCGGAGATAGAATTTTACATTTGTGTGTGAGCATTTTTATCAGGAGCGGCCATTATTCATTTCCAATTCACTGTCAACGCCAACCCAGATGGCTATCGATTACCGTCGGCATGTTAGCTTTCTGCAACTTGTATATTAAGATGTTTTGTGTTTTACACTGTTTCAAAGTTTTACTAGAGAAATATCGTTAGAAGGTTTTAAAAGAAATGGTAAATGGTGCGAATTTCTTGCATCGGATTTGTAACATGTTTTTAATTTCTTTGTTCATGTTGAATAAAAGGAATGAATGAATAAAACACCATTTGATAGTTTTTAGACACACATAACATATGTGATAACCAGTAAATTAACTGCACATTCTCTGCAATGCGCTGAATTGCTTCATTTGATACGCGTGTTATCTTTATGTGAATGTAACAGGTGGTCGTTGTTGATTGTTGTTTTAAATTGTTGTTGAACGGATTACGCTCTGTATTGTTGATTGCAATACAGTTTGAACCTATTAAATTTTATGTAAACCTGAACAAACTGTCTAATTGTGTTTTAAAAGTGATCCATTTTTGAAAAAAAATTCAACACGTTAGTGGTTGGTAACGGCAAACAATACACGGAAGAGATTTTTTATACAAGTAATTTGGAATTCTAGTTCGTATATGCGTAGCATTAAGCAACAACTCAGTTATATTTTATTTTGGTTTCTTCTTATCGCCTGAAAAACATTGTAGGTCAATCGATTCAACATGACTGAATTGTTACCAGCCAAGGATAAGGACATAAACCCCTATCATTTATGATATAAACTCAGATTGAATGTATGAATTATAATAGTTATTTTGTAATATTGTAAAAACTATTAGTATTAAATATTCCAAACAAACCTGCATTCACAGCCCTTATACAGTTTATATAATCTCTCATTAATAACGATGGTACGAACGCAAACTTAAATGCAAAATACTGCATACTCGTATGTTTATTATATCTTCTATTAACAATCTACATGATGCTTTGAAAGTAATTCGAGATACACGGTACGTTCCCATATTAGTACCAAAACTGAACAATGATTTGATACTTATATTTTTGGTAAAACAACAATAGTTTTAGCTGATAGGAGCAAATTCAACATGTTACACTTACCTATATTTATAGACGTTAGGTGAATTGTTTTCTTTGGTTTGTTTGTTGTACGTGTAATGAAGCAGTCTATCTGAAAATAGTAATAAAAATCCGAATTTGTTTTAGTTAAACGCATTGTAGTTAACGGTATTTCGAAAGCCTGCTTTACAGTCTTTTCCCGAGCTTCGCGAATAATGCCAGCCTGAAAAATTCGTGTAACTTGAATTCCCTTAATAATATCGTTTTTATTTAGTTTTCAGGGATCGAATTTTTCTCGTCACATTATGAAGCACAATAATAATTGGAAATTTAATTTTGATTTCTACTATGAAATTAAATTTTTATCATCATTAATGTTAATATTATTAAAATGTAACGTAGTTTGGGAATAATAATGCTTTGACAGATAAAAAATTCAAATTCACCTACAAAACTACACGAATTGTCAAAATTTGGTGATTCGCGTATCTCGAATTCGCATAACTCAAGTGTCGCGTAACTCGGGGAAAGACTGTATCTCCAAAAGAATAATTGCCGAATGCTCCTATAATTTCAAAAACTAAAATTATTGCGTGCTATCTAAAGAGATGCAAAGCACATTGCATACAACCAGGCTGAGTCCGGTCCACTTGCACAGCTTCTTGGGAGTAAAACAGAATATTGCATACTTTTATAGCGCAAAGCCCAACAGGTGGCGCTACACCTTTATAGCATCATACACGTTCGTTCATTCTGCTTGGTAGCATTGTCTATTTTTTTTATTTATTTTAGAACGGCTAGGCCGTATTGCTAGCATCGTCTATTGTGACCATATATTGGACCGGTTTTATAATACCATATATTGGATATCTCATTTAAATTGGACTTCATTTATGTACTAAACCACAATTTCCCCAGTTTTGTACAGCGTATAAAACTATCGCTGAGAAGAATAAAATATCAATTGGTTATGGAAAATTTACTGCAAAAATCAAAAAACAAAATCAAAAATATATTTTAAAGCAAACATTTGTTATTTTTTCTTGGTGTAACGATCAAACGGCGCACAGGTTAATATCATAAAAGTTTCAGACACAGGTGGATTCGTCGTAAATTGATACTGGTCCAATCGTATGAAATCAACTATCAACCACTCCGCTGTCAACTACTACAGCAGGTCTTTTTAAAACATATATACAAACTTGGTATATTTGATGAATGAAACGCTTGTAATAGTGGCTATTTTTTAGCGTGGCTATTTCATATATTAATATAGTTATTTATTAATATGATAGTACTAGAGAAAATACTACAGTTTTCATAACGTAACGTAAGTTAAATGTGATTTTTTTCAATGTGGCGGTTTTTAAATCTTAATTTTTGAGAAATGTTTATAAAGCCAAGCCTGCAAGAGTTATTAGAGAAGGAATTTAATTTAAGATATTAGGATTTATGCAGGAATACAAAGTAAATGAATTTCAACAGAGGTAAGCTAGTGGTAGAATATAATTTGGGTGGCGTTATCTTTCTTCCTCAGTGTTTAAATGAAGTTATCATAATCATAATTTTACACATATAGTATCATATTAGTAAAATTCTCTTTGTAAGACAGAAGTCCGGTGAGTCCGGTGAAGTAAGGTGAATAGGAACGCAGGTATAGTTTTTTTAGATTCAGCCAATATTTTGCATTCCGTTATGAACTGACTACAGTAGCATTAAGAATTTGAATTTGAAACAACAACGAGCAAATTTGTTTGTATTTTTTACAGATATGTTACAATGGGTCTCCGATCTTTTATGTAGTTTTTGATATTAGATCAAATGATAGAAGAAAATTTGAAATCTGCTTACTAATATCGTACAATTTGCGCAATGCGTAAAGTTTATGGTCATTACTTTTAAATAGAATGACTAAAAACATAGATATCAAGACCAACATTCCACCCATGAAGGTTTGCATGTACCTTGCAAACCTAATGTCAAAAAATAACATTATTGCGTGCTATCTAAAGAGATGAAAATCAATTGCTTTCGAAAACTCATAATCATTAGACTTAATTTAATATTAGTTGTGAGATTGTTTGTTTACTGTTTGTGTTTGGCCCAATTGATTGAAATCATATTTCTTCGGACATTTAAAAACTACACGATGCAGAAACCATTGCAAAACGTGATTTATTCACGTAGCTGGTTGTCATAAAAAACCAGCGTCGATAGCGATAATATCTACCGCCATTATCACCTATTATTTTAAATTCGGCATCGGGTGCATTGCATTGTTTTGCAAATACGGACAATCGCTCAGGATAAACGTTTCATCCTTCGTTTCGTTCGGATTCAAGAGTCATGCGGCATCTGTGAGCCTTATTACTCGTTTGGCTGGTTATGGAGCTATTACACAATTGATCGCGTGATCGCTTTAGTACCTATTGTGGGAAATCTTTGGCAAAACCATCTGGTATTCAATGATACGATCAAACTCTTCACGGCTAGCAATGGTGTGAAATTTCGAACAACATTCGAATTATTCGTTCACAATTAAATGATACCTCACATCCTATTGAAGCACATACCACGGAATGCAAATCATAACCATTTTGATGTATAGCGGGAAAAGTGGAGTGCAAAAGTTTTGCTTCAAATATTCTTTTTAGAGTTGTTATTATAGTGGTCAATGAAAATTGATTAGGATGTGCAATGAAAACCTTTTTCGCCTCTGAAATGGATGCTTGTACCGATCTGTGAAGTTGAAACTGTATAGTAACACTCCATAAGATTATCTCGATTGCGCAGAGAATGTAGGAGAAAAGATTTTAAACAAAGGGATACCTCACCGCCAATGGGCTCGTTCTATTGCGATACTGAATGGAAGGCATATGATAGGAGCCGGCAAGCGGTCGTAAGTTCGACGACTGAGATTCGACAAGATCCCGCGGTGTGGCCGTTTGAAAATTCGATTGTTTTTTCCTTTGCCGTTGATTTGCCTTACATGAGCCTTGCAGCACTGTTGCAGTGATTGTAAGGGATTCCCAATTCTGTGAAAACGCGCAACGCTTTTGTGTTGTCGTTTTGATCGTATACATGTGTCATTTTTTCTATATCATCCGTTAACCAGCCAATTCTTATTTTGTGTGTTGTTGGTTTACCTTTACGACTAAAGGGTTTGCATACGCGACGATTTAGGAAGTGAGCTGGTTAGTTCTCATTTGAACGAGCTGCCCAGAATGTTCATAGTGTTTTATTCGGACACCTTCCGGGCGTTTAATTCACGTGACATGTATCATCACAAATGAGCATATGTTTGGGCACTGTCGTTTGGCCAAGTGGTGGGACAATCGTCTGTTTTTTTTTAAATAATTCCATTTGTATTGTTTACTGTAAAATAATGTTTCTTTAGCTAATAAACCGTTTGTTGGTTGAGCGCTTGGGCATACATTTCAATCTCTGTGTTGGAAGATTGCTACACAATTGTAAGAAATCGTACACAATCGTTCTAAAAGATTTCATTGTATGTAATAAATCATTAATTGCAATTATGATAATAATAATAAACATTAATAAAAGAAAATAAATAATTAAAACACATAATATAATTATGACAATTATGATTAAGGATAATTAACAGCTGTGAGACGCAAAGTATTCGAACATTTCGATTTTTTTCAGGAAAAAACAACTTTCCATCGTTCGAAATCAAGTTGACTGTCATTTGAACAAAGTTACAGCAAACAGCAATATTGTGCACTTCATTTTTACTTTATTCTGTTATATGTTATTAGGCCGAAGAAATCTTGCAATTACTGTTTTTGAAAACATTTCCTGGCATTTATTATCCTTAAAATACAATAGATGCCGCTTCTGTATAACAAATTTCGTCAATCACACGGTAACGGCTAAAGCTAAGGATATCTCGGAAAGCTCAGGACATACATTATAGCAAACTAAGGATACTTCAGAGAAGCTTTTCTTGTCAGGTATAATATACCATGATAATGGTTTAAAAATAAAGATATTAAATAACTATATTTTTCATCCATGAAGGAAAACTCGTTTTATTTAATTTATGCTGGTGATCAAACAAAAATGGACCCGAGGAAAAACCAAAAGTATGTGCAACATTTTTTTATGGCATAGAGTAAAGTTCACATGTGCTCGGTTAAGCTCAGCCCAGAGCAATTTTTGCGTATAGCTCTTTTTCGATAAAATGATATTGCTCTCGTCATAAAATAGTACAGTTGCGCATACACGTTTTAAAAAATATATTGTGCTTTTCTTCGAAATCTCTATCCTAACATTGCATTCTTCACTATCTCCATTTGTTGTACTGTTTCCTCTAACGATAAGCAACGATATGATTGATCCTAACGATAGCATGTAAAATCCTAGATAAGAGTCAATGTGCTAAGACTCATTGGAAAACACATTTAAAGCACACGAACAGTTAGATAAACCACTAAGGACCAGCTGGTAACGTACCAGGGAAGACAGTAAAACGTCTGGTATCACCTCGTTTCAAGCGGGGCACAATTTTCACATATTAAATCATGGTATAAATTATAACATCCTCCGCCATAGTCACTGACATTCATTCTTCATTCTGCTTTATGTGACCTTTCCTGCTTTAATCAGCGGATGTGCGCTAGTGTGTGTTCATCTACATGGAAGATGAATGATGAATGTGTTCGTTGGCGCAACAGTGTGTGTGAAACTTTCCTTCGGAATGGCGGCGGAAAATTTCGAGAAAACCATAATGCTTCATTCATTGGCCCGAACTAATACTACAACGTTTCTAACTATTTCTAATGAGCAAAAGTATAGGAGTGTATGTGCATTCAGAAAGAGAAAATAAATTTGAAGCGCAACTGCTTCTTCTTTCTTTCTTGGCACAGCATCACGTTGAAATTTGTCAAATGGGAGGAGGTTGAATATGTAGTACAGCTGTGTAATTTATTGCATCAAAAATAAATCATTCGCCAGCACTGTTACTGGAACCACAAAAGGATAGTATTATTCAAATCTACGTTTTTTAAACCTTGCAATAGGCTCAACCCTGTAAATGGAACTTCACCTCTATTGAAGTTTATTTTTTGTCACATTCAGTGAACTAGTGGTCGGAATATGTTTGCTCTATTTGTACTATATTTCTTTTATTCACTAGACATGGGATTAACTTGAGCAAGAACACATGAGACTACCATGTTGAATTCAGGTTGCAGTTTAAAACTGAAACTAAATAGGATTCGTGTTTAAAGCTAGCTTAAAAATTAATCGTTATTTTTGTTAGGCTTTATTAATTAGTCTGAAATGAAGCAATGCATGAAGGAGGACAGTAGGATCCATGGTTGAATGAAAAATCTGAAAATAACGTTATTAATTTACCCTTATTCATTTTTCATTATTAGTTTATTATTCATTTTAGTGCAGTTTGTTTTCCAAAGTTTTCGTGTAGTTACAAAATATGTATACTTTTATATCGAAATATGCAATCACTTAAGAAACCTTTTGTATTTTATAGCTTTGTAGAACTTGTCCGAGCACACTCGTAGTAAAATTGCCTTCAAACTAATTTATATTACCTGCAGACCCAGAATTACGAACGTGTCTGTAGTACAACTTTCCAAGTGTTTCATTTTGTTCTTACAAAATGCTTTGTAAAAATGCTAATAGATCTTTACGCATTACATCGTTTGGCTAAAACAATCTTCAGTCAACGGACATGAAATTTTGTAGACCATTTTGTCAATTTATTTTCAATTTTTTTTCGAAATTTTCTTTTTATAATTTTTTTTATCTTCAAAAGTTTCTTTAAATTCTAGTACATTTAGAACCAGAACTTTATTTTACAGTTCTTTATTTGTATTTTCTTGGAAAAGCAAATTATTGAAATTTATAAACCATAGTGTTTTACTCGAATTTTGGCAGATACAAAAAAACATCTGACCCACAAAGAAATACAGGACCACCGGTACCAAAAACCACTAATAATTTCATTAAACTAAAAACATTCTTTCGGTAAGCACAGCTTACAAATAATTAGTATTATTGTGTGTGAAATTTCATGCGCTCGGGTGTAGTAGGATAGTAGTTGGAATAAAACATTTCCTGTAAACAACACGGACGACTTTGTTGTTTTTCTGTGGAACTATTATTAATTTTTAACACGTAAAACATTTGTCTTATGTCATCTTTACCCACTTTGACTAAATCAGTTGTAAAACTGTGACATAATTTAGTCGTATGTGAATAAACAGTTTCACCTAGAAAGGATGCAGTGTAGTCATGATATGATATGCATCTACTCTATCGAATCTTCTTTGGTTTCAGTTTAGCATTTAGTTTAAATGTATTTTATCGCTACGTGGTTGGAATTTGGTGATTTGAAAAATTTTGATATAGTTGTGGTCTTGGCTTTCATTAATAAACATTTACAAAGTTAAATTTCACGAAAACTATTTCCAAGGTCTCAGTTGATCTGACCTGACCGTTCATCACAAACCGTGATGTATGAGACATTCAATGTTTCAAAGAAATTAGTGCGTCATTCGTAAAATATATGAAATGATACTTGAAATAAAAAGGTAATACTAGGACTAGGTAATGTTTAACGCACGAAAGTTTTCTTGATGTATTTTTATTTCAAATATGAAAATGTCAATTCATCTCATTCATTCTTTTGGTGCAAGTGGTGGCCGCGCCACGAAATAAAATAAAGTCTAATAAACAGGTTATGGTTAACACGACCTGGTAGATAGTTTATTAAACATTACCTAGTTAAACTTCAATCTTTAAAAAATAAATCAATTAGTTTTGATGTTTTGTTTTATTCATAAGGACTAGCCTGTTTGCTATTTTTTCCGATTTATTAGACTACAACTGATTGCAGTGCATGTAGGATCATATCCCGAGAAAAGTGGATAATGAATATACGGAGAAATAAGCGTGAATCGAATATCAGAATAAATAGAATTTATTTGACATTTGGTCAAATCTTACCAAAACGATTTTTGATAATAACCAATTGTCACTTTCGAACATATTTGAAGTTTGACTATTGAGAAATCCACATACAAAACTCAACGAACAGCCATTTTTATATCAATGCACATATCTCGAATCCATGTAAATAGGAAAAAATATTGTACTACAGTATACTAGTGGGTTCTAACCCCAGGAATCACAGCTGTGCCAAGTCCAGCAACCCGAAATTCTCTCAAAATTCTTGAGTGTAAAGTGAATTTTAAATAATTAAGATTATGAGTAATGACCATTCATTCCATGGGAATTAAAATATGTAAAACTTTAAAAAAATGCAGAGTTCCTTGCCATATTCTTTGGGTTAAAAATAAAAACCAAGCTTATTCTTGGATATAGTAAGTGGAATCTGCATTTATAAGTATGGACCATAGTTTAATTTTAATACAGGAGAAGAAGAAACATAGTTGGATGTATAAAGAATGGAAAATTTTACCCAACACGCCACGTCAAACAAAACAAGATAGAGGAATAAGAAAAATAAATAAGATTTTCCTTTACACTAACATTTCGTATGGGGCAGTGACTCAAATGAGTTGAAGAAACTTTTACATCCGGTTCCTTTCTTCATTTGATGTCTATTCGCATGGCAAGAGAGAGTGAGAGCCAAATTAGAGCCAAAACCTAAAACACGTGTGACGTCGTTGTGCTCCCGTAAATGAAATTTATATTGATTTATTCGACACCGGTGGGTAACACGCTCTATGTTGTAGAATGCAATTCCTACCCGTACGTACTGCTATAACTTTGGCCACTGCATAGTTCAGGTGTTCAATGTTACGCATGGCAGCTGGGACAAGCAAAAAGCACATGAGTATGCAGAGTTTGCTACTATTCCAGAAGTTTCCTACACGAAGAGAAGCTGAGCATTGATTGAGATTTTTAATATCGTACGCTATATCTGGTAGAAGCAAACCCTTTTCCGAACTTTCGGATTCAACTTGGGTACCACCGTCACTGCATGTGCAACATGGAAATGAAACGCTTTAAAAGTCATTAATTTTGGCTTCTCCCATAGCAGTTCGGACGGACTAGTTCGTCGGCATGCGTTATCCAGTAGTATAATTTCTCTCTACAGTGAAATCATTATTTGGAAGATCGTACATGAATTGGTCCCAAAAAACGGAGCAACATACCGTGTGCCCATCGTAAAATAGCTACACACACATATACAGCCACATATTCACATGTATGCATGCGGTGGAACGAGTAAGTATTACCTATCTGAGTACACGGGCGTATGTGCTTGTACATTTCGGGAAATATACAAACTTTGTAAGCCAGGACAACCTGGACGAGAGTGATGGTACAGTAACGCCAGAACATCTAGCATGCGATGATGAGAAATGGGAAATAAGAAGCCTGTAGGCTAGGTGGGTTGGAATACACATAAATTATTCCGCCATCAGATGCACATATACACCCTGAAATACTCGTAGGGTCATCGAACAGTGCAACTAAAACATGGTGATGCTATTCGACTGTTCTGCACTCGAAACAAAGAGATTGCATGCTTTAGAGTTTGTTAAGCGACAATATTATGGAACCTGTTAAAACCAAAATATAGGCCTGTGTATACTTGTTTATATTTATAAGTAACAGGTATATCGAATTGATTGCATATGTGTACAATGTATGATTTCTTCAAATTAGGAAAGTAAAGGATTATTAGGAAAGCAAATCAGCAATTTAACTCAATATGCCTTACACTTTTAGCATTAAAAGCTCAGCGGGTTTTGTCATGATTTTATTCACCCACAGATACTCAGTACGGGAGAACGACCCGGTTGAGATTTGGTAATGGTTCTGCTGCCATTTTGATCAGTTTGATCAGTGAATCAGTTTTAACGTCATCAAATAGATAAATGTATGCTTTGACTCACTTGCATGAGTTTGCAATGAAGTATGTTAAAAATTCATGTGTTCGGAAACAGAGAGAGAATTACAGAATAATAATATTTTTTAAAATCGTACGAGTATTGTTTTTAAATTATGGTTTGCAAATTGTTATTAAAAACATAAATTGTAAACACAATCATTTTATTTAATTGACTTGCTTGAATTGTTTGCAAAGCTAGCATCATTGGATTTTATCATTATTATAATGAAATTATAGTACTTTATGAAAGATCCCACCACATCAAGATGCCGGTAAACATATGCTTGCGAGTGTAGCACCTACGTAATTAGGTCTCCGTGCATGGCACAAGATTGACGTTACCCGTGTTTTGTGATCTCTGGTACGATTATTCTACGCACTATAAAGTGCATGTGTAACGTTGACCTGCAGTTAATTAAAATTTTCCTCATACTTACGAGCGTGATCGAACCGAATTTTTCCTCATCTTCAAATGTTACCCCAAGTCTATTCTTGCTTTTGGCGACCTATCTCTACGTTTCATTTCTACGTCCTTTTGCTCTTCTTACCATCTCGATAACGGATGTTGGGCAGTGTACTGTCAGATCTGCACCTGTTATTCTTAAATTAAACTTGAAAAAGCAAACGTAAACGTGCTGCCAGCGATCAGACAAATTTGTCTTCAAAGCAAATTGAGCAGCTAGAGTCGCAGCAAGCATTAGATTCCTTTAATCTTAATTTCCACGAAGCATAGCATAGCATCTCCATCGAAATGGGTTTGCAAATTTCGCACTACCCTTTAAACATAATTTTATTACGGAAGCAGTTTTTGATAGCTTTTCCGTTTTCTGAAAAACTTTTCGCCCAACCTTGTTCATCTGTGCGTAAGGTCATTTTTTATTACATCTAATTAAGGAGGGGTCTCATAATACCTCATAAAGTATATCCCGAAACGTGTTTCAATTTATACCTGTAGCAACACAGTAGCTTTTGCTTCTACAATGTTCTATTAATTTCATGTTAGCTTCAGAACAATTGAACCTGTATACCAGTATCAAAAACATTTAATTTCCGATCATTGTTTTAAAACTTTGACACATGTGGTTGCAATGGCTAATGGATACTTATGTATGCTTCTAAATAGTTCATTGGTTAAATTTCCATTACTATACGAGGGACCATATTAAACAACGATCGCTGTAGGTGTCGCGTAAAGGGTTTTACAAAAGAAGTGAAACACACGCAGCAACTTTTAACAATCCATCACTTGGCGTAAACCATCATGGCAGCGGAAAACAAAACTAAAAAGACAAATATGGTTAAAATAAATTTTGCGCTCTTGCCTCATAGGCACTCACTGAACATTTGAATTTACCAGCAAAAGCCTCAATCGAATCGGTTTGCCAAAGGCGACGTACAGAACTAGCGCTGTTCGGCAAACGCAGCGGTATGTGTGGTGGATCGAGTGGGAGGCTGGAAATTTGCATTATTATTATCACAATAAATCACTTCATTGCCCCGACGTGTCTCTTTTTCAGTTCAGTTCGCGACCCAGCCCGGCGACACGGACACGCACACAACGTGCAAAACTCAAAAGCCCGTAGTTAGCTGATATCCAGCTGGACCTGCACAAAAAAGGCACAGTGGACAATCGCAACGTGAACGATCGCCAAAAGAAAATCGATGGGAAAAATAAATGTGCAGGACACGAAAACGTCATCCATGGGAAACACATTCCTCTGTTACTCACGGATGTTCTTAAGTGCCTGGACGTCGACGGGCGCGAAATTCGACGGTGTAGGTAGGGCATTTCGTGTTACTCTAAACGAAACTTATGAGGGTGTTGGTGGAGGTCGCAGGTGGCTCATCTCTTTTTATATCTAGATAGAAATCGGTGTTCGAACGCGTGTAAAGCGGTACTCACCGGTACTGCCAATGCTGACGTACGGTTTGTTTGACATAATATCGCACATCTCTTGGGATGTCGAGTCGCGAAAGGAGTTGAATAGCGCATAAAAAAAACTCGAAAGTAACCGCTTCATCAAATGCATCGACGAATCCATCTGCGACTATCAGCCTGAAACACACCGCGAACGGTTGAACGGTGTTATAATTGCTTCTCGTTTAACTTGTTTGACGTGGATTTAGATCACAAAAAAGGATCATCGGTGCTGCAATCGAAGCCAAACAGATGGGAATGGGACGGGGAAAACAATCGCGTGACCTTTTATCAACAATCAGAGTATGACACCTTTGAAACTTATTCGTACAATTTGGTTCCTGACGTGAATTGACGTACCGCAAAGATAAGCAATAAATATTTCAATATTTTCAATACGTACTGTAGGATAGTCGGAATTTGCAAGCTGTATTCTAATTCTTTGCGCAGCAAACAATGGAATGAAACAGAGTTGATCATCGAGATCATCTGTAGCAACAAGTTACGCATGATAATGATGACAGTAAATTTACGGTACGTTAACAAAGATCAGAAAATAGAGTGTGAATCATGTTTGCAAGTATTGTTGTACGTGGAATTGTTAGAATGCAAACAAGAAGCTGACTGGCCTCGTTGTCCGTTGCAGGTTTTATGGAAATTGTTAAGATAACATTGCTGCAGTTAGATTGGACGCAGTGTCAACAGCCACTTACTTGTATACCTATGCACCGAAGTATATATTTGAAATGTAAATCTTTGCAGCAAAAACTATAATTACCTCTAGCCAATCTACTCCCTGTACCATAAGTGAAGCAGATGAGTGAGAAGATAAATAATCGTTTACACATCGTTTACACATGTTGACTGTTGACTGTGCCATGTGGACATATCACTATTTGAGAGTCCATCAGCAAGGGTTTTATGTTAACTGATAGCAATAAGACAAACGTACATTATGATAAAGAGTATTCTACGATACGTTTTCAGAGTAGAACAAGTAAACGATAATACATGACAATTGTAAAAACAATATCACAACACACATATCATTCAAGTCATTCCGGTGTTATGGAGGTTTTTTGAATGTAAAATCAAAAGATAAAAATGGTTAGTAAGAGCCCGACGCCTTTGTTCTAATGCAGCTGATACAATTTGATGTACGTGGTGAAACTTTTCTTATGAAATGGTGTCTTTCATCCATGAATAACAATTGCGATGCTGATTTCGCCTTCGCATTACAATCTTTGTCTAAATGGCAATGTGTGAAAACCCCAATGAACAATATTCCTGCAAACATAAATTCAACTGGCCGTTTGATGCAAGCTGCTCATTCCACAGATGACTGTCGTGGTAGATCGACAACTGAAGCGGTCGAAATCTCCTTTCACTCACTCGCCATCAGCTTCGTGTCACCAAAACATGACCGTACAATTACAGGCTAGCATAAATTTATGCATATGAGTCAACGCGTACGCGTACGTGCACGTACTAGGTGTTGTGTATGTATGCATTCATAATTTTCG